>NW_027665431.1:0-338513 GCF_963924005.1 Protomyctophum bolini | reverse complement strand
ATACTTTAATAATATACTTTAATAATATACTTAATAATATAGTTTAATAATATAGTTTAATAATATACTTTAATAATATACTTTTAATAATATACTTTAATAATATAGTTTAATAAATATACTTTAATAATATAGTTTAATAATATACTTAATAATATACTTTAATAATATAGTTTAATAATATACTTAATAATATACTTAATAATATAGTTTAATAATATACTTTAATAATATAGTTTAATAATATACTTAATAATATACTTTAATAATATAGTTTAATAATATACTTAATAATATACTTAATAATATAGTTTAATAATATAGTTTAATAATATAGTTTAATAATATACTTTAATAATATACTTTAATAATATACTTTAATAATATAGCTTTAATAATATAGTTTAATAATATACTTTAATAATATAGTTTAATAATATACTTTAATAATATAGTTTAATAATATAGTTTAATAATATAGTTTAATAATATACTTTAATAATATACTTTAATAATATACTTTAATAATATACTTTAATAATATACTTTAATAATATACTTTAATAATATACTTTAATAATATACTTTAATAATATACTTTAATAATATAGTTTAATAATATACTTAATAATATACTTAATAATATAGTTTAATAATATAGTTTAATAATATACTTTAATAATATACTTTAATAATATACTTTAATAATATACTTTAATAATATAGTTTAATAATATACTTAATAATATACTTTAATAATATACTTTAATAATATACTTTAAAAATATACTTTAATAATATAGTTTAATAATATACTTTAATAATATAGTTTAATAATATACTTAATAATATACTTTAATAATATACTTTAATAATATACTTTAATAATATAGTTTAATAATATACTTTAATAATATACTTTAATAATATACTTTAATAATATACTTTAATAATATACTTTAATAATATACTTTAATAATATAGTTTAATAATATAGTTTAATAATATACTTAATAATATACTTTAATAATATACTTTAATAATATACTTTAATAATATAGTTTAATAATATAGTTTAATAATATACTTTAATAATATAGTTTAATAATATACTTAATAATATACTTTAATAATATAGTTTAATAATATACTTAATAATATACTTTAATAATATACTTTAATAATATACTTTAATAATATACTTTAATAATATACTTTAATAATATACTTTAATAATATACTTTAATAATATACTTTAATAATATACTTTAATAATATACTTTAATAATATACTTAATAATATAGTTTAATAATATACTTTAATAATATACTTAATAATATACTTAATAATATAGTTTAATAATATACTTTAATAATATACTTTAATAATATACTTTAATAATATACTTAATAATATAGTTTAATAATATAGTTTAATAATATAGTTTAATAATATAGTTTAATAATATACTTTAATAATATACTTTAATAATATACTTTAATAATATACTTTAATAATATACTTTAATAATATACTTTAATAATATACTTTAATAATATAGTTTAATAATATACTTAATAATATAGTTTAATAATATAGTTTAATAATATACTTTAATAATATACTTAATAATATAGTTTAATAATATACTTTAATAATATACTTTAATAATATACTTTAATAATATAGTTTAATAATATACTTTAATAATATAGTTTAATAATATACTTTAATAATATACTTTAATAATATACTTTAATAATATAGTTTAATAATATAGTTTAATAATATACTTTAATAATATACTTTAATAATATACTTAATAATATACTTAATAATATAGTTTAATAATATAGTTTAATAATATACTTTAATAATATACTTTAATAATATACTTAATAATATACTTTAATAATATACTTTAATAATATACTTTAATAATATACTTTAATAATATACTTTAATAATATACTTTAATAATATACTTAATAATATACTTTAATAATATACTTTAATAATATACTTTAATAATATACTTTAATAATATACTTTAATAATATACTTTAATAATATACTTTAATAATATAGTTGAATAATATAGTTTCATAATATAGTTTAATAATATACTTTAATAATATACTTTAATAATATAGTTTAATAATATACTTTAATAATATAGTTTAATAATATACTTTAATAATATAGTTTAATAATATAGTTTAATAATATAGTTTAATAATATACTTTAATAATATACTTTAATAATATACTTTAATAATATAGTTGAATAATATACTTTAATAATATACTTTAATAATATACTTTAATAATATAGTTTAATAATATACTTAATAATATAGTTTAATAATATAGTTTAATAATATACTTAATAATATACTTAATAATATAGTTTAATAATATAGTTTAATAATATAGTTTAATAATATACTTCATAATATAGTTGAATAATATAGTTGAATAATATAGTTTAATAATATAGTTTAATAATATAGTTTAATAATATACTTAATAATATAGTTTAATAATATAGTTTAATAATATACTTAATAATATACTTAATAATATACTTTAATAATATACTTTAATAATATACTTTAATAATATACTTAATAATATACTTTAATAATATACTTTAATAATATAGTTTAATAATATACTTTAATAATATACTTTATAATATACTTTAATAATATACTTTAATAATATACTTTAATAATATAGTTGAATAATATAGTTTAATAATATACTTTAATAATATACTTTAATAATATAGTTTAATAATATAGTTTAATAATATACTTAATAATATACTTAATAATATAGTTTAATAATATAGTTTAATAATATACTTTAATAATATACTTAATAATATAGTTTAATAATATAGTTTAATAATATACTTTAATAATATACTTTAATAATATAGTTTAATAATATAGTTTAATAATATAGTTTAATAATATAGTTTAATAATATAGTTTAATAATATACTTTAATAATATACTTTAATAATATAGTTGAATAATATAGTTTAATAATATAGTTTAATAATATACTTTAATAATATAGTTTAATAATATACTTAATAATATAGTTTAATAATATAGTTTAATAATATACTTAATAATATACTTAATAATATAGTTTAATAATATAGTTTAATAATATACTTTAATAATATACTTTAATAATATACTTTAATAATATACTTTAATAATATACTTTAATAATATAGTTTAATAATATACTTAATAATATACTTTAATAATATAGTTTAATAATATACTTAATAATATACTTAATAATATAGTTTAATAATATACTTTAATAATATACTTTAATAATATACTTTAATAATATACTTTAATAATATACTTTAATAATATACTTTAATAATATACTTAATAATATAGTTTAATAATATAGTTTAATAATATAGTTTATTAATATAGTTTAATAATATACTTTAATAATATACTTTAATAATATACTTAATAATATACTTAATAATATAGTTTAATAATATAGTTTAATAATATACTTAATAATATACTTAATAATATAGTTTAATAATATAGTTTAATAATATACTTTAATAATATACTTAATAATATAGTTTAATAATATACTTTAATAATATACTTTAATAATATACTTTAATAATATACTTTAATAATATACTTTAATAATATAGTTTAATAATATACTTAATAATATACTTTAATAATATACTTTAATAATATACTTTAAAAATATACTTTAATAATATAGTTTATTAATATACTTTAATAATATAGTTTAATAATATACTTAATAATATACTTTAATAATATAGTTTAATAATATACTTAATAATATAGTTTAATAATATACTTTAATAATATACTTTAATAATATACTTGAATAATATACTTTAATAATATACTTTAATAATATACTTTAATAATATACTTGAATAATATACTTTAATAATATACTTTAATAATATACTTTAATAATATAGTTTAATAATATAGTTTATTAATATAGTTTAATAATATAGTTTAATAATATACTTTAATAATATACTTTAATAATATAGTTGAATAATATACTTTGATAATATACTTTAATAATATACTTTAATAATATACTTAATAATATAGTTTAATAATATACTTTAATAATATACTTTAATAATATACTTTAATAATATACTTAATAATATACTTTAATAATATAGTTTAATAATATAGTTTAATAATATAGTTTAATAATATAGTTTAATAATATAGTTTAATAATATAGTTTAATAATATACTTTAATAATATACTTTAATAATATACTTAATAATATAGTTTAATAATATAGTTTAATAATATAGTTTAATAATATACTTTAATAATATACTTTAATAATATACTTTAATAATATACTTTAATAATATACTTTAATAATATAGTTTAATAATATACTTTAATAATATAGTTTAATAATATACTTAATAATATAGTTTAATAATATACTTTAATAATATACTTTAATAATATACTTTAATAATATACTTTAATAATATACTTTAATAATATAGTTGAATAATATAGTTTAATAATATACTTTAATAATATACTTTAATAATATAGTTTAATAATATACTTAATAATATAGTTTAATAATATAGTTTAATAATATACTTAATAATATACTTAATAATATAGTTTAATAATATAGTTTAATAATATACTTTAATAATATACTTTAATAATATACTTTAATAATATACTTTAATAATATACTTTAATAATATAGTTTAATAATATACTTAATAATATACTTTAATAATATAGTTTAATAATATACTTAATAATATACTTAATAATATAGTTTAATAATATACTTTAATACTATACTTTAATAATATACTTTAATAATATACTTTAATAATATACTTTAATAATATACTTTAATAATATACTTAATAATATAGTTTAATAATATAGTTTAATAATATAGTTTATTAATATAGTTTAATAATATACTTTAATAATATACTTTAATAATATACTTAATAATATACTTAATAATATAGTTTAATAATATAGTTTAATAATATACTTAATAATATACTTAATAATATAGTTTAATAATATAGTTTAATAATATACTTTAATAATATACTTAATAATATAGTTTAATAATATACTTTAATAATATACTTTAATAATATACTTTAATAATATACTTTAATAATATACTTTAATAATATACTTTAATAATATACTTAATAATATAGTTTAATAATATACTTTAATAATATACTTTAAAAATATACTTTAATAATATAGTTTATTAATATACTTTAATAATATAGTTTAATAATATACTTAATAATATACTTTAATAATATAGTTTAATAATATACTTAATAATATAGTTTAATAATATACTTTAATAATATACTTAATAATATACTTGAATAATATACTTTAATAATATACTTTAATAATATACTTGAATAATATACTTTAATAATATACTTTAATAATATACTTAATAATATAGTTTAATAATATACTATAATAATATACTTAATAATATACTTAATAATATAGTTTAAAAATATACTTTAATAATATACTTTAATAATATAGTTGAATAATATAGTTGAATAATATAGTTGAATAATATACTTTAATAATATACTTAATAATATAGTTTAATAATATACTTTAATAATATACTTTAATAATATACTTAATAATATAGTTAATAATATAGTTTAATAATATAGTTTAATAATATAGTTTAATAATATAGTTGAATAATATAGTTTAATAATATAGTTTAATAATATAGTTTAATAATATAGTTTAATAATATAGTTGAATAATATAGTTTAATAATATACTTTAATAATATACTTTAATAATATACTTTAATAATATAGTTGAATAATATACTTTAATAATATACTTAATAATATACTTTAATAATATACTTTAATAATATACTTAATAATATACTTAATAATATAGTTTAAAAATATACTTTAATAATATACTTTAATAATATAGTTGAATAATATACTTAATAATATAGTTTAAAAATATACTTTAATAATATAGTTGAATAATATAGTTGAATAATATAGTTGAATAATATAGTTGAATAATATACTTTAATAATATACTTAATAATATACTTTAATAATATACTTTAATAATATACTTTAATAATATAGTTTAATAATATACTTTAATAATATAGTTTAATAATATACTTTAATAATATAGTTTAATAGTATACTTAATAATATACTTTAATAATATAGTTTAATAATATACTTAATAATATACTTAATAATATAGTTTAATAATATACTTTAATAATATACTTTAATAATATACTTTAATAATATACTTTAATAATATAGTTTAATAATATAGTTTAATAATATACTTAATAATATACTTTAATAATATAGTTTAATAATATAGTTTATTAATATAGTTTAATAATATAGTTTAATAATATACTTTAATAATATACTTTAATAATATAGTTGAATAATATACTTTAATAATATACTTTAATAATATACTTTAATAATATACTTAATAATATAGTTTAATAATATAGTTTAATAATATACTTAATAATATACTTAATAATATAGTTTAATAATATAGTTTAATAATATACTTTAATAATATACTTAATAATATAGTTTAATAATATACTTTAATAATATACTTTAATAATATACTTTAATAATATACTTTAATAATATACTTTAATAATATACTTAATAATATACTTTAATAATATAGTTTAATAATATACTTAATAATATACTTAATAATATACTTTAATAATATACTTTAATAATATACTTTAATAATATACTTTAATAATATACTTTAATAATATACTTTAATAATATACTTTAATAATATAGTTTAATAATATACTTAATAATATACTTTAATAATATAGTTTAATAATATAGTTTATTAATATAGTTTAATAATATAGTTTAATAATATACTTTAATAATTTACTTTAATAATATAGTTGAATAATATACTTTAATAATATACTTTAATAATATACTTTAATAATATACTTAATAATATAGTTTAATAATATAGTTTAATAATATACTTAATAATATACTTAATAATATAGTTTAATAATATACTTTAATAATATACTTTAATAATATACTTAATAATATACTTTAATAATATACTTTAATAATATACTTTAATAATATACTTGAATAATATACTTTAATAATATACTTTAATAATATAGTTTAATAATATAGTTTATTAATATAGTTTAATAATATACTTTAATAATATACTTTAATAATATACTTTAATAATATAGTTGAATAATATACTTTAATAATATACTTTAATAATATACTTTAATAATATACTTAATAATATAGTTTAATAATATAGTTTAATAATATACTTTAATAATATACTTTAATAATATACTTTAATAATATACTTAATAATATACTTTAATAATATAGTTTAATAATATACTTTAATAATATAGTTTAATAATATACTTTAATAATATAGTTTAATAATATACTTTAATAATATAGTTTAATAATATAGTTTAATAATATAGTTTAATAATATAGTTTAATAATATACTTTAATAATATACTTAATAATATAGTTTAATAATATAGTTTAATAATATAGTTTAATAATATAGTTTAATAATATAGTTTAATAATATAGTTTAATAATATAGTTTAATAATATACTTTAATAATATACTTTAATAATATACTTTAATAATATAGTTTAATAATATACTTTAATAATATAGTTGAATAATATACTTTAATAATATACTTAATAATATACTTAATAATATAGTTTAATAATATAGTTTAATAATATACTTTAATAATATACTTTAATAATATACTTAATAATATACTTTAATAATATACTTTAATAATATACTTTAATAATATACTTTAATAATATACTTTAATAATATACTTTAATAATATACTTAATAATATACTTTAATAATATACTTTAATAATATACTTTAATAATATACTTTAATAATATACTTTAATAATATACTTTAATAATATACTTTAATAATATAGTTGAATAATATAGTTTCATAATATAGTTTAATAATATACTTTAATAATATACTTTAATAATATAGTTTAATAATATACTTTAATAATATAGTTTAATAATATACTTAATAATATAGTTTAATAATATAGTTTAATAATATAGTTTAATAATATACTTTAATAATATACTTTAATAATATACTTTAATAATATAGTTGAATAATATACTTTAATAATATACTTTAATAATATACTTTAATAATATAGTTTAATAATATACTTAATAATATAGTTTAATAATATAGTTTAATAATATACTTAATAATATACTTAATAATATAGTTTAATAATATAGTTTAATAATATAGTTTAATAATATACTTCATAATATAGTTGAATAATATAGTTGAATAATATAGTTTAATAATATAGTTTAATAATATAGTTTAATAATATACTTAATAATATAGTTTAATAATATAGTTTAATAATATACTTAATAATATACTTAATAATATACTTTAATAATATACTTTAATAATATACTTTAATAATATACTTCATAATATAGTTGAATAATATAGTTTAATAATATACTTTAATAATATACTTTAATAATATACTTTAATAATATACTTTAATAATATAGTTTAATAATATAGTTTAATAATATAGTTTAATAATATACTTAATAATATACTTAATAATATAGTTTAATAATATAGTTTAATAATATAGTTTAATAATATACTTCATAATATAGTTGAATAATATAGTTTAATAATATACTTTAATAATATACTTTAATAATATACTTTAATAATATACTTTAATAATATAGTTTAATAATATACTTAATAATATACTTTAATAATATACTTTAATAATATACTTTAAAAATATACTTTAATAATATAGTTTATTAATATAGTTTAATAATATAGTTTAATAATATACTTCATAATATAGTTGAATAATATAGTTTAATAATATACTTTAATAATATACTTTAATAATATAGTTTATTAATATAGTTTAATAATATAGTTTAATAATATACTTCATAATATAGTTGAATAATATAGTTTAATAATATAGTTTAATAATATACTTCATAATATAGTTGAATAATATAGTTGAATAATATAGTTTAATAATATAGTTTAATAATATAGTTTAATAATATACTTAATAATATAGTTTAATAATATAGTTTAATAATATACTTAATAATATACTTAATAATATAGTTTAATAATATAGTTTAATAATATAGTTTAATAATATACTTCATAATATAGTTGAATAATATAGTTTAATAATATACTTTAATAATATACTTTAATAATATACTTTAATAATATAGTTTAATAATATAGTTTAATAATATAGTTGAATAATATACTTTAATAATATACTTTAATAATATACTTTAATAATATAGTTTAATAATATACTTAATAATATAGTTTAATAATATAGTTTAATAATATACTTAATAATATACTTAATAATATAGTTTAATAATATAGTTTAATAATATAGTTTAATAATATACTTCATAATATAGTTGAATAATATAGTTGAATAATATAGTTTAATAATATAGTTTAATAATATAGTTTAATAATATACTTAATAATATAGTTTAATAATATAGTTTAATAATATACTTAATAATATACTTAATAATATACTTTAATAATATACTTTAATAATATACTTTAATAATATACTTCATAATATAGTTGAATAATATAGTTTAATAATATACTTTAATAATATACTTTAATAATATACTTTAATAATATACTTTAATAATATAGTTTAATAATATAGTTTAATAATATAGTTTAATAATATACTTAATAATATACTTAATAATATAGTTTAATAATATAGTTTAATAATATAGTTTAATAATATACTTCATAATATAGTTGAATAATATAGTTTAATAATATACTTTAATAATATACTTTAATAATATACTTTAATAATATACTTTAATAATATAGTTTAATAATATACTTAATAATATACTTTAATAATATACTTTAATAATATACTTTAAAAATATACTTTAATAATATAGTTTATTAATATAGTTTAATAATATAGTTTAATAATATACTTCATAATATAGTTGAATAATATAGTTTAATAATATACTTTAATAATATACTTTAATAATATAGTTTATTAATATAGTTTAATAATATAGTTTAATAATATACTTCATAATATAGTTTAATAATATAGTTTAATAATATAGTTTAATAATATAGTTTAATAATATACTTAATAATATACTTAATAATATAGTTTAATAATATAGTTTAATAATATACTTCATAATATAGTTGAATAATATACTTTAATAATATAGTTTAATAATATACTTTAATAATATACTTTAATAATATACTTTAATAATATAGTTTAATAATATACTTAATAATATACTTTAATAATATAGTTTATTAATATAGTTTAATAATATAGTTTAATAATATACTTCATAATATAGTTGAATAATATAGTTTAATAATATACTTTAATAATATACTTTAATAATATAGTTTATTAATATAGTTTAATAATATAGTTTAATAATATACTTAATAATATAGTTTAATAATATAGTTTAATAATATAGTTTAATAATATAGTTTAATAATATAGTTTAATAATATAGTTTAATAATATACTTCATAATATAGTTGAATAATATACTTTAATAATATAGTTTAATAATATAGTTTAATAATATACTTTAATAATATAGTTTAATAATATAGTTTAATAATATAGTTTAATAATATACTTAATAATATACTTAATAATATAGTTTAATAATATAGTTTAATAATATAGTTTAATAATATAGTTTAATAATATAGTTTAATAATATACTTCATAATATAGTTGAATAATATAGTTTAATAATATAGTTTAATAATATAGTTTAATAATATAGTTTAATAATATACTTAATAATATACTTAATAATATAGTTTAATAATATAGTTTAATAATATACTTAATAATATAGTTTAATAATATAGTTTAATAATATAGTTTAATAATATACTTCATAATATAGTTGAATAATATAGTTTCATAATATACTTTAATAATATACTTTAATAATATACTTTAATAATATAGTTTAATAATATACTTAATAATATACTTTAATAATATACTTTAATAATATACTTAATAATATACTTTAATAATATACTTTAATAATATACTTGAATAATATACTTTAATAATATACTTCAATAATATACTTTAATAATATACTTGAATAATATACTTTAATAATATACTTAATAATATAGTTTAATAATATACTTTAATAATATACTTAATAATATACTTAATAATATAGTTTAATAATATACTTTAATAATATACTTTAATAATATAGTTGAATAATATAGTTGAATAATATAGTTGAATAATATACTTTAATAATATACTTAATAATATACTTAATAATATACTTTAAAAATATACTTTAATAATATAGTTTAATAATATACCTAATAATATACTTTAATAATATACTTTAATAATATACTTTAAAAATATACTTTAATAATATAGTTTATTAATATAGTTTAATAATATAGTTTAATAATATACTTCATAATATAGTTGAATAATATAGTTTAATAATATACTTTAATAATATACTTTAATAATATAGTTTATTAATATAGTTTAATAATATAGTTTAATAATATAGTTTAATAATATACTTCATAATATAGTTGAATAATATAGTTTAATAATATACTTTAATAATATACTTTAATAATATACTTTAATAATATAGTTTAATAATATAGTTTAATAATATAGTTTAATAATATACTTAATAATATACTTAATAATATAGTTTAATAATATAGTTTAATAATATAGTTTAATAATATAGTTTAATAATATACTTCATAATATAGTTGAATAATATACTTTAATAATATACTTTAATAATATACTTTAATAATATACTTTAATAATATACTTTAATAATATAGTTTAATAATATAGTTTAATAATATACTTAATAATATACTTAATAATATAGTTTAATAATATAGTTTAATAATATAGTTTAATAATATACTTCATAATATAGTTGAATAATATAGTTTCATAATATACTTTAATAATATACTTTAATAATATACTTTAATAATATAGTTTAATAATATACTTAATAATATACTTTAATAATATACTTTAATAATATACTTAATAATATACTTTAATAATATACTTTAATAATATACTTGAATAATATACTTTAATAATATACTTCAATAATATACTTTAATAATATACTTGAATAATATACTTTAATAATATACTTAATAATATAGTTTAATAATATACTTTAATAATATACTTAATAATATACTTAATAATATAGTTTAATAATATACTTTAATAATATAGTTGAATAATATAGTTGAATAATATAGTTGAATAATATACTTTAATAATATACTTAATAATATACTTAATAATATACTTTAAAAATATACTTTAATAATATACTTTAATAATATAGTTGAATAATATAGTTGAATAATATACTTTAATAATATACTTAATAATATAGTTTAATAATATACTTTAATAATATACTTAATAATATAGTTGAATAATATCCTTTAATAATATCCTTTAATAATATACTTTAATAATATACTTAATAATATAGTTTAATAATATACTTTAATAATATACTTTAATAATATACTTAATAATATAGTTTAATAATATACTTTAATAATATACTTTAATAATATACTTTAATAATATACTTTAATAATATACTTTATACTATAGTTTAATAATATAGTTTAATAATATAGTTTAATAATATAGTTTAATAATATAGTTTAATAATATACTTAATAATATACTTTAATAATATACTTTATAATATACTTTAATAATATAGTTTAATAATATACTTTAATAATATAGTTTAATAATATACTTTATAATATAGTTTAATAATATAGTTTAATAATATAGTTTAATAATATAGTTTAATAATATACTTAATAATATACTTTAATAATATACTTTAATAATATACTTTAATAATATAGTTTAATAATATAGTTTAATAATATACTTCATAATATAGTTGAATAATATAGTTTAATAATATACTTTAATAATATACTTTAATAATATACTTTAATAATATACTTTATAATATACTTTAATAATATAGTTTAATAATATACTTTAATAATATAGTTTAATAATATACTTTAATAATATACTTTAATAATATAGTTTAATAATATACTTTAATAATATACTTTAATAATATACTTAATAATATAGTTTAATAATATAGTTTAATAATATAGTTTAATAATATAGTTTAATAATATACTTCATAATATAGTTGAATAATATAGTTTAATAATATACTTTAATAATATACTTTAATAATATACTTTAATAATATAGTTTAATAATATACTTAATAATATACTTTAATAATATACTTTAATAATATACTTTAAAAATATACTTTAATAATATAGTTTATTAATATAGTTTAATAATATAGTTTAATAATATACTTCATAATATAGTTGAATAATATAGTTTAATAATATACTTTAATAATATACTTTAATAATATAGTTTATTAATATAGTTTAATAATATAGTTTAATAATATACTTCATAATATAGTTGAATAATATAGTTTAATAATATACTTTAATAATATACTTAATAATATAGTTTAATAATATAGTTTAATAATATAGTTTAATAATATACTTCATAATATAGTTGAATAATATAGTTGAATAATATAGTTTAATAATATACTTTAATAATATAGTTTAATAATATAGTTTAATAATATAGTTTAATAATATAGTTTAATAATATACTTAATAATATACTTAATAATATAGTTTAATAATATAGTTTAATAATATAGTTTAATAATATACTTCATAATATAGTTTAATAATATAGTTTAATAATATACTTTAATAATATACTTTAATAATATACTTTAATAATATACTTTAATAATATAGTTTAATAATATACTTAATAATATACTTTAATAATATACTTTAATAATATACTTTAATAATATACTTTAATAATATACTTGAATAATATACTTTAATAATATACTTCAATAATATGCTTTAATAATATACTTGAATAATATACTTTAATAATATACTTTAATAATATACTTAATAATATAGTTTAATAATATACTTTAATAATATACTTAATAATATACTTAATAATATAGTTTAATAATATACTTTAATAATATACTTTAATAATATAGTTGAATAATATAGTTGAATAATATAGTTGAATAATATACTTTAATAATATACTTAATAATATACTTAATAATATAGTTTAATAATATACTTTAATAATATACTTTAATAATATAGTTGAATAATATAGTTGAATAATATACTTTAATAATATACTTAATAATATAGTATAATAATATACTTTAATAATATACTTAATAATATAGTTGAATAATATCCTTTAATAATATCCTTTAATAATATACTTTAATAATATACTTAATAATATACTTTAATAATATACTTTAATAATATACTTTAATAATATACTTAATAATATAGTTTAATAATATACTTTAATAATATACTTTAATAATATACTTTAATAATATACTTTATACTATAGTTTAATAATATAGTTTAATAATATAGTTTAATAATATACTTTAATAATATACTTAATAATATACTTTAATAATATACTTTATAATATACTTTAATAATATAGTTTAATAATATACTTTAATAATATAGTTTAATAATATACTTTAATAATATAGTTTAATAATATACTTTAATAATATAGTTTAATAATATACTTTAATAATATAGTTTAATAATATACTTTAATAATATACTTAATAATATACTTTAATAATATAGTTTAATAATATAGTTTAATAATATAGTTTAATAATATACTTTAATAATATACTTTAATAATATACTTTAATAATATAGTTGAATAATATAGTTTAATAATATACTTTAATAATATACTTTAATAATATAGTTTAATAATATACTTAATAATATACTTTAATAATATAGTTGAATAATATAGTTTAATAATATACTTGAATAATATACTTTAATAATATACTTTAATAATATAGTTGAATAATATACTTTAATAATATACTTTAATAATATAGTTAATAATATAGTTTAATAATATACTTTAATAATATACTTAATAATATACTTAATAATATAGTTTAATAATATAGTTTAATAATATACTTTAATAATATACTTAATAATATAGTTTAATAATATAGTTTAATAATATACTTTAATAATATACTTTAATAATATAGTTTAATAATATACTTTAATAATATACTTTAATAATATACTTTAATAATATACTTGAATAATATACTTTAATAATATAGTTTAATAATATAGTATAATAATATACTTTAATAATATACTTTAATAATATAGTTTAATAATATACTTTAATAATATATTTTAATAATATACTTTAATAATATAGTTAATAATATAGTTTAATAATATAGTTTAATAATATAGTTTAATAATATACTTTAATAATATACTTTAATAATATACTTTATACTATAGTTTAATAATATAGTTTAATAATATAGTTTAATAATATAGTTTAATAATATAGTTTAATAATATACTTTAATAATATACTTTAATAATATAGTTTATTAATATACTTTATTAATATACTTTAATAATATAGTTTAATAATATACTTTAATAATATACTTGAATAATATACTTTAATAATATACTTTAATAATATAGTTGAATAATATACTTTAATAATATAGTTAATAATATAGTTTAATAATATACTTTAATAATATACTTAATAATATACTTAATAATATACTTTAATAATATACTTTAATAATATACTTTAATAATATACTTTAATAATATACTTTAATAATATACTTTAATAATATACTTTAATAATATACTTTATACTATAGTTTAATAATATAGTTTAATAATATACTTTAATAATATACTTAATAATATACTTTAATAATATACTTTAATAATATACTTTAATAATATAGTTTAATAATATACTTTAATAATATACTTTAATAATATACTTTAATAATATACTTTAATAATATAGTTTAATAATATAGTTGAATAATATACTTTAATAATATAGTTTAATAATATACTTTAATAATATACTTTAATAATATACTTAATAATATACTTTAATAATATAGTTTAATAATATAGTTTAATAATATAGTTTAATAATATAGTTTAATAATATACTTTAATAATATAGTTTAATAATATACTTTAATAATATACTTTAATAATATAGTTTAATAATATACTTAATAATATAGTATAATAATATAGTTTAATAATATACTTAATAATATACTTAATAATATAGTTTAATAATATAGTTTAATAATATAGTTTAATAATATAGTTTAATAATATAGTTTAATAATATACTTTAATAATATACTTTAATAATATACTTTAATAATATACTTTAATAATATAGTTTAATAATATACTTAATAATATACTTTAATAATATAGTTTAATAATATAGTTTAATAATATAGTTTAATAATATAGTTTAATAATATACTTAATAATATACTTTAATAATATACTTTAATAATATACTTTAAAAATATACTTTAATAATATAGTTTATTAATATACTTTATTAATATACTTTAATAATATAGTTTAATAATATAGTTGAATAATATACTTTAATAATATACTTAATAATATAGTTTAATAGTATACTTAATAATATAGTTGAATAATATCCTTTAATAATATCCTTTAATAATATACTTTAATAATATACTTAATAATATACTTTAATAATATACTTTAATAATATACTTTAATAATATACTTAATAATATACTTAATAATATAGTTTAATAATATACTTTAATAATATAGTTGAATAATATAGTTGAATAATATACTTTAATAATATACTTAATAATATACTTAATAATATAGTTTAATAATATACTTTAATAATATACTTTAATAATATAGTTGAATAATATAGTTGAATAATATACTTTAATAATATACTTAATAATATAGTTTAATAATATACTTTAATAATATACTTAATAATATAGTTGAATAATATCCTTTAATAATATCCTTTAATAATATACTTTAATAATATACTTAATAATATACTTTAATAATATACTTTAATAATATACTTTAATAATATACTTTAATAATATAGTTTAATAATATACTTTAATAATATAGTTTAATAATATACTTAAAAATATAGTTTAATAATATAGTTTAATAATATACTTTAATAATATACTTTAATAATATACTTTAATAATATACTTTAATAATATACTTTAATAATATACTTTAATAATATACTTTATACTATAGTTTAATAATATAGTTTAATAATATAGTTTAATAATATACTTTAATAATATACTTTAATAATATACTTTAATAATATAGTTATTAATATACTTTATTAATATACTTTAATAATATAGTTTAATAATATACTTTAATAATATACTTGAATAATATACTTTAATAATATACTTTAATAATATAGTTGAATAATATACTTTAATAATATACTTTAATAATATAGTTAATAATATAGTTTAATAATATACTTTAATTATATACTTAATAATATACTTAATAATATAGTTTAATAATATACTTTAATAATATACTTAATAATATACTTAATAATATAGTTTAATAATATACTTTAATAATATACTTAATAATATAGTTTAATAATATAGTTTAATAATATACTTTAATAATATACTTTAATAATATACTTTAATAATATACTTTATACTATAGTTTAATAATATACTTTAATAATATACTTTAATAATATACTTTAATAATATACTTTAATAATATACTTTATTAATATACTTAATAATATACTTTAATAATATACTTTAATAATATACTTTAATAATATAGTTTAATAATATACTTTAATAATATACTTTAATAATATACTTTAATAATATACTTTAATAATATAGTTTAATAATATACTTTAATAATATAGTTTAATAATATACTTTAATAATATACTTTAATAATATACTTAATAATATAGTTTAATAATATAGTTTAAAAATATAGTTTAATAATATAGTTTAATAATATAGTTTAATAATATAGTTTAATAATATAGTTTAATAATATACTTTAATAATATACTTTAATAATATAGTTTAATAATATACTTTAATAATATAGTTTAATAATATACTTAATAATATAGTTTAATAATATACTTTAATAATATAGTTTAATAATATACTTTAATAATATACTTTAATAATATACTTTAATAATATACTTTAATAATATAGTTGAATAATATAGTTTAATAATATACTTTAATAATATACTTTAATAATATAGTTGAATAATATAGTTGAATAATATACTTTAATAATATACTTAATAATATAGTTTAATAATATACTTTAATAATATACTTAATAATATAGTTGAATAATATCCTTTAATAATATCCTTTAATAATATACTTTAATAATATACTTAATAATATACTTTAATAATATACTTTAATAATATACTTTAATAATATACTTTAATAATATAGTTTAATAATATACTTTAATAATATAGTTTAATAATATACTTAAAAATATAGTTTAATAATATAGTTTAATAATATACTTTAATAATATACTTTAATAATATACTTTAATAATATACTTTAATAATATACTTTAATAATATACTTTATACTATAGTTTAATAATATAGTTTAATAATATAGTTTAATAATATAGTTTAATAATATACTTTAATAATATACTTTAATAATATAGTTTATTAATATACTTTATTAATATACTTTAATAATATAGTTTAATAATATACTTTAATAATATACTTGAATAATATACTTTAATAATATACTTTAATAATATACTTTAATAATATAGTTGAATAATATACTTTAATAATATACTTTAATAATATAGTTAATAATATAGTTTAATAATATAGTTAATAATATAGTTTAATAATATACTTTAATAATATACTTAATAATATACTTAATAATATAGTTTAATAATATACTTTAATAATATACTTAATAATATACTTAATAATATAGTTTAATAATATACTTTAATAATATACTTAATAATATAGTTTAATAATATAGTTTAATAATATACTTTAATAATATACTTTAATAATATACTTTAATAATATACTTTAATAATATACTTTATACTATAGTTTAATAATATACTTTAATAATATACTTTAATAATATACTTTAATAATATACTTTAATAATATACTTTAATAATATACTTTATTAATATACTTAATAATATACTTTAATAATATACTTTAATAATATACTTTAATAATATAGTTTAATAATATAGTTTAATAATATAGTTTAATAATATAGTTTAATAATATACTTTAATAATATAGTTTAATAATATAGTTTAATAATATACTTTAATAATATACTTTAATAATATACTTTAATAATATACTTAATAATATAGTTTAATAATATAGTTTAAAAATATAGTTTAATAATATAGTTTAATAATATAGTTTAATAATATAGTTTAATAATATACTTTAATAATATACTTTAATAATATACTTTAATAATATAGTTTAATAATATACTTTAATAATATAGTTTAATAATATACTTAATAATATAGTTTAATAATATAGTTTAATAATATAGTTTAATAATATAGTTTAATAATATACTTTAATAATATACTTTAATAATATACTTTAATAATATAGTTGAATAATATACTTAATAATATACTTTAATAATATACTTTAATAATATAGTTTAATAATATACTTAATAATATAGTTTAATAATATACTTAATAATATAGTTTAATAATATACTTTAATAATATACTTTAATAATATAGTTTAATAATATAGTTTAATAATATACTTAATAATATACTTTAATAATATAGTTTAATAATATACTTAATAATATACTTTAATAATATAGTTTAATAATATAGTTTAATAATATAGTTTAATAATATAGTTTAATAATATACTTAATAATATACTTAATAATATAGTTTAATAATATAGTTTAATAATATACTTTAATAATATACTTAATAATATAGTTTAATAATATAGTTTAATAATATACTTTAATAATATACTTTAATAATATAGTTTAATAATATAGTTTAATAATATAGTTTAATAATATAGTTTAATAATATAGTTTAATAATATACTTAATAATATACTTTAATAATATACTTTAATAATATACTTTAAAAATATACTTTAATAATATAGTTTATTAATATACTTTATTAATATACTTTAATAATATAGTTTAATAATATAGTTGAATAATATACTTTAATAATATACTTAATAATATAGTTTAATAATATACTTAATAATATAGTTGAATAATATCCTTTAATAATATCCTTTAATAATATACTTTAATAATATACTTTATACTATAGTTTAATAATATAGTTTAATAATATAGTTTAATAATATAGTTTAATAATATACTTTAATAATATACTTTAATAATATAGTTGAATAATATACTTTAATAATATACTTTAATAATATACTTTATACTATAGTTTAATAATATAGTTTAATAATATAGTTTAATAATATACTTTAATAATATACTTTAATAATATAGTTGAATAATATACTTTAATAATATACTTTAATAATATACTTTAATAATATAGTTTAATAATATACTTAATAATATAGTTTAATAATATACTTAATAATATAGTTTAATAATATACTTTAATAATATACTTTAATAATATAGTTTAATAATATAGTTTAATAATATACTTAATAATATACTTTAATAATATAGTTTAATAATATAGTTTAATAATATAGTTTAATAATATAGTTTAATAATATACTTAATAATATACTTAATAATATAGTTTAATAATATAGTTTAATAATATACTTTAATAATATACTTAATAATATAGTTTAATAATATAGTTTAATAATATACTTTAATAATATACTTTAATAATATAGTTTAATAATATAGTTTAATAATATAGTTTAATAATATAGTTTAATAATATAGTTTAATAATATACTTAATAATATACTTTAATAATATACTTTAATAATATACTTTAAAAATATACTTTAATAATATAGTTTATTAATATACTTTATTAATATACTTTAATAATATAGTTTAATAATATAGTTGAATAATATACTTTAATAATATACTTAATAATATAGTTTAATAATATACTTAATAATATAGTTGAATAATATCCTTTAATAATATCCTTTAATAATATACTTTAATAATATACTTAATAATATACTTTAATAATATACTTTAATAATATACTTTAATAATATACTTTAATAATATACTTTAATAATATACTTTAATAATATACTTAATAATATAGTTTAATAATATACTTTAATAATATACTTTAATAATATACTTTATACTATAGTTTAATAATATAGTTTAATAATATAGTTTAATAATATAGTTTAATAATATACTTTAATAATATACTTTAATAATATAGTTGAATAATATACTTTAATAATATACTTTATACTATAGTTTAATAATATAGTTTAATAATATAGTTTAATAATATAGTTTAATAATATACTTAATAATATACTTTAATAATATAGTTTAATAATATAGTTTAATAATATAGTTTAATAATATAGTTTAATAATATACTTTAATAATATAGTTTAATAATATAGTTTAATAATATAGTTTAATAATATACTTTAATAATATACTTTAATAATATAGTTGAATAATATACTTTAATAATATACTTTAATAATATAGTTAATAATATAGTTTAATAATATACTTTAATAATATACTTAATAATATACTTAATAATATAGTTTAATAATATAGTTTAATAATATACTTTAATAATATACTTAATAATATAGTTTAATAATATAGTTTAATAATATACTTTAATAATATACTTTAATAATATAGTTTAATAATATACTTTAATAATATACTTTAATAATATACTTTAATAATATACTTGAATAATATACTTTAATAATATAGTTTAATAATATAGTATAATAATATACTTTAATAATATACTTTAATAATATAGTTTAATAATATACTTTAATAATATATTTTAATAATATACTTTAATAATATAGTTAATAATATAGTTTAATAATATAGTTTAATAATATAGTTTAATAATATACTTTAATAATATACTTTAATAATATACTTTATACTATAGTTTAATAATATAGTTTAATAATATAGTTTAATAATATAGTTTAATAATATAGTTTAATAATATACTTTAATAATATACTTTAATAATATAGTTTATTAATATACTTTATTAATATACTTTAATAATATAGTTTAATAATATACTTTAATAATATACTTGAATAATATACTTTAATAATATACTTTAATAATATAGTTGAATAATATACTTTAATAATATAGTTAATAATATAGTTTAATAATATACTTTAATAATATACTTAATAATATACTTAATAATATACTTTAATAATATACTTTAATAATATACTTTAATAATATACTTTAATAATATACTTTAATAA
The DNA here is from genome assembly GCF_963924005.1 of Protomyctophum bolini. NCBI lineage: Eukaryota > Metazoa > Chordata > Actinopteri > Myctophiformes > Myctophidae > Protomyctophum > Protomyctophum bolini. The sequence goes on along the minus strand of NW_027665431.1, from coordinate 315,519 downwards.
TATACTTTAATAATATACTTTAATAATATACTTTATACTATAGTTTAATAATATAGTTTAATAATATACTTTAATAATATACTTAATAATATACTTTAATAATATACTTTAATAATATACTTTAATAATATAGTTTAATAATATACTTTAATAATATACTTTAATAATATACTTTAATAATATACTTTAATAATATAGTTTAATAATATAGTTGAATAATATACTTTAATAATATAGTTTAATAATATACTTTAATAATATACTTTAATAATATACTTAATAATATACTTTAATAATATAGTTTAATAATATAGTTTAATAATATAGTTTAATAATATAGTTTAATAATATACTTTAATAATATAGTTTAATAATATACTTTAATAATATACTTTAATAATATAGTTTAATAATATACTTAATAATATAGTATAATAATATAGTTTAATAATATACTTAATAATATACTTAATAATATAGTTTAATAATATAGTTTAATAATATAGTTTAATAATATAGTTTAATAATATAGTTTAATAATATACTTTAATAATATACTTTAATAATATACTTTAATAATATACTTTAATAATATAGTTTAATAATATACTTAATAATATACTTTAATAATATAGTTTAATAATATAGTTTAATAATATAGTTTAATAATATAGTTTAATAATATACTTAATAATATACTTTAATAATATACTTTAATAATATACTTTAAAAATATACTTTAATAATATAGTTTATTAATATACTTTATTAATATACTTTAATAATATAGTTTAATAATATAGTTGAATAATATACTTTAATAATATACTTAATAATATAGTTTAATAATATACTTAATAATATAGTTGAATAATATCCTTTAATAATATCCTTTAATAATATACTTTAATAATATACTTAATAATATACTTTAATAATATACTTTAATAATATACTTTAATAATATACTTAATAATATACTTAATAATATAGTTTAATAATATACTTTAATAATATAGTTGAATAATATAGTTGAATAATATACTTTAATAATATACTTAATAATATACTTAATAATATAGTTTAATAATATACTTTAATAATATACTTTAATAATATAGTTGAATAATATAGTTGAATAATATACTTTAATAATATACTTAATAATATAGTTTAATAATATCCTTTAATAATATACTTAATAATATAGTTGAATAATATCCTTTAATAATATCCTTTAATAATATACTTTAATAATATACTTAATAATATACTTTAATAATATACTTTAATAATATACTTTAATAATATACTTTAATAATATAGTTTAATAATATACTTTAATAATATAGTTTAATAATATACTTAAAAATATAGTTTAATAATATAGTTTAATAATATACTTTAATAATATACTTTAATAATATACTTTAATAATATACTTTAATAATATACTTTAATAATATACTTTATACTATAGTTTAATAATATAGTTTAATAATATAGTTTAATAATATAGTTTAATAATATACTTTAATAATATACTTTAATAATATACTTTAATAATATAGTTATTAATATACTTTATTAATATACTTTAATAATATAGTTTAATAATATACTTTAATAATATACTTGAATAATATACTTTAATAATATACTTTAATAATATAGTTGAATAATATACTTTAATAATATACTTTAATAATATAGTTAATAATATAGTTTAATAATATACTTTAATTATATACTTAATAATATACTTAATAATATAGTTTAATAATATACTTTAATAATATACTTAATAATATACTTAATAATATAGTTTAATAATATACTTTAATAATATACTTAATAATATAGTTTAATAATATAGTTTAATAATATACTTTAATAATATACTTTAATAATATACTTTAATAATATACTTTATACTATAGTTTAATAATATACTTTAATAATATACTTTAATAATATACTTTAATAATATACTTTAATAATATACTTTATTAATATACTTAATAATATACTTTAATAATATACTTTAATAATATACTTTAATAATATAGTTTAATAATATACTTTAATAATATACTTTAATAATATACTTTAATAATATACTTTAATAATATAGTTTAATAATATACTTTAATAATATAGTTTAATAATATACTTTAATAATATACTTTAATAATATACTTAATAATATAGTTTAATAATATAGTTTAAAAATATAGTTTAATAATATAGTTTAATAATATAGTTTAATAATATAGTTTAATAATATAGTTTAATAATATACTTTAATAATATACTTTAATAATATAGTTTAATAATATACTTTAATAATATAGTTTAATAATATACTTAATAATATAGTTTAATAATATAGTTTAATAATATAGTTTAATAATATACTTTAATAATATACTTTAATAATATACTTTAATAATATACTTTAATAATATAGTTGAATAATATAGTTTAATAATATACTTTAATAATATACTTTAATAATATAGTTGAATAATATAGTTGAATAATATACTTTAATAATATACTTAATAATATAGTTTAATAATATACTTTAATAATATACTTAATAATATAGTTGAATAATATCCTTTAATAATATCCTTTAATAATATACTTTAATAATATACTTAATAATATACTTTAATAATATACTTTAATAATATACTTTAATAATATACTTTAATAATATAGTTTAATAATATACTTTAATAATATAGTTTAATAATATACTTAAAAATATAGTTTAATAATATAGTTTAATAATATACTTTAATAATATACTTTAATAATATACTTTAATAATATACTTTAATAATATACTTTAATAATATACTTTATACTATAGTTTAATAATATAGTTTAATAATATAGTTTAATAATATAGTTTAATAATATACTTTAATAATATACTTTAATAATATAGTTTATTAATATACTTTATTAATATACTTTAATAATATAGTTTAATAATATACTTTAATAATATACTTGAATAATATACTTTAATAATATACTTTAATAATATACTTTAATAATATAGTTGAATAATATACTTTAATAATATACTTTAATAATATAGTTAATAATATAGTTTAATAATATAGTTAATAATATAGTTTAATAATATACTTTAATAATATACTTAATAATATACTTAATAATATAGTTTAATAATATACTTTAATAATATACTTAATAATATACTTAATAATATAGTTTAATAATATACTTTAATAATATACTTAATAATATAGTTTAATAATATAGTTTAATAATATACTTTAATAATATACTTTAATAATATACTTTAATAATATACTTTAATAATATACTTTATACTATAGTTTAATAATATACTTTAATAATATACTTTAATAATATACTTTAATAATATACTTTAATAATATACTTTAATAATATACTTTATTAATATACTTAATAATATACTTTAATAATATACTTTAATAATATACTTTAATAATATAGTTTAATAATATAGTTTAATAATATAGTTTAATAATATAGTTTAATAATATACTTTAATAATATAGTTTAATAATATAGTTTAATAATATACTTTAATAATATACTTTAATAATATACTTTAATAATATACTTAATAATATAGTTTAATAATATAGTTTAAAAATATAGTTTAATAATATAGTTTAATAATATAGTTTAATAATATAGTTTAATAATATACTTTAATAATATACTTTAATAATATACTTTAATAATATAGTTTAATAATATACTTTAATAATATAGTTTAATAATATACTTAATAATATAGTTTAATAATATAGTTTAATAATATAGTTTAATAATATAGTTTAATAATATACTTTAATAATATACTTTAATAATATAGTTGAATAATATACTTAATAATATACTTTAATAATATACTTTAATAATATAGTTTAATAATATACTTAATAATATAGTTTAATAATATACTTAATAATATAGTTTAATAATATACTTTAATAATATACTTTAATAATATAGTTTAATAATATAGTTTAATAATATACTTAATAATATACTTTAATAATATAGTTTAATAATATACTTAATAATATACTTTAATAATATAGTTTAATAATATAGTTTAATAATATAGTTTAATAATATAGTTTAATAATATACTTAATAATATACTTAATAATATAGTTTAATAATATAGTTTAATAATATACTTTAATAATATACTTAATAATATAGTTTAATAATATAGTTTAATAATATACTTTAATAATATACTTAATAATATAGTTTAATAATATAGTTTAATAATATACTTTAATAATATACTTTAATAATATAGTTTAATAATATACTTAATAATATACTTTAATAATATACTTTAATAATATACTTTAAAAATATACTTTAATAATATAGTTTATTAATATACTTTATTAATATACTTTAATAATATAGTTTAATAATATAGTTGAATAATATACTTTAATAATATACTTAATAATATAGTTTAATAATATACTTAATAATATAGTTGAATAATATCCTTTAATAATATCCTTTAATAATATACTTTAATAATATACTTTATACTATAGTTTAATAATATAGTTTAATAATATAGTTTAATAATATAGTTTAATAATATACTTTAATAATATACTTTAATAATATAGTTGAATAATATACTTTAATAATATACTTTAATAATATACTTTATACTATAGTTTAATAATATAGTTTAATAATATAGTTTAATAATATAGTTTAATAATATACTTTAATAATATACTTAATAATATAGTTTAATAATATAGTTTAATAATATACTTTAATAATATACTTTATACTATAGTTTAATAATATAGTTTAATAATATAGTTTAATAATATAGTTTAATAATATACTTTAATAATATACTTTAATAATATAGTTGAATAATATACTTTAATAATATACTTTATACTATAGTTTAATAATATAGTTTAATAATATAGTTTAATAATATAGTTTAATAATATACTTAATAATATACTTTAATAATATAGTTTAATAATATAGTTTAATAATATAGTTTAATAATATAGTTTAATAATATACTTTAATAATATAGTTTAATAATATAGTTTAATAATATAGTTTAATAATATACTTTAATAATATACTTTAATAATATACTTAATAATATACTTTAATAATATACTTTAATAATATAGTTTAATAATATACTTTAATAATATACTTTATAATATACTTTAATAATATACTTTAATAATATACTTTAATAATATACTTTAATAATATAGTTGAATAATATAGTTTAATAATATAGTTTAATAATATAGTTTAATAATATAGTTTAATAATATAGTTTAATAATATAGTTTAATAATATAGTTTAATAATATAGTTTAATAATATACTTTAATAATATAGTTGAATAATATAGTTTAATAATATACTTTAATAATATACTTTATTAATATACTTAATAATATAGTTTAATAATATACTTAATAATATACTTAATAATATAGTTTAATAATATAGTTTAATAATATACTTTAATAATATACTTGAATAATATACTTTAATAATATACTTAATAATATACTTTAATAATATACTTTTATAATATACTTAATAATATAGTTTAATAATATACTTTAATAATATACTTGAATAATATACTTTAATAATATACTTTAATAATATACTTTAATAATATACTTTAATAATATACTTGAATAATATACTTTAATAATATACTTTAATAATATACTTAATAATATAGTTTAATAATATACTTTAATAATATACTTAATAATATACTTAATATTATAGTTTAATAATATACTTTAATAATATACTTAATAATATAGTTTAATAATATACTTTAATAATATACTTAATAATATACTTAATAATATAGTTTAATAATATACTTTAATAATATAGTTGAATAATATAGTTGAATAATATACTTTAATAATATACTTAATAATATACTTAATAATATAGTTTAATAATATACTTTAATAATATACTTTAATAATATAGTTGAATAATATAGTTGAATAATATAGTTGAATAATATACTTTAATAATATACTTAATAATATACTTAATAATATAGTTTAATAATATACTTTAATAATATACTTTAATAATATAGTTGAATAATATAGTTGAATAATATACTTTAATAATATACTTAATAATATAGTTTAATCATATACTTTAATAATATACTTAATAATATAGTTGAATAATATCCTTTAATAATATCCTTTAATAATATACTTTAATAATATACTTAATAATATACTTTAATAATATACTTTAATAATATACTTTAATAATATACTTTAATAATATACTTTAATAATATAGTTTAATAATATACTTAATAATATACTTTAATAATATACTTTAATAATATACTTTAATAATATACTTTAATAATATAGTTTAATAATATAGTTTTATAATATACTTAATAATATAGTTTAATAATATAGTTTAATAATATACTTTAATAATATACTTGAATAATATACTTTAATAATATACTTTAATAATATAGTTGAATAATATACTTTAATAATATACTTTAATAATATACTTTAATAATATAGTTAATAATATAGTTTAATAATATACTTTAATAATATACTTAATAATATACTTAATAATATAGTTTAATAATATACTTTAATAATATACTTAATAATATAGTTTAATAATATAGTTTAATAATATAGTTTAATAATATAGTTTAATAATATACTTTAATAATATACTTTAATAATATACTTTAATAATATACTTTATACTATAGTTTAATAATATAGTTTAATAATATAGTTTAATAATATAGTTTAATAATATAGTTTAATAATATAGTTTAATAATATAGTTTAATAATATACTTAATAATATACTTTAATAATATACTTTAATAATATACTTTAATAATATACTTTAATAATATAGTTTAATAATATACTTTAATAATATACTTTAATAATATACTTTAATAATATACTTTAATAATATAGTTTAATAATATAGTTTAATAATATACTTTAATAATATACTTAATAATATAGTTTAATAATATAGTTTAATAATATAGTTTAATAATATAGTTTAATAATATACTTTAATAATATAGTTTAATAATATACTTAATAATATACTTTAATAATATAGTTTAATAATATAGTTTAATAATATAGTTTAATAATATAGTTTAATAATATACTTTAATAATATACTTTAATAATATAGTTGAATAATATAGTTTAATAATATACTTTAATAATATACTTTAATAATATAGTTTAATAATATACTTAATAATATAGTTTAATAATATAGTTTAATAATATACTTAATAATATACTTAATAATATAGTTTAATAATATAGTTTAATAATATACTTTAATAATATAGTTTAATAATATACTTAATAATATAGTTTAATAATATAGTTTAATAATATAGTTTAATAATATACTTTAATAATATACTTTAATAATATAGTTGAATAATATAGTTTAATAATATAGTTTAATAATATAGTTTAATAATATAGTTTAATAATATACTTTAATAATATACTTAATAATATAGTTTAATAATATAGTTTAATAATATAGTTTAATAATATACTTTAATAATATACTTTAATAATATACTTTAATAATATAGTTTAATAATATACTTTAATAATATAGTTTAATAATATACTTAATAATATACTTTAATAATATAGTTTAATAATATACTTTAATAATATAGTTTAATAATATAGTTTAATAATATACTTTAATAATATAGTTGAATAATATAGTTTAATAATATAGTTTAATAATATACTTTAATAATATAGTTGAATAATATACTTAATAATATAGCTTAATAATATAGTTTAATAATATACTTAATAATATAGTTTAATAATATAGTTTAATAATATACTTTAATAATATACTTTAATAATATACTTTAATAATATACTTTAATAATATACTTTAATAATATACTTAATAATATAGTTTAATAATATAGTTTAATAATATAGTTTAATAATATACTTTAATAATATACTTTAATAATATAGTTGAATAATATAGTTTAATAATATACTTTAATAATATACTTAATAATATACTTAATAATATAGTTGAATAATATACTTTAATAATATACTTTAATAATATAGTTGAATAATATAGTTGAATAATATACTTTAATAATATACTTAATAATATACTTAATAATATAGTTTAATAATATAGTTTAATAATATACTTTAATAATATACTTTAATAATATACTTAATAATATACTTTAATAATATACTTTAATAATATAGTTTAATAATATAGTTTAATAATATAGTTTAATAATATACTTTAATAATATACTTTAATAATATACTTTAATAATATACTTTAATAATATACTTAATAATATACTTTAATAATATAGTTTAATAATATACTTTAATAATATACTTTAATAATATACTTTAATAATATAGTTGAATAATATAGTTTAATAATATACTTTAATAATATACTTTAATAATATACTTTAATAATATAGTTTAATAATATACTTAATAATATAGTTTAATAATATAGTTTAATAATATACTTAATAATATACTTAATAATATAGTTTAATAATATAGTTTAATAATATAGTTTAATAATATAGTTTAATAATATACTTTAATAATATAGTTTAATAATATACTTTAATAATATAGTTTAATAATATACTTTAATAATATAGTTTAATAATATACTTAATAATATAGTTTAATAATATAGTTTAATAATATAGTTTAATAATATACTTTAATAATATACTTTAATAATATAGTTGAATAATATAGTTTAATAATATACTTTAATAATATAGTTTAATAATATAGTTTAATAATATACTTAATAATATACTTTAATAATATAGTTTAATAATATACTTAATAATATACTTAATAATATAGTTTAATAATATAGTTTAATAATATAGTTTAATAATATAGTTTAATAATATGGCTTCAGAGAGAGGGGAACTACCGTAGCACAGATCTTGGCACTGAGGAGAATGATTGAGGAGGTGAGGAAGGACAACTTGACTGCTGTACTCTGCTTCATCGACTTCAAAAAGGCGTTTGACTCGATTCACAGAGGCACAATGGTGAAGATCCTTAAGGCCTACGGTGTCCCTCCCAACTTGCTCCGGGCAATAGAGTCCATGTATGCAAAAACAAGGGCCAAGGTGGTGACCCCAGATGGTAACAGTGAGGAGTTTGATATCCGGGCCGGGGTAATGCAGGGGGATACCCTAGCCCCTTTCCTCTTCATCATAGTCCTGGACTATGCGCTCAGGAAAGCTATCAGTGGACGAGAGCAGGATCTTGGCTTCACCCTAACCCCAAGGAGGTCAAGACGACATCCCAAGGTAGTCCTGACAGATCTGGACTATGCGGATGACATCGGCCTGCTCTCCGACAGCGTGGAACAAGCTCAGGAACTCCTGAACAGTGTGGAGCTGGAGTGTGCCAAAGTTGGCCTTAGGCTAAATGCCAAGAAAACTGAGGTTATCACCTACAACATCTCACCGGAACATCCACCTCTCACAACAGCAGGAGGCACGGTGCTGAAGGAAGTCAAAGACTTCAAGTACCTGGGCTCATGGGTCAACTCAACCGAGCAAGATCTGAAAGTGAGGAAGGCACTTGCATGGAGGTCCCTAAATGGCATGAACAGTGTTTGGAACTCCAATCTCCCCCGACAAATCAAACTCAGCTTCTTCTACGCAACAGTGGAGTCTGTTCTCCTATACGGCAGTGAATGCTGGACCCTGAAGCCAACCCTGGAGAAGTCCCTTGACGGGTGCTACACCAGAATGCTGCGTGCAGTACTTAACATCAGCAAGACTGTACATGTCACTAACATGACTCTGTATGAGGGACTACCGAGGGTGAGCCAGAAAATAGCAGCCAGGAGAATGAGACTAGCAGGACACTGCCAAAGACATCAAGAACTGCCAGCCAGCAAACTGGTGCTCTGGGAACCAACACACGGCCATCGATCACGAGGACGCCCCGTGCTAACATACGTGGATATACTCAAGAGCGATGCAGGAGTGCAAAGTACCAACGAACTGGCCGGATGTATGGAGAACCGAGATGACTGGAAACGACGATGGAGGGCTCGTCTGAGGACGACCTAGAGAGAGATATACTTAATAATATACTTTAATAATATACTTTAAAAATATACTTTAATAATATAGTTTATTAATATACTTTAATAATATACTTTAATAATATACTTTAATAATATACTTTAATAATATACTTTAATAATATAGTTTAATAATATACTTTAATAATGTAGTTTAATAATATAGTTTAATAATATACTTTAATAATATACTTTAATAATATACTTTAATAATATACTTTAATAATATACTTTAATAATATACTTTAATAATATACTTAATAATATACTTTAATAATATAGTTTAATAATATAGTTTAATAATATACTTTAATAATATACTTTAATAATATACTTTAATAATATAGTTGAATAATATAGTTTAATAATATACTTTAATAATATACTTTAATAATATACTTTAATAATATAGTTTAATAATATACTTAATAATATAGTTTAATAATATAGTTTAATAATATACTTAATAATATAGTTTAATAATATAGTTTAATAATATAGTTTAATAATATAGTTTAATAATATAGTTTAATAATATAGTTTAATAATATAGTTTAATAATATACTTTAATAATATAGTTTAATAATATACTTAATAATATACTTTAATAATATAGTTTAATAATATAGTTTAATAATATACTTTAATAATATACTTTAATAATATAGTTGAATAATATAGTTTAATAATATACTTTAATAATATAGTTTAATAATATACTTAATAATATACTTTAATAATATAGTTTAATAATATACTTAATAATATACTTAATAATATAGTTTAATAATATAGTTTAATAATATAGTTTAATAATATAGTTTAATAATATGGCTTCAGAGAGAGGAGAACTACCGTAGCACAGATCTTGGCACTGAGGAGAATGATTGAGGAGGTGAGGAAGGACAACTTGACTGCTGTACTCTGCTTCATCGACTTCAAAAAGGCGTTTGACTCGATTCACAGAGGCACAATGGTGAAGATCCTTAAGGCCTACGGTGTCCCTCCCAACTTGCTCCGGGCAATAGAGTCCATGTATGCAAAAACAAGGGCCAAGGTGGTGACCCCAGATGGTAACAGTGAGGAGTTTGATATCCGGGCCGGGGTAATGCAGGGGGATACCCTAGCCCCTTTCCTCTTCATCATAGTCCTGGACTATGCGCTCAGGAAAGCTATCAGTGGACGAGAGCAGGATCTTGGCTTCACCCTAACCCCAAGGAGGTCAAGACGACATCCCAAGGTAGTCCTGACAGATCTGGACTATGCGGATGACATCGGCCTGCTCTCCGACAGCGTGGAACAAGCTCAGGAACTCCTGAACAGTGTGGAGCTGGAGTGTGCCAAAGTTGGCCTTAGGCTAAATGCCAAGAAAACTGAGGTTATCACCTACAACATCTCACCGGAACATCCACCTCTCACAACAGCAGGAGGCACGGTGCTGAAGGAAGTCAAAGACTTCAAGTACCTGGGCTCATGGGTCAACTCAACCGAGCAAGATCTGAAAGTGAGGAAGGCACTTGCATGGAGGTCCCTAAATGGCATGAACAGTGTTTGGAACTCCAATCTCCCCCGACAAATCAAACTCAGCTTCTTCTACGCAACAGTGGAGTCTGTTCTCCTATACGGCAGTGAATGCTGGACCCTGAAGCCAACCCTGGAGAAGTCCCTTGACGGGTGCTACACCAGAATGCTGCGTGCAGTACTTAACATCAGCAAGACTGTACATGTCACTAACATGACTCTGTATGAGGGACTACCGAGGGTGAGCCAGAAAATAGCAGCCAGGAGAATGAGACTAGCAGGACACTGCCAAAGACATCAAGAACTGCCAGCCAGCAAACTGGTGCTCTGGGAACCAACACACGGCCATCGATCACGAGGACGCCCCGTGCTAACATACGTGGATATACTCAAGAGCGATGCAGGAGTGCAAAGTACCAACGAACTGGCCGGATGTATGGAGAACCGAGATGACTGGAAACGACGATGGAGGGCTCGTCTGAGGACGACCTAGAGAGAGATATACTTAATAATATACTTTAATAATATACTTTAAAAATATACTTTAATAATATAGTTTATTAATATACTTTAATAATATACTTTAATAATATACTTTAATAATATACTTTAATAATATACTTTAATAATATAGTTTAATAATATACTTAATAATATACTTTAATAATATACTTTAATAATATACTTTAATAATATACTTTAATAATATACTTTAATAATATACTTAATAATATAGTTTAATAATATAGTTTAATAATATACTTTAATAATATACTTGAATAATATACTTTAATAATATACTTTAATAATATAGTTGAATAATATACTTTAATAATATACTTTAATAATATACTTTAATAATATAGTTAATAATATAGTTTAATAATATACTTTAATAATATACTTAATAATATACTTAATAATATAGTTTAATAATATACTTTAATAATATACTTAATAATATAGTTTAATAATATAGTTTAATAATATAGTTTAATAATATAGTTTAATAATATAGTTTAATAATATACTTTAATAATATAGTTTAATAATATAGTTTAATAATATACTTTAATAATATACTTTAATAATATACTTAATAATATACTTTAATAATATACTTTAATAATATAGTTTAATAATATAGTTTAATAATATAGTTTAATAATATACTTTAATAATATACTTTAATAATATACTTTAATAATATACTTTAATAATATAGTTTAATAATATAGTTTAATAATATAGTTTAATAATATACTTTAATAATATACTTAATAATATAGTTTAATAATATAGTTTAATAATATAGTTTAATAATATACTTTAATAATATACTTTAATAATATACTTTAATAATATAGTTTAATAATATACTTTAATAATATAGTTTAATAATATACTTAATAATATACTTTAATAATATAGTTTAATAATATAGTTTAATAATATAGTTTAATAATATACTTTAATAATATACTTTAATAATATACTTTAATAATATAGTTGAATAATATAGTTGAATAATATACTTTAATAATATACTTTAATAATATAGTTTAATAATATACTTAATAATATAGTTTAATAATATAGTTTAATAATATACTTAATAATATACTTAATAATATAGTTTAATAATATAGTTTAATAATATACTTTAATAATATAGTTTAATAATATACTTAATAATATACTTTAATAATATAGTTTAATAATATAGTTTAATAATATAGTTTAATAATATACTTTAATAATATAGTTGAATAATATAGTTTAATAATATAGTTTAATAATATAGTTTAATAATATAGTTTAATAATATACTTTAATAATATACTTAATAATATAGTTTAATAATATAGTTTAATAATATAGTTTAATAATATAGTTTAATAATATACTTTAATAATATACTTTAATAATATACTTTAATAATATACTTTAATAATATACTTTAATAATATACTTAATAATATAGTTTAATAATATAGTTTAATAATATAGTTTAATAATATAGTTTAATAATATACTTTAATAATATAGTTGAATAATATACTTTAATAATATACTTTAATAATATACTTTAATAATATAGTTTAATAATATACTTAATAATATAGTTTAATAATATAGTTTAATAATATACTTAATAATATAGTTTAATAATATAGTTTAATAATATACTTTAATAATATACTTTAATAATATACTTTAATAATATACTTTAATAATATACTTTAATAATATACTTTAATAATATACTTTAATAATATACTTAATAATATAGTTTAATAATATAGTTTAATAATATAGTTTAATAATATAGTTTAATAATATACTTTAATAATATACTTTAATAATATAGTTGAATAATATAGTTTAATAATATACTTTAATAATATACTTAATAATATACTTAATAATATAGTTGAATAATATACTTTAATAATATACTTTAATAATATAGTTGAATAATATAGTTGAATAATATACTTTAATAATATACTTAATAATATACTTAATAATATAGTTTAATAATATACTTTAATAATATACTTTAATAATATACTTTAATAATATACTTAATAATATACTTTAATAATATAGTTTAATAATATAGTTTAATAATATAGTTTAATAATATAGTTTAATAATATAGTTTAATAATATACTTTAATAATATACTTTAATAATATACTTTAATAATATACTTAATAATATACTTTAATAATATACTTTAATAATATACTTTAATAATATACTTTAATAATATACTTTAATAATATAGTTGAATAATATAGTTTAATAATATACTTTAATAATATACTTTAATAATATACTTAATAATATAGTTTAATAATATACTTTAATAATATACTTTAATAATATACTTTAATAATATACTTTAATAATATACTTAATAATATAGTTTAATAATATAGTTTAATAATATAGTTTAATAATATAGTTTAATAATATACTTTAATAATATACTTTAATAATATAGTTGAATAATATAGTTTAATAATATACTTTAATAATATACTTAATAATATACTTAATAATATAGTTGAATAATATACTTTAATAATATACTTTAATAATATAGTTGAATAATATAGTTGAATAATATACTTTAATAATATACTTAATAATATACTTAATAATATAGTTTAATAATATACTTTAATAATATACTTTAATAATATACTTTAATAATATACTTAATAATATACTTTAATAATATAGTTTAATAATATAGTTTAATAATATAGTTTAATAATATAGTTTAATAATATAGTTTAATAATATACTTTAATAATATACTTTAATAATATACTTTAATAATATACTTAATAATATACTTTAATAATATACTTTAATAATATACTTTAATAATATACTTTAATAATATACTTTAATAATATAGTTGAATAATATAGTTTAATAATATACTTTAATAATATACTTTAATAATATACTTTAATAATATACTTTAATAATATACTTAATAATATAGTTTAATAATATAGTTTAATAATATAGTTTAATAATATAGTTTAATAATATACTTTAATAATATACTTTAATAATATACTTTAATAATATACTTAATAATATAGTTTAATAATATAGTTTAATAATATAGTTTAATAATATAGTTTAATAATATACTTTAATAATATAGTTTAATAATATACTTTAATAATATAGTTTAATAATATACTTTAATAATATAGTTTAATAATATACTTAATAATATACTTTAATAATATAGTTTAATAATATAGTTTAATAATATACTTTAATAATATACTTTAATAATATAGTTGAATAATATAGTTTAATAATATACTTTAATAATATACTTTAATAATATAGTTTAATAATATACTTAATAATATACTTTAATAATATAGTTTAATAATATACTTAATAATATACTTAATAATATAGTTTAATAATATAGTTTAATAATATAGTATAATAATATAGTTTAATAATATACTTAATAATATACTTTAATAATATACTTTAAAAATATACTTTAATAATATAGTTTATTAATATACTTTATTAATATACTTTAATAATATAGTTTAATAATATACTTAATAATATACTTTAATAATATACTTTAATAATATACTTAATAATATACTTTAATAATATACTTTAATAATATACTTGAATAATATACTTTAATAATATACTTTAATAATATACTTTAATAATATACTTGAATAATATACTTTAATAATATACTTTAATAATATACTTAATAATATAGTTTAATAATATACTTTAATAATATACTTAATAATATACTTAATAATATAGTTTAATAATATACTTTAATAATATAGTTGAATAATATAGTTGAATAATATAGTTGAATAATATAGTTGAATAATATACTTTAATAATATACTTAATAATATACTTAATAATATAGTTTAATAATATACTTTAATAATATACTTTAATAATATAGTTGAATAATATAGTTGAATAATATACTTTAATAATATACTTAATAATATAGTTTAATAATATACTTTAATAATATACTTAATAATATAGTTGAATAATATCCTTTAATAATATCCTTTAATAATATACTTTAATAATATACTTAATAATATACTTTAATAATATACTTTAATAATATACTTTAATAATATACTTTAATAATATACTTAATAATATAGTTTAATAATATACTTTAATAATATACTTTAATAATATACTTTAATAATATACTTTAATAATATAGTTTAATAATATACTTAATAATATAGTTTAATAATATAGTTTAATAATATACTTTAATAATATAGTTTAATAATATAGTTTAATAATATACTTTAATAATATACTTTAATAATATACATTAATAATATACTTTATACTATAGTTTAATAATATAGTTTAATAATATACTTTAATAATATACTTGAATAATATACTTTAATAATATACTTTAATAATATAGTTGAATAATATACTTTAATAATATACTTTAATAATATAGTTAATAATATAGTTTAATAATATAGTTTAATAATATACTTTAATAATATACTTTATACTATAGTTTAATAATATAGTTTAATAATATAGTTTAATAATATAGTTTAATAATATAGTTTAATAATATACTTTAATAATATACTTTAATAATATACTTAATAATATACTTTAATAATATACTTTAATAATATACTTTAATAATATAGTTTAATAATATACTTTAATAATATAGTTTAATAATATAGTTTAATAATATACTTTAATAATATACTTTAATAATATACTTTAATAATATACTTAATAATATAGTTTAATAATATAGTTTAATAATATAGTTTAATAATATAGTTTAATAATATAGTTTAATAATATAGTTTAATAATATACTTTAATAATATACTTTAATAATATAGTTGAATAATATAGTTTAATAATATAGTTTAATAATATACTTAATAATATACTTTAATAATATAGTTTAATAATATAGTTTAATAATATAGTTTAATAATATAGTTTAATAATATAGTTTAATAATATAGTTGAATAATATAGTTTAATAATATACTTTAATAATATACTTTAATAATATAGTTTAATAATATACTTAATAATATAGTTTAATAATATAGTTTAATAATATACTTAATAATATACTTAATAATATAGTTTAATAATATAGTTTAATAATATACTTTAATAATATACTTTAATAATATACTTTAATAATATACTTTAATAATATACTTTAATAATATACTTTAATAATATACTTTAATAATATACTTAATAATATACTTTAATAATATAGTTTAATAATATAGTTTAATAATATAGTTTAATAATATACTTTAATAATATACTTTAATAATATAGTTGAATAATATAGTTTAATAATATACTTTAATAATATACTTTAATAATATAGTTTAATAATATACTTAATAATATAGTTTAATAATATAGTTTAATAATATACTTAATAATATACTTAATAATATAGTTTAATAATATAGTTTAATAATATACTTTAATAATATACTTAATAATATAGTTTAATAATATAGTTTAATAATATACTTTAATAATATACTTTAATAATATACTTTAATAATATAGTTTAATAATATAGTTTAATAATATAGTTTAATAATATACTTAATAATATACTTTAATAATATACTTTAATAATATACTTTAAAAATATACTTTAATAATATAGTTTATTAATATACTTTATTAATATACTTTAATAATATACTTTAATAATATACTTAATAATATACTTTAATAATATACATTAATAATATACTTAATAATATAGTTTAATAATATAGTTTAATAATATACTTGAATAATATACTTTAATAATATACTTTAATAATATACTTTAATAATAAACTTTAATAATATACTTTAATAATATACTTAATAATATAGTTTAATAATATACTTTAATAATATACTTAATAATATACTTAATAATATAGTTGAATAATATACTTTAATAATATACTTTAATAATATAGTTGAATAATATAGTTGAATAATATACTTTAATAATATAGTTGAATAATATACTTTAATAATATACTTAATAATATACTTAATAATATACTTAATAATATAGTTTAATAATATAGTTTAATAATATACTTTAATAATATACTTAATAATATACTTTAATAATATAGTTTAATAATATAGTTTAATAATATAGTTTAATAATATAGTTTAATAATATAGTTTAATAATATACTTTAATAATATACTTTAATAATATACTTTAATAATATACTTTAATAATATAGTTTAATAATATACTTAATAATATACTTTAATAATATAGTTTAATAATATAGTTTAATAATATAGTTTAATAATATACTTTAATAATATACTTTAATAATATAGTTGAATAATATAGTTTAATAATATAGTTTAATAATATACTTTAATAATATACTTTAATAATATAGTTTAATAATATAGTTTAATAATATAGTTTAATAATATACTTAATAATATACTTTAATAATATAGTTTAATAATATAGTTTAATAATATAGTTTAATAATATAGTTTAATAATATAGTTTAATAAAATAGTTGAATAATATAGTTTAATAATATAGTTTAATAATATAGTTTAATAATATAGTTTAATAATATACTTAATAATATAGTTTAATAATATAGTTTAATAATATACTTAATAATATACTTAATAATATAGTTTAATAATATAGTTTAATAATATAGTTTAATAATATACTTTAATAATATAGTTTAATAATATACTTTAATAATATACTTTAATAATATAGTTTAATAATATAGTTTAATAATATAGTTTAATAATATACTTAATAATATAGTTTAATAATATAGTTTAATAATATAGTTTAATAATATAGTTTAATAATATACTTTAATAATATACTTTAATAATATAGTTGAATAATATAGTTTAATAATATAGTTTAATAATATACTTTAATAATATAGTTTAATAATATACTTAATAATATAGTTTAATAATATAGTTTAATAATATACTTAATAATATACTTAATAATATAGTTTAATAATATAGTTTAATAATATAGTTTAATAATATACTTTAATAATATACTTTAATAATATACTTTAATAATATACTTTAATAATATAGTTTAATAATATACTTAATAATATACTTTAATAATATAGTTTAATAATATAGTTTAATAATATAGTTTAATAATATAGTTTAATAATATACTTTAATAATATACTTTAATAATATAGTTGAATAATATAGTTTAATAATATACTTTAATAATATACTTTAATAATATAGTTTAATAATATACTTAATAATATAGTTTAATAATATAGTTTAATAATATACTTAATAATATAGTTTAATAATATACTTTAATAATATACTTTAATAATATACTTAATAATATAGTTTAATAATATAGTTTAATAATATACTTTAATAATATACTTTAATAATATAGTTTAATAATATACTTTAATAATATAGTTTAATAATATACTTAATAATATACTTTAATAATATACTTTAATAATATACTTTAAAAATATACTTTAATAATATAGTTTATTAATATACTTTATTAATATACTTTAATAATATACTTTAATAATATACTTAATAATATACTTTAATAATATAGTTTAATAATATACTTAATAATATACTTTAATAATATACTTTAATAATATACTTGAATAATATACTTTAATAATATACTTTAATAATATACTTTAATAATATACTTTAATAATATACTTAATAATATAGTTTAATAATATACTTTAATAATATACTTAATAATATACTTAATAATATAGTTGAATAATATACTTTAATAATATACTTTAATAATATAGTTGAATAATATAGTTGAATAATATACTTTAATAATATAGTTGAATAATATACTTTAATAATATACTTTAATAATATAGTTGAATAATATAGTTGAATAATATACTTTAATAATATAGTTGAATAATATAGTTGAATAATATACTTTAATAATATACTTTAATAATATACTTTAATAATATACTTTAATAATATACTTTAATAATATACTTAATAATATACTTTAATAATATACTTTAATAATATACTTAATAATATACTTTAATAATATACTTTAATAATATACTTAATAATATAGTTTAATAATATACTTTAATAATATACTTAATAATATACTTTAATAATATACTTTAATAATATACTTAATAATATACTTTAATAATATAGTTTAATAATATACTTTAATAATATAGTTTAATAATATACTTAATAATATACTTTAATAATATACTTTAATAATATACTTTAAAAATATACTTTTTAACCCTAACCCCAACCCTTTCACAGTCCCAAAGTGCCATTTTCACAGTAAAAAAAAAAAGATTCATTTTGCTTAGCTTAGTCTGTAACTTGAAAACTATGTACCGTATGGCCCTATAAACTGTGTTGGGATGAAAGCTAGCCACTTTGAGCAATGTGGGAAGTGCTGGGGCAGTTTGGGACAACAGGGCCAAAATGTCACTTTCACAGTCCCAAAGTGCCATTTTCACAGTAAAAAGGCCTGGTTCACTTTTGCTTAGCTTAGTCTGTAACTTGAAAACTATGTACCGTATGGCCCTATAAACTGTGTTGGGATGAAAGCTAGCCACTTTGAGCAATGTGGGAAGTGCTGGGGCAGTTTGGGACAACAGGGCCAAAACCCTAACCCTTTCACAGTCCCAAAGTGCCATTTTCACAGTAAAAAAAAAAAGATTCATTTTGCTTAGCTTAGTCTGTAACTTGAAAACTATGTACCGTATGGCCCTATAAACTGTGTTGGGATGAAAGCTAGCCACTTTGAGCAATGTGGGAAGTGCTGGGGCAGTTTGGGACAACAGGGCCAAAATGTCACTTTCACAGTCCCAAAGTGCCATTTTCACAGTAAAAAGGCCTGGTTCACTTTTGCTTAGCTTAGTCTGTAACTTGAAAACTATGTACCGTATGGCCCTATAAACTGTGTTGGGATGAAAGCTAGCCACTTTGAGCAATGTGGGAAGTGCTGGGGCAGTTTGGGACAACAGGGCCAAAACCCTAACCCTAACCCTAACCCTTTCACAGTCCCAAAGTGCCATTTTCACAGTAAAAAAAAAAAGATTCATTTTGCTTAGCTTAGTCTGTAACTTGAAAACTATGTACCGTATGGCCCTATAAACTGTGTTGGGATGAAAGCTAGCCACTTTGAGCAATGTGGGAAGTGTTGGGGCAGTTTGGGACAACAGGGCCAAAACCCTAACCCTAACCCTAACCCTTTCACAGTCCCAAAGTGCCATTTTCACAGTAAAAAAAAAAAGATTCATTTTGCTTAGCTTAGTCTGTAACTTGAAAACTATGTACCGTATGGCCCTATAAACTGTGTTGGGATGAAAGCTAGCCACTTTGAGCAATGTGGGAAGTGCTGGGGCAGTTTGGGACAACAGGGCCAAAATGTCACTTTCACAGTCCCAAAGTGCCATTTTCACAGTAAAAAGGCCTGGTTCACTTTTGCTTAGCTTAGTCTGTAACTTGAAAACTATGTACCGTATGGCCCTATAAACTGTGTTGGGATGAAAGCTAGCCACTTTGAGCAATGTGGGAAGTGCTGGGGCAGTTTGGGACAACAGGGCCAAAATGTCACTTTCACAGTCCCAAAGTGCCGTTTTCACAGTAAAAAGGCCTGGTTCACTTTTGCTTAGCTTAGTCTGTAACTTGAAAACTATGTACCGTATGGCCCTATAAACTGTGTTGGGATGAAAGCTAGCCACTTTGACCAATGTGGGAAGTGCTGGGGCAGTTTGGGACAACAGGGCCAAAACCCTAACCCTAACCCCAACCCTTTCACAGTCCCAAAGTGCCATTTTCACAGTAAAAAAAAAAAGATTCATTTTGCTTAGCTTAGTCTGTAACTTGAAAACTATGTACCGTATGGCCCTATAAACTGTGTTGGGATGAAAGCTAGCCACTTTGAGCAATGTGGGAAGTGCTGGGGCAGTTTGGGACAACAGGGCCAAAATGTCACTTTCACAGTCCCAAAGTGCCATTTTCACAGTAAAAAGGCCTGGTTCACTTTTGCTTAGCTTAGTCTGTAACTTGAAAACTATGTACCGTATGGCCCTATAAACTGTGTTGGGATGAAAGCTAGCCACTTTGAGCAATGTGGGAAGTGCTGGGGCAGTTTGGGACAACAGGGCCAAAACCCTAACCCTAACCCTAACCCTTTCACAGTCCCAAAGTGCCATTTTCACAGTAAAAAAAAAAAGATTCATTTTGCTTAGCTTAGTCTGTAACTTGAAAACTATGTACCGTATGGCCCTATAAACTGTGTTGGGATGAAAGCTAGCCACTTTGACCAATGTGGGAAGTGCTGGGGCAGTTTGGGACAACAGGGCCAAAACCCTAACCCTAACCCCAACCCTTTCACAGTCCCAAAGTGCCATTTTCACAGTAAAAAAAAAAAGATTCATTTTGCTTAGCTTAGTCTGTAACTTGAAAACTATGTACCGTATGGCCCTATAAACTGTGTTGGGATGAAAGCTAGCCACTTTGAGCAATGTGGGAAGTGCTGGGGCAGTTTGGGACAACAGGGCCAAAATGTCACTTTCACAGTCCCAAAGTGCCATTTTCACAGTAAAAAGGCCTGGTTCACTTTTGCTTAGCTTAGTCTGTAACTTGAAAACTATGTACCGTATGGCCCTATAAACTGTGTTGGGATGAAAGCTAGCCACTTTGAGCAATGTGGGAAGTGCTGGGGCAGTTTGGGACAACAGGGCCAAAACCCTAACCCTAACCCTAACCCTTTCACAGTCCCAAAGTGCCATTTTCACAGTAAAAAAAAAAAGATTAATTTTGCTTAGCTTAGTCTGTAACTTGAAAACTATGTACCGTATGGCCCTATAAACTGTGTTGGGATGAAAGCTAGCCACTTTGAGCAATGTGGGAAGTGCTGGGGCAGTTTGGGACAACAGGGCCAAAATGTCACTTTCACAGTCCCAAAGTGCCATTTTCACAGTAAAAAGGCCTGGTTCACTTTTGCTTAGCTTAGTCTGTAACTTGAAAACTATGTACCGTATGGCCCTATAAACTGTGTTGGGATGAAAGCTAGCCACTTTGAGCAATGTGGGAAGTGCTGGGGCAGTTTGGGACAACAGGGCCAAAATGTCACTTTCACAGTCCCAAAGTGCCGTTTTCACAGTAAAAAGGCCTGGTTCACTTTTGCTTAGCTTAGTCTGTAACTTGAAAACTATGTACCGTATGGCCCTATAAACTGTGTTGGGATGAAAGCTAGCCACTTTGACCAATGTGGGAAGTGCTGGGGCAGTTTGGGACAACAGGGCCAAAACCCTAACCCTAACCCCAACCCTTTCACAGTCCCAAAGTGCCATTTTCACAGTAAAAAAAAAAAGATTCATTTTGCTTAGCTTAGTCTGTAACTTGAAAACTATGTACCGTATGGCCCTATAAACTGTGTTGGGATGAAAGCTAGCCACTTTGAGCAATGTGGGAAGTGCTGGGGCAGTTTGGGACAACAGGGCCAAAATGTCACTTTCACAGTCCCAAAGTGCCATTTTCACAGTAAAAAGGCCTGGTTCACTTTTGCTTAGCTTAGTCTGTAACTTGAAAACTATGTACCGTATGGCCCTATAAACTGTGTTGGGATGAAAGCTAGCCACTTTGAGCAATGTGGGAAGTGCTGGGGCAGTTTGGGACAACAGGGCCAAAACCCTAACCCTAACCCTAACCCTTTCACAGTCCCAAAGTGCCATTTTCACAGTAAAAAAAAAAAGATTCATTTTGCTTAGCTTAGTCTGTAACTTGAAAACTATGTACCGTATGGCCCTATAAACTGTGTTGGGATGAAAGCTAGCCACTTTGAGCAATGTGGGAAGTGCTGGGGCAGTTTGGGACAACAGGGCCAAAATGTCACTTTCACAGTCCCAAAGTGCCATTTTCACAGTAAAAAGGCCTGGTTCACTTTTGCTTAGCTTAGTCTGTAACTTGAAAACTATGTACCGTATGGCCCTATAAACTGTGTTGGGATGAAAGCTAGCCACTTTGAGCAATGTGGGAAGTGCTGGGGCAGTTTGGGACAACAGGGCCAAAACCCTAACCCTAACCCTAACCCTTTCACAGTCCCAAAGTGCCATTTTCACAGTAAAAAAAAAAAGATTCATTTTGCTTAGCTTAGTCTGTAACTTGAAAACTATGTACCGTATGGCCCTATAAACTGTGTTGGGATGAAAGCTAGCCACTTTGACCAATGTGGGAAGTGCTGGGGCAGTTTGGGACAACAGGGCCAAAACCCTAACCCTAACCCCAACCCTTTCACAGTCCCAAAGTGCCATTTTCACAGTAAAAAAAAAAAGATTCATTTTGCTTAGCTTAGTCTGTAACTTGAAAACTATGTACCGTATGGCCCTATAAACTGTGTTGGGATGAAAGCTAGCCACTTTGAGCAATGTGGGAAGTGCTGGGGCAGTTTGGGACAACAGGGCCAAAATGTCACTTTCACAGTCCCAAAGTGCCATTTTCACAGTAAAAAGGCCTGGTTCACTTTTGCTTAGCTTAGTCTGTAACTTGAAAACTATGTACCGTATGGCCCTATAAACTGTGTTGGGATGAAAGCTAGCCACTTTGAGCAATGTGGGAAGTGCTGGGGCAGTTTGGGACAACAGGGCCAAAACCCTAACCCTAACCCTAACCCTTTCACAGTCCCAAAGTGCCATTTTCACAGTAAAAAAAAAAAGATTCATTTTGCTTAGCTTAGTCTGTAACTTGAAAACTATGTACCGTATGGCCCTATAAACTGTGTTGGGATGAAAGCTAGCCACTTTGAGCAATGTGGGAAGTGCTGGGGCAGTTTGGGACAACAGGGCCAAAATGTCACTTTCACAGTCCCAAAGTGCCATTTTCACAGTAAAAAGGCCTGGTTCACTTTTGCTTAGCTTAGTCTGTAACTTGAAAACTATGTACCGTATGGCCCTATAAACTGTGTTGGGATGAAAGCTAGCCACTTTGAGCAATGTGGGAAGTGCTGGGGCAGTTTGGGACAACAGGGCCAAAATGTCACTTTCACAGTCCCAAAGTGCCGTTTTCACAGTAAAAAGGCCTGGTTCACTTTTGCTTAGCTTAGTCTGTAACTTGAAAACTATGTACCGTATGGCCCTATAAACTGTGTTGGGATGAAAGCTAGCCACTTTGACCAATGTGGGAAGTGCTGGGGCAGTTTGGGACAACAGGGCCAAAACCCTAACCCTAACCCCAACCCTTTCACAGTCCCAAAGTGCCATTTTCACAGTAAAAAAAAAAAGATTCATTTTGCTTAGCTTAGTCTGTAACTTGAAAACTATGTACCGTATGGCCCTATAAACTGTGTTGGGATGAAAGCTAGCCACTTTGAGCAATGTGGGAAGTGCTGGGGCAGTTTGGGACAACAGGGCCAAAATGTCACTTTCACAGTCCCAAAGTGCCATTTTCACAGTAAAAAGGCCTGGTTCACTTTTGCTTAGCTTAGTCTGTAACTTGAAAACTATGTACCGTATGGCCCTATAAACTGTGTTGGGATGACAGCTAGCCACTTTGAGCAATGTGGGAAGTGCTGGGGCAGTTTGGGACAACAGGGCCAAAACCCTAACCCTAACCCTAACCCTTTCACAGTCCCAAAGTGCCATTTTCACAGTAAAAAAAAAAAGATTCATTTTGCTTAGCTTAGTCTGTAACTTGAAAACTATGTACCGTATGGCCCTATAAACTGTGTTGGGATGAAAGCTAGCCACTTTGAGCAATGTGGGAAGTGCTGGGGCAGTTTGGGACAACAGGGCCAAAATGTCACTTTCACAGTCCCAAAGTGCCATTTTCACAGTAAAAAGGCCTGGTTCACTTTTGCTTAGCTTAGTCTGTAACTTGAAAACTATGTACCGTATGGCCCTATAAACTGTGTTGGGATGAAAGCTAGCCACTTTGAGCAATGTGGGAAGTGCTGGGGCAGTTTGGGACAACAGGGCCAAAATGTCACTTTCACAGTCCCAAAGTGCCGTTTTCACAGTAAAAAGGCCTGGTTCACTTTTGCTTAGCTTAGTCTGTAACTTGAAAACTATGTACCGTATGGCCCTATAAACTGTGTTGGGATGAAAGCTAGCCACTTTGACCAATGTGGGAAGTGCTGGGGCAGTTTGGGACAACAGGGCCAAAACCCTAACCCTAACCCCAACCCTTTCACAGTCCCAAAGTGCCATTTTCACAGTAAAAAAAAAAAGATTCATTTTGCTTAGCTTAGTCTGTAACTTGAAAACTATGTACCGTATGGCCCTATAAACTGTGTTGGGATGAAAGCTAGCCACTTTGAGCAATGTGGGAAGTGCTGGGGCAGTTTGGGACAACAGGGCCAAAATGTCACTTTCACAGTCCCAAAGTGCCATTTTCACAGTAAAAAGGCCTGGTTCACTTTTGCTTAGCTTAGTCTGTAACTTGAAAACTATGTACCGTATGGCCCTATAAACTGTGTTGGGATGAAAGCTAGCCACTTTGAGCAATGTGGGAAGTGCTGGGGCAGTTTGGGACAACAGGGCCAAAACCCTAACCCTAACCCTAACCCTTTCACAGTCCCAAAGTGCCATTTTCACAGTAAAAAAAAAAAGATTCATTTTGCTTAGCTTAGTCTGTAACTTGAAAACTATGTACCGTATGGCCCTATAAACTGTGTTGGGATGAAAGCTAGCCACTTTGAGCAATGTGGGAAGTGCTGGGGCAGTTTGGGACAACAGGGCCAAAATGTCACTTTCACAGTCCCAAAGTGCCATTTTCACAGTAAAAAGGCCTGGTTCACTTTTGCTTAGCTTAGTCTGTAACTTGAAAACTATGTACCGTATGGCCCTATAAACTGTGTTGGGATGAAAGCTAGCCACTTTGAGCAATGTGGGAAGTGCTGGGGCAGTTTGGGACAACAGGGCCAAAACCCTAACCCTAACCCTTTCACAGTCCCAAAGTGCCATTTTCACAGTAAAAAAAAAAAGATTCATTTTGCTTAGCTTAGTCTGTAACTTGAAAACTATGTACCGTATGGCCCTATAAACTGTGTTGGGATGAAAGCTAGCCACTTTGAGCAATGTGGGAAGTGCTGGGGCAGTTTGGGACAACAGGGCCAAAACCCTAACCCTAACCCCAACCCTTTCACAGTCCCAAAGTGCCATTTTCACAGTAAAAAAAAAAAGATTCATTTTGCTTAGCTTAGTCTGTAACTTGAAAACTATGTACCGTATGGCCCTATAAACTGTGTTGGGATGAAAGCTAGCCACTTTGAGCAATGTGGGAAGTGCTGGGGCAGTTTGGGACAACAGGGCCAAAATGTCACTTTCACAGTCCCAAAGTGCCATTTTCACAGTAAAAAGGCCTGGTTCACTTTTGCTTAGCTTAGTCTGTAACTTGAAAACTATGTACCGTATGGCCCTATAAACTGTGTTGGGATGAAAGCTAGCCACTTTGAGCAATGTGGGAAGTGCTGGGGCAGTTTGGGACAACAGGGCCAAAACCCTAACCCTAACCCCAACCCTTTCACAGTCCCAAAGTGCCATTTTCACAGTAAAAAAAAAAAGATTCATTTTGCTTAGCTTAGTCTGTAACTTGAAAACTATGTACCGTATGGCCCTATAAACTGTGTTGGGATGAAAGCTAGCCACTTTGAGCAATGTGGGAAGTGCTGGGGCAGTTTGGGACAACAGGGCCAAAATGTCACTTTCACAGTCCCAAAGTGCCATTTTCACAGTAAAAAGGCCTGGTTCACTTTTGCTTAGCTTAGTCTGTAACTTGAAAACTATGTACCGTATGGCCCTATAAACTGTGTTGGGATGAAAGCTAGCCACTTTGAGCAATGTGGGAAGTGCTGGGGCAGTTTGGGACAACAGGGCCAAAACCCTAACCCTAACCCTAACCCTTTCACAGTCCCAAAGTGCCATTTTCACAGTAAAAAAAAAAAGATTCATTTTGCTTAGCTTAGTCTGTAACTTGAAAACTATGTACCGTATGGCCCTATAAACTGTGTTGGGATGAAAGCTAGCCACTTTGAGCAATGTGGGAAGTGCTGGGGCAGTTTGGGACAACAGGGCCAAAACCCTAACCCTAACCCCAACCCTTTCACAGTCCCAAAGTGCCATTTTCACAGTAAAAAAAAAAAGATTCATTTTGCTTAGCTTAGTCTGTAACTTGAAAACTATGTACCGTATGGCCCTATAAACTGTGTTGGGATGAAAGCTAGCCACTTTGAGCAATGTGGGAAGTGCTGGGGCAGTTTGGGACAACAGGGCCAAAATGTCACTTTCACAGTCCCAAAGTGCCATTTTCACAGTAAAAAGGCCTGGTTCACTTTTGCTTAGCTTAGTCTGTAACTTGAAAACTATGTACCGTATGGCCCTATAAACTGTGTTGGGATGAAAGCTAGCCACTTTGAGCAATGTGGGAAGTGCTGGGGCAGTTTGGGACAACAGGGCCAAAACCCTAACCCTAACCCTAACCCTTTCACAGTCCCAAAGTGCCATTTTCACAGTAAAAAAAAAAAGATTCATTTTGCTTAGCTTAGTCTGTAACTTGAAAACTATGTACCGTATGGCCCTATAAACTGTGTTGGGATGAAAGCTAGCCACTTTGAGCAATGTGGGAAGTGCTCGGGCAGTTTGGGACAACAGGGCCAAAATGTCACTTTCACAGTCCCAAAGTGCCATTTTCACAGTAAAAAGGCCTGGTTCACTTTTGCTTAGCTTAGTCTGTAACTTGAAAACTATGTACCGTATGGCCCTATAAACTGTGTTGGGATGAAAGCTAGCCACTTTGAGCAATGTGGGAAGTGCTGGGGCAGTTTGGGACAACAGGGCCAAAACCCTAACCCTAACCCCAACCCTTTCACAGTCCCAAAGTGCCATTTTCACAGTAAAAAAAAAAAGATTCATTTTGCTTAGCTTAGTCTGTAACTTGAAAACTATGTACCGTATGGCCCTATAAACTGTGTTGGGATGAAAGCTAGCCACTTTGAGCAATGTGGGAAGTGCTGGGGCAGTTTGGGACAACAGGGCCAAAATGTCACTTTCACAGTCCCAAAGTGCCATTTTCACAGTAAAAAGGCCTGGTTCACTTTTGCTTAGCTTAGTCTGTAACTTGAAAACTATGTACCGTATGGCCCTATAAACTGTGTTGGGATGACAGCTAGCCACTTTGAGCAATGTGGGAAGTGCTGGGGCAGTTTGGGACAACAGGGCCAAAACCCTAACCCTAACCCTAACCCTTTCACAGTCCCAAAGTGCCATTTTCACAGTAAAAAAAAAAAGATTCATTTTGCTTAGCTTAGTCTGTAACTTGAAAACTATGTACCGTATGGCCCTATAAACTGTGTTGGGATGAAAGCTAGCCACTTTGAGCAATGTGGGAAGTGCTGGGGCAGTTTGGGACAACAGGGCCAAAATGTCACTTTCACAGTCCCAAAGTGCCATTTTCACAGTAAAAAGGCCTGGTTCACTTTTGCTTAGCTTAGTCTGTAACTTGAAAACTATGTACCGTATGGCCCTATAAACTGTGTTGGGATGAAAGCTAGCCACTTTGAGCAATGTGGGAAGTGCTGGGGCAGTTTGGGACAACAGGGCCAAAATGTCACTTTCACAGTCCCAAAGTGCCGTTTTCACAGTAAAAAGGCCTGGTTCACTTTTGCTTAGCTTAGTCTGTAACTTGAAAACTATGTACCGTATGGCCCTATAAACTGTGTTGGGATGAAAGCTAGCCACTTTGACCAATGTGGGAAGTGCTGGGGCAGTTTGGGACAACAGGGCCAAAACCCTAACCCTAACCCCAACCCTTTCACAGTCCCAAAGTGCCATTTTCACAGTAAAAAAAAAAAGATTCATTTTGCTTAGCTTAGTCTGTAACTTGAAAACTATGTACCGTATGGCCCTATAAACTGTGTTGGGATGAAAGCTAGCCACTTTGAGCAATGTGGGAAGTGCTGGGGCAGTTTGGGACAACAGGGCCAAAATGTCACTTTCACAGTCCCAAAGTGCCATTTTCACAGTAAAAAGGCCTGGTTCACTTTTGCTTAGCTTAGTCTGTAACTTGAAAACTATGTACCGTATGGCCCTATAAACTGTGTTGGGATGAAAGCTAGCCACTTTGAGCAATGTGGGAAGTGCTGGGGCAGTTTGGGACAACAGGGCCAAAACCCTAACCCTAACCCTAACCCTTTCACAGTCCCAAAGTGCCATTTTCACAGTAAAAAAAAAAAGATTCATTTTGCTTAGCTTAGTCTGTAACTTGAAAACTATGTACCGTATGGCCCTATAAACTGTGTTGGGATGAAAGCTAGCCACTTTGAGCAATGTGGGAAGTGCTGGGGCAGTTTGGGACAACAGGGCCAAAATGTCACTTTCACAGTCCCAAAGTGCCATTTTCACAGTAAAAAGGCCTGGTTCACTTTTGCTTAGCTTAGTCTGTAACTTGAAAACTATGTACCGTATGGCCCTATAAACTGTGTTGGGATGAAAGCTAGCCACTTTGAGCAATGTGGGAAGTGCTGGGGCAGTTTGGGACAACAGGGCCAAAACCCTAACCCTAACCCTTTCACAGTCCCAAAGTGCCATTTTCACAGTAAAAAAAAAAAAGATTCATTTTGCTTAGCTTAGTCTGTAACTTGAAAACTATGTACCGTATGGCCCTATAAACTGTGTTGGGATGAAAGCTAGCCACTTTGAGCAATGTGGGAAGTGCTGGGGCAGTTTGGGACAACAGGGCCAAAACCCTAACCCTAACCCCAACCCTTTCACAGTCCCAAAGTGCCATTTTCACAGTAAAAAAAAAAAGATTCATTTTGCTTAGCTTAGTCTGTAACTTGAAAACTATGTACCGTATGGCCCTATAAACTGTGTTGGGATGAAAGCTAGCCACTTTGAGCAATGTGGGAAGTGCTGGGGCAGTTTGGGACAACAGGGCCAAAATGTCACTTTCACAGTCCCAAAGTGCCATTTTCACAGTAAAAAGGCCTGGTTCACTTTTGCTTAGCTTAGTCTGTAACTTGAAAACTATGTACCGTATGGCCCTATAAACTGTGTTGGGATGAAAGCTAGCCACTTTGAGCAATGTGGGAAGTGCTGGGGCAGTTTGGGACAACAGGGCCAAAACCCTAACCCTAACCCTAACCCTTTCACAGTCCCAAAGTGCCATTTTCACAGTAAAAAAAAAAAGATTCATTTTGCTTAGCTTAGTCTGTAACTTGAAAACTATGTACCGTATGGCCCTATAAACTGTGTTGGGATGAAAGCTAGCCACTTTGAGCAATGTGGGAAGTGCTGGGGCAGTTTGGGACAACAGGGCCAAAACCCTAACCCTAACCCCAACCCTTTCACAGTCCCAAAGTGCCATTTTCACAGTAAAAAAAAAAAGATTCATTTTGCTTAGCTTAGTCTGTAACTTGAAAACTATGTACCGTATGGCCCTATAAACTGTGTTGGGATGAAAGCTAGCCACTTTGAGCAATGTGGGAAGTGCTGGGGCAGTTTGGGACAACAGGGCCAAAATGTCACTTTCACAGTCCCAAAGTGCCATTTTCACAGTAAAAAGGCCTGGTTCACTTTTGCTTAGCTTAGTCTGTAACTTGAAAACTATGTACCGTATGGCCCTATAAACTGTGTTGGGATGACAGCTAGCCACTTTGAGCAATGTGGGAAGTGCTGGGGCAGTTTGGGACAACAGGGCCAAAACCCTAACCCTAACCCTAACCCTTTCACAGTCCCAAAGTGCCATTTTCACAGTAAAAAAAAAAAGATTCATTTTGCTTAGCTTAGTCTGTAACTTGAAAACTATGTACCGTATGGCCCTATAAACTGTGTTGGGATGAAAGCTAGCCACTTTGAGCAATGTGGGAAGTGCTGGGGCAGTTTGGGACAACAGGGCCAAAATGTCACTTTCACAGTCCCAAAGTGCCATTTTCACAGTAAAAAGGCCTGGTTCACTTTTGCTTAGCTTAGTCTGTAACTTGAAAACTATGTACCGTATGGCCCTATAAACTGTGTTGGGATGAAAGCTAGCCACTTTGAGCAATGTGGGAAGTGCTGGGGCAGTTTGGGACAACAGGGCCAAAATCGTCACTTTCACAGTCCCAAAGTGCCGTTTTCACAGTAAAAAGGCCTGGTTCACTTTTGCTTAGCTTAGTCTGTAACTTGAAAACTATGTACCGTATGGCCCTATAAACTGTGTTGGGATGAAAGCTAGCCACTTTGACCAATGTGGGAAGTGCTGGGGCAGTTTGGGACAACAGGGCCAAAACCCTAACCCTAACCCCAACCCTTTCACAGTCCCAAAGTGCCATTTTCACAGTAAAAAAAAAAAGATTCATTTTGCTTAGCTTAGTCTGTAACTTGAAAACTATGTACCGTATGGCCCTATAAACTGTGTTGGGATGAAAGCTAGCCACTTTGAGCAATGTGGGAAGTGCTGGGGCAGTTTGGGACAACAGGGCCAAAATGTCACTTTCACAGTCCCAAAGTGCCATTTTCACAGTAAAAAGGCCTGGTTCACTTTTGCTTAGCTTAGTCTGTAACTTGAAAACTATGTACCGTATGGCCCTATAAACTGTGTTGGGATGAAAGCTAGCCACTTTGAGCAATGTGGGAAGTGCTGGGGCAGTTTGGGACAACAGGGCCAAAACCCTAACCCTAACCCTAACCCTTTCACAGTCCCAAAGTGCCATTTTCACAGTAAAAAAAAAAAGATTCATTTTGCTTAGCTTAGTCTGTAACTTGAAAACTATGTACCGTATGGCCCTATAAACTGTGTTGGGATGAAAGCTAGCCACTTTGAGCAATGTGGGAAGTGCTGGGGCAGTTTGGGACAACAGGGCCAAAATGTCACTTTCACAGTCCCAAAGTGCCATTTTCACAGTAAAAAGGCCTGGTTCACTTTTGCTTAGCTTAGTCTGTAACTTGAAAACTATGTACCGTATGGCCTATAAACTGTGTTGGGATGAAAGCTAGCCACTTTGAGCAATGTGGGAAGTGCTGGGGCAGTTTGGGACAACAGGGCCAAAACCCTAACCCTAAACCCTTTCACAGTCCCAAAGTGCCATTTTCACAGTAAAAAAAAAAAGATTCATTTTGCTTAGCTTAGTCTGTAACTTGAAAACTATGTACCGTATGGCCCTATAAACTGTGTTGGGATGAAAGCTAGCCACTTTGAGCAATGTGGGAAGTGCTGGGGCAGTTTGGGACAACAGGGCCAAAACCCTAACCCTAACCCCAACCTTTCACAGTCCCAAAGTGCCATTTTCACAGTAAAAAAAAAAAGATTCATTTTGCTTAGCTTAGTCTGTAACTTGAAAACTATGTACCGTATGGCCCTATAAACTGTGTTGGGATGAAAGCTAGCCACTTTGAGCAATGTGGGAAGTGCTGGGGCAGTTTGGGACAACAGGGCCAAAATGTCACTTTCACAGTCCCAAAGTGCCATTTTCACAGTAAAAAGGCCTGGTTCACTTTGCTTAGCTTAGTCTGTAACTTGAAAACTATGTACCGTATGGCCCTATAAACTGTGTTGGGATGAAAGCTAGCCACTTTGAGCAATGTGGGAAGTGCTGGGGCAGTTTGGGACAACAGGGCCAAAACCCTAACCCTAACCCTAACCCTTTCACAGTCCCAAAGTGCCATTTCACAGTAAAAAAAAAGATTCATTTTGCTTAGCTTAGTCTGTAACTTGAAAACTATGTACCGTATGGCCCTATAAACTGTGTTGGGATGAAAGCTAGCCACTTTGAGCAATGTGGGAAGTGCTGGGGCAGTTTGGGACAACAGGGCCAAAACCCTACCCTAACCCCAACCCTTTCACAGTCCAAAGTGCCATTTTCACAGTAAAAAAAAAAGATTCATTTTGCTTAGCTTAGTCTGTAACTTGAAAACTATGTACCGTATGGCCCTATAAACTGTGTTGGGATGAAAGCTAGCCACTTTGAGCAATGTGGGAAGTGCTGGGGCAGTTTCGGACAACAGGGCCAAAATGTCACTTTCACAGTCCCAAAGTCGCCATTTTCACAGTAAAAAGGCCTGGTTCACTTTTGCTTAGCTTAGTCTGTAACTTGAAAACTATGTACCGTATGGCCCTATAAACTGTGTTGGGATGAAAGCTAGCCACTTTGAGCAATGTGGGAAGTGCTGGGCAGTTTGGGACAACAGGGCCAAAACCCTAACCCCTAACCCTAACCCTTTCACAGTCCCAAAGTGCCAAGTGCCATTTTCACAGTAAAAAAAAAAAGATTCATTTTGCTTAGCTTAGTCTGTAACTTGAAAACTATGTACCGTATGGCCCTATAAACTGTGTTGGGATGAAAGCTAGCCACTTTGAGCAATGTGGGAAGTGCTCGGGCAGTTTGGGACAACAGGGCCAAAATGTCACTTTCACAGTCCCAAAGTGCCATTTTCACAGTAAAAAGGCCTGGTTCACTTTTGCTTAGCTTAGTCTGTAACTTGAAAACTATGTACCGTATGGCCCTATAAACTGTGTTGGATGAAAGCTAGCCACTTTGAGCAATGTGGGAAGTGCTGGGGCAGTTTGGGACAACAGGGCCAAAACCCTAACCCTAACCCCTAACCCTTTCACAGTCCCAAAGTGCCATTTTCACAGTAAAAAAAAAAAGATTCATTTTGCTTAGCTTAGTCTGTAACTTGAAAACTATGTACCGTATGGCCCTATAAACTGTGTTGGGATGAAAGCTAGCCACTTTGAGCAATGTGGGAAGTGCTGGGGCAGTTTGGGACAACAGGGCCAAAATGTCACTTTCACAGTCCCAAAGTGCCATTTTCACAGTAAAAAAGGCCTGGTTCACTTTTGCTTAGCTTAGTCTGTAACTTGAAAACTATGTACCGTATGGCCCTATAAACTGTGTTGGGATGAAAGCTAGCCACTTTGAGCAATGTGGGAAGTGCTGGGGCAGTTTGGGACAACAGGGCCAAAACCCTAACCTAACCCTAACCCTTTCACAGTCCCAAAGTTGCCATTTTCACAGTAAAAAAAAAAAGATTCATTTTGCTTAGCTTAGTCTGTAACTTGAAAACTATGTACCGTATGGCCCTATAAACTGTGTTGGGATGAAAGCTAGCCACTTTGAGCAATGTGGGAAGTGCTGGGGCAGTTGGGAACAACAGGGCCAAAAATGTCACTTTCACCAGTCCCAAAGTGCCATTTTCACAGTAAAAAGGCCTGGTTCACTTTGCTTAGCTTAGTCTGTAAACTTGAAAACTATTTTACCGTATGGCCCTATAAACTGTGATGGGATGAAAGCTAGCCACTTTGAGCAATGTGGGAAGTGCTGGGGCAGTTTGGGACAACAGGGCCAAAATTGTCACTTTCACAGTCCCAAAGTGCCTTTTCACAGTAAAAAAGGCCTGGTTCCTTTTGCTTAAGCTTAGTCTGTAACTTGAAAACTATGTACCGTATGGCCCTATAAACTGTGTTGGGATGAAAGCTAGCCACTTTGAGCAATGTGGGAAGTGCTGGGGCAGTTTGGGACAACAGGGCCAAAACCCTACCTACCCTACCCTTTCACAGTCCCAAAGTGCCATTTTTTCACAGTAAAAAAAGGAATGGTTCACTTTTGCTTAGCTTAGTCTGTAACTTGAAAACTATGTACCGTATGGCCCTATAAACTGTGTTGGGATGAAAGCTAGCCACTTTGAGCAATGTGGGAAGTGCTGGGGCAGTTGGACAACAGGGCCAAACCCTAACCCTAACCCTAACCCTTTCACAGTCCCAAAGTGCCATTTTCACAGTAAAAAAAAAAAGATTAATTTTGCTTAGCTTAGTCTGTAACTTGAAAACTATGTACCGTATGGCCCTATAAACTGTGTTGGGATGAAAGCTAGCCACTTTGAGCAATGTGGGAAGTGCTGGGGCAGTTTGGGACAACAGGGCCAAACCTATCTAACCCTTTCACAGTCCCAAAGTGCCATTTCTTCACAGTAAAAAAAGCCTGTTCACTTTTGCTTAGCTTATGTCTGTAACTTGAAAACTATGTACCGTATGGCCCTATAAACTGTGTTGGGATGAAAGCTAGCCACTTTGAGCAATGTGGGAAGTGCTGGGGCAGTTTGGGACAACAGGGCCAAAACCCTAACCCTAACCCCTACCCTTTCACAGTCCCAAAGTGCCATTTTCACAGTAAAAAAAAAAAGATTCATTTTGCTTAGCCTTAGTCTGTAACTTGAAAACTATGTACCGTTATGGCCCTATAAACTGTGTTGGGATGAAGCTAGCCACTTGAGCAATGTGGAAGTGCCTGGGGCAGTTGGGACAACGAGGGCCAAAACCCTAACCCCTTACCCTAACCCTTTCACAGGTCCCAAAGTTGCCATTTTCACAGTAAAGAAAAAAAAGATGTAACTTGAAAACTATGTACCGTATGGCCCTATAAACTGTGTTGGGATGAAAGCTAGCCACTTTGAGCAATGTGGGAAGTGCTGGGGCAGTTTGGGACAACAGGGCCAAAATGTCACTTTCACAGTCCCAAAGTGCCATTTTCACAGTAAAAAGGCCTGGTTCACTTTTGCTTAGCTTAGTCTGTAACTTGAAAACTATGTACCGTATGGCCCTATAAACTGTGTTGGGATGAAAGCTAGCCACTTTGAGCAATGTGGGAAGTGCTGGGGCAGTTTGGGACAACAGGGCCAAAACCCTAACCCTAACCCTAACCCTTTCACAGTCCCAAAGTGCCATTTTCACAGTAAAAAAAAAAAGATTCATTTTGCTTAGCTTAGTCTGTAACTTGAAAACTATGTACCGTATGGCCCTATAAACTGTGTTGGGATGAAAGCTAGCCACTTTGAGCAATGTGGGAAGTGCTGGGGCAGTTTGGGACAACAGGGCCAAAATGTCACTTTCACAGTCCCAAAGTGCCATTTTCACAGTAAAAAGGCCTGGTTCACTTTTGCTTAGCTTAGTCTGTAACTTGAAAACTATGTACCGTATGGCCCTATAAACTGTGTTGGGATGAAAGCTAGCCACTTTGAGCAATGTGGGAAGTGCTGGGGCAGTTTGGGACAACAGGGCCAAAATGTCACTTTCACAGTCCCAAAGTGCCGTTTTCACAGTAAAAAGGCCTGGTTCACTTTTGCTTAGCTTAGTCTGTAACTTGAAAACTATGTACCGTATGGCCCTATAAACTGTGTTGGGATGAAAGCTAGCCACTTTGAGCAATGTGGGAAGTGCTGGGGCAGTTTGGGACAACAGGGCCAAAATGTCACTTTCACAGTCCCAAAGTGCCATTTTCACAGTAAAAAGGCCTGGTTCACTTTTGCTTAGCTTAGTCTGTAACTTGAAAACTATGTACCGTATGGCCCTATAAACTGTGTTGGGATGAAAGCTAGCCACTTTGAGCAATGTGGGAAGTGCTGGGGCAGTTTGGGACAACAGGGCCAAAATGTCACTTTCACAGTCCCAAAGTGCCATTTTCACAGTAAAAAGGCCTGGTTCACTTTTGCTTAGCTTAGTCTGTAACTTGAAAACTATGTACCGTATGGCCCTATAAACTGTGTTGGGATGAAAGCTAGCCACTTTGAGCAATGTGGGAAGTGCTGGGGCAGTTTGGGACAACAGGGCCAAAACCCTAACCCTAACCCTAACCCTTTCACAGTCCCAAAGTGCCATTTTCACAGTAAAAAAAAAAAGATTCATTTTGCTTAGCTTAGTCTGTAACTTGAAAACTATGTACCGTATGGCCCTATAAACTGTGTTGGGATGAAAGCTAGCCACTTTGAGCAATGTGGGAAGTGCTGGGGCAGTTTGGGACAACAGGGCCAAAAGGTCACTTTCACAGTCCCAAAGTGCCATTTTCACAGTAAAAAGGCCTGGTTCACTTTTGCTTAGCTTAGTCTGTAACTTGAAAACTATGTACCGTATGGCCCTATAAACTGTGTTGGGATGAAAGCTAGCCACTTTGAGCAATGTGGGAAGTGCTGGGGCAGTTTGGGACAACAGGGCCAAAATGTCACTTTCACAGTCCCAAAGTGCCGTTTTCACAGTAAAAAGGCCTGGTTCACTTTTGCTTAGCTTAGTCTGTAACTTGAAAACTATGTACCGTATGGCCCTATAAACTGTGTTGGGATGAAAGCTAGCCACTTTGAGCAATGTGGGAAGTGCTGGGGCAGTTTGGGACAACAGGGCCAAAATGTCACTTTCACAGTCCCAAAGTGCCATTTTCACAGTAAAAAGGCCTGGTTCACTTTTGCTTAGCTTAGTCTGTAACTTGAAAACTATGTACCGTATGGCCCTATAAACTGTGTTGGGATGAAAGCTAGCCACTTTGAGCAATGTGGGAAGTGCTGGGGCAGTTTGGGACAACAGGGCCAAAATGTCACTTTCACAGTCCCAAAGTGCCATTTTCACAGTAAAAAGGCCTGGTTCACTTTTGCTTAGCTTAGTCTGTAACTTGAAAACTATGTACCGTATGGCCCTATAAACTGTGTTGGGATGAAAGCTAGCCACTTTGAGCAATGTGGGAAGTGCTGGGGCAGTTTGGGACAACAGGGCCAAAATGTCACTTTCACAGTCCCAAAGTGCCGTTTTCACAGTAAAAAGGCCTGGTTCACTTTTGCTTAGCTTAGTCTGTAACTTGAAAACTATGTACCGTATGGCCCTATAAACTGTGTTGGGATGAAAGCTAGCCACTTTGAGCAATGTGGGAAGTGCTGGGGCAGTTTGGGACAACAGGGCCAAAACCCTAACCCTAACCCTAACCCTTTCACAGTCCCAAAGTGCCATTTTCACAGTAAAAAAAAAAAGATTCATTTTGCTTAGCTTAGTCTGTAACTTGAAAACTATGTACCGTATGGCCCTATAAACTGTGTTGGGATGAAAGCTAGCCACTTTGAGCAATGTGGGAAGTGCTGGGGCAGTTTGGGACAACAGGGCCAAAATGTCACTTTCACAGTCCCAAAGTGCCATTTTCACAGTAAAAAGGCCTGGTTCACTTTTGCTTAGCTTAGTCTGTAACTTGAAAACTATGTACCGTATGGCCCTATAAACTGTGTTGGGATGAAAGCTAGCCACTTTGAGCAATGTGGGAAGTGCTGGGGCAGTTTGGGACAACAGGGCCAAAATGTCACTTTCACAGTCCCAAAGTGCCGTTTTCACAGTAAAAAGGCCTGGTTCACTTTTGCTTAGCTTAGTCTGTAACTTGAAAACTATGTACCGTATGGCCCTATAAACTGTGTTGGGATGAAAGCTAGCCACTTTGAGCAATGTGGGAAGTGCTGGGGCAGTTTGGGACAACAGGGCCAAAACCCTAACCCTAACCCTAACCCTTTCACAGTCCCAAAGTGCCA
The DNA here is from genome assembly GCF_963924005.1 of Protomyctophum bolini. Classification (NCBI taxonomy): domain Eukaryota; kingdom Metazoa; phylum Chordata; class Actinopteri; order Myctophiformes; family Myctophidae; genus Protomyctophum; species Protomyctophum bolini. Next base: position 275,751 of record NW_027665431.1, on the reverse strand, counting down.
TTTTCACAGTAAAAAAAAAAAGATTCATTTTGCTTAGCTTAGTCTGTAACTTGAAAACTATGTACCGTATGGCCCTATAAACTGTGTTGGGATGAAAGCTAGCCACTTTGAGCAATGTGGGAAGTGCTGGGGCAGTTTGGGACAACAGGGCCAAAATGTCACTTTCACAGTCCCAAAGTGCCATTTTCACAGTAAAAAGGCCTGGTTCACTTTTGCTTAGCTTAGTCTGTAACTTGAAAACTATGTACCGTATGGCCCTATAAACTGTGTTGGGATGAAAGCTAGCCACTTTGAGCAATGTGGGAAGTGCTGGGGCAGTTTGGGACAACAGGGCCAAAATGTCACTTTCACAGTCCCAAAGTGCCGTTTTCACAGTAAAAAGGCCTGGTTCACTTTTGCTTAGCTTAGTCTGTAACTTGAAAACTATGTACCGTATGGCCCTATAAACTGTGTTGGGATGAAAGCTAGCCACTTTGAGCAATGTGGGAAGTGCTGGGGCAGTTTGGGACAACAGGGCCAAAACCCTAACCCTAACCCTAACCCTTTCACAGTCCCAAAGTGCCATTTTCACAGTAAAAAAAAAAAGATTCATTTTGCTTAGCTTAGTCTGTAACTTGAAAACTATGTACCGTATGGCCCTATAAACTGTGTTGGGATGAAAGCTAGCCACTTTGAGCAATGTGGGAAGTGCTGGGGCAGTTTGGGACAACAGGGCCAAAACCCTAACCCTAACCCTAACCCTTTCACAGTCCCAAAGTGCCATTTTCACAGTAAAAAAAAAAAGATTCATTTTGCTTAGCTTAGTCTGTAACTTGAAAACTATGTACCGTATGGCCCTATAAACTGTGTTGGGATGAAAGCTAGCCACTTTGAGCAATGTGGGAAGTGCTGGGGCAGTTTGGGACAACAGGGCCAAAACCCTAACCCTAACCCTAACCCTTTCACAGTCCCAAAGTGCCATTTTCACAGTAAAAAAAAAAAGATTCATTTTGCTTAGCTTAGTCTGTAACTTGAAAACTATGTACCGTATGGCCCTATAAACTGTGTTGGGATGAAAGCTAGCCACTTTGAGTAATGTGGGAAGTGCTGGGGCAGTTTGGGACAACAGGGCCAAAATGTCACTTTCACAGTCCCAAAGTGCCATTTTCACAGTAAAAAGGCCTGGTTCACTTTTGCTTAGCTTAGTCTGTAACTTGAAAACTATGTACCGTATGGCCCTATAAACTGTGTTGGGATGAAAGCTAGCCACTTTGAGCAATGTGGGAAGTGCTGGGGCAGTTTGGGACAACAGGGCCAAAATGTCACTTTCACAGTCCCAAAGTGCCGTTTTCACAGTAAAAAGGCCTGGTTCACTTTTGCTTAGCTTAGTCTGTAACTTGAAAACTATGTACCGTATGGCCCTATAAACTGTGTTGGGATGAAAGCTAGCCACTTTGAGCAATGTGGGAAGTGCTGGGGCAGTTTGGGACAACAGGGCCAAAATGTCACTTTCACAGTCCCAAAGTGCCATTTTCACAGTAAAAAGGCCTGGTTCACTTTTGCTTAGCTTAGTCTGTAACTTGAAAACTATGTACCGTATGGCCCTATAAACTGTGTTGGGATGAAAGCTAGCCACTTTGAGCAATGTGGGAAGTGCTGGGGCAGTTTGGGACAACAGGGCCAAAATGTCACTTTCACAGTCCCAAAGTGCCGTTTTCACAGTAAAAAGGCCTGGTTCACTTTTGCTTAGCTTAGTCTGTAACTTGAAAACTATGTACCGTATGGCCCTATAAACTGTGTTGGGATGAAAGCTAGCCACTTTGAGCAATGTGGGAAGTGCTGGGGCAGTTTGGGACAACAGGGCCAAAACCCTAACCCTAACCCTAACCCTTTCACAGTCCCAAAGTGCCATTTTCACAGTAAAAAAAAAAAGATTCATTTTGCTTAGCTTAGTCTGTAACTTGAAAACTATGTACCGTATGGCCCTATAAACTGTGTTGGGATGAAAGCTAGCCACTTTGAGCAATGTGGGAAGTGCTGGGGCAGTTTGGGACAACAGGGCCAAAATGTCACTTTCACAGTCCCAAAGTGCCATTTTCACAGTAAAAAGGCCTGGTTCACTTTTGCTTAGCTTAGTCTGTAACTTGAAAACTATGTACCGTATGGCCCTATAAACTGTGTTGGGATGAAAGCTAGCCACTTTGAGCAATGTGGGAAGTGCTGGGGCAGTTTGGGACAACAGGGCCAAAATGTCACTTTCACAGTCCCAAAGTGCCGTTTTCACAGTAAAAAGGCCTGGTTCACTTTTGCTTAGCTTAGTCTGTAACTTGAAAACTATGTACCGTATGGCCCTATAAACTGTGTTGGGATGAAAGCTAGCCACTTTGAGCAATGTGGGAAGTGCTGGGGCAGTTTGGGACAACAGGGCCAAAACCCTAACCCTAACCCTAACCCTTTCACAGTCCCAAAGTGCCATTTTCACAGTAAAAAAAAAAAGATTCATTTTGCTTAGCTTAGTCTGTAACTTGAAAACTATGTACCGTATGGCCCTATAAACTGTGTTGGGATGAAAGCTAGCCACTTTGAGCAATGTGGGAAGTGCTGGGGCAGTTTGGGACAACAGGGCCAAAATGTCACTTTCACAGTCCCAAAGTGCCATTTTCACAGTAAAAAGGCCTGGTTCACTTTTGCTTAGCTTAGTCTGTAACTTGAAAACTATGTACCGTATGGCCCTATAAACTGTGTTGGGATGAAAGCTAGCCACTTTGAGCAATGTGGGAAGTGCTGGGGCAGTTTGGGACAACAGGGCCAAAATGTCACTTTCACAGTCCCAAAGTGCCGTTTTCACAGTAAAAAGGCCTGGTTCACTTTTGCTTAGCTTAGTCTGTAACTTGAAAACTATAAAAAGATTAATTTTGCTTAGCTTAGTCTGTAACTTGAAAACTATGTACCGTATGGCCCTATAAACTGTGTTGGGATGAAAGCTAGCCACTTTGAGCAATGTGGGAAGTGCTGGGGCAGTTTGGGACAACAGGGCCAAAACCCTAACCCTAACCCTAACCCTTTCACAGTCCCAAAGTGCCATTTTCACAGTAAAAAAAAAAAGATTCATTTTGCTTAGCTTAGTCTGTAACTTGAAAACTATGTACCGTATGGCCCTATAAACTGTGTTGGGATGAAAGCTAGCCACTTTGAGCAATGTGGGAAGTGCTGGGGCAGTTTGGGACAACAGGGCCAAAACCCTAACCCTAACCCCAACCCTTTCACAGTCCCAAAGTGCCATTTTCACAGTAAAAAAAAAAAGATTCATTTTGCTTAGCTTAGTCTGTAACTTGAAAACTATGTACCGTATGGCCCTATAAACTGTGTTGGGATGAAAGCTAGCCACTTTGAGCAATGTGGGAAGTGCTGGGGCAGTTTGGGACAACAGGGCCAAAACCCTAACCCTAACCCTAACCCTTTCACAGTCCCAAAGTGCCATTTTCACAGTAAAAAAAAAAAGATTCATTTTGCTTAGCTTAGTCTGTAACTTGAAAACTATGTACCGTATGGCCCTATAAACTGTGTTGGGATGAAAGCTAGCCACTTTGAGCAATGTGGGAAGTGCTGGGGCAGTTTGGGACAACAGGGCCAAAACCCTAACCCTAACCCCAACCCTTTCACAGTCCCAAAGTGCCATTTTCACAGTAAAAAAAAAAAGATTCATTTTGCTTAGCTTAGTCTGTAACTTGAAAACTATGTACCGTATGGCCCTATAAACTGTGTTGGGATGAAAGCTAGCCACTTTGAGCAATGTGGGAAGTGCTGGGGCAGTTTGGGACAACAGGGCCAAAATGTCACTTTCACAGTCCCAAAGTGCCATTTTCACAGTAAAAAGGCCTGGTTCACTTTTGCTTAGCTTAGTCTGTAACTTGAAAACTATGTACCGTATGGCCCTATAAACTGTGTTGGGATGAAAGCTAGCCACTTTGAGCAATGTGGGAAGTGCTGGGGCAGTTTGGGACAACAGGGCCAAAACCCTAACCCTAACCCTAACCCTTTCACAGTCCCAAAGTGCCATTTTCACAGTAAAAAAAAAAAGATTCATTTTGCTTAGCTTAGTCTGTAACTTGAAAACTATGTACCGTATGGCCCTATAAACTGTGTTGGGATGAAAGCTAGCCACTTTGAGCAATGTGGGAAGTGCTGGGGCAGTTTGGGACAACAGGGCCAAAACCCTAACCCTAACCCCAACCCTTTCACAGTCCCAAAGTGCCATTTTCACAGTAAAAAAAAAAGATTAATTTTGCTTAGCTTAGTCTGTAACTTGAAAACTATGTACCGTATGGCCCTATAAACTGTGTTGGGATGAAAGCTAGCCACTTTGAGCAATGTGGGAAGTGCTGGGGCAGTTTGGGACAACAGGGCCAAAATGTCACTTTCACAGTCCCAAAGTGCCATTTTCACAGTAAAAAGGCCTGGTTCACTTTTGCTTAGCTTAGTCTGTAACTTGAAAACTATGTACCGTATGGCCCTATAAACTGTGTTGGGATGAAAGCTAGCCACTTTGAGCAATGTGGGAAGTGCTGGGGCAGTTTGGGACAACAGGGCCAAAACCCTAACCCTAACCCTAACCCTTTCACAGTCCCAAAGTGCCATTTTCACAGTAAAAAAAAAAAGATTCATTTTGCTTAGCTTAGTCTGTAACTTGAAAACTATGTACCGTATGGCCCTATAAACTGTGTTGGGATGAAAGCTAGCCACTTTGAGCAATGTGGGAAGTGCTGGGGCAGTTTGGGACAACAGGGCCAAAACCCTAACCCTAACCCCAACCCTTTCACAGTCCCAAAGTGCCATTTTCACAGTAAAAAAAAAAAGATTCATTTTGCTTAGCTTAGTCTGTAACTTGAAAACTATGTACCGTATGGCCCTATAAACTGTGTTGGGATGAAAGCTAGCCACTTTGAGCAATGTGGGAAGTGCTGGGGCAGTTTGGGACAACAGGGCCAAAATGTCACTTTCACAGTCCCAAAGTGCCATTTTCACAGTAAAAAGGCCTGGTTCACTTTTGCTTAGCTTAGTCTGTAACTTGAAAACTATGTACCGTATGGCCCTATAAACTGTGTTGGGATGAAAGCTAGCCACTTTGAGCAATGTGGGAAGTGCTGGGGCAGTTTGGGACAACAGGGCCAAAACCCTAACCCTAACCCCAACCCTTTCACAGTCCCAAAGTGCCATTTTCACAGTAAAAAAAAAAAGATTCATTTTGCTTAGCTTAGTCTGTAACTTGAAAACTATGTACCGTATGGCCCTATAAACTGTGTTGGGATGAAAGCTAGCCACTTTGAGCAATGTGGGAAGTGCTGGGGCAGTTTGGGACAACAGGGCCAAAACCCTAACCCTAACCCCAACCCTTTCACAGTCCCAAAGTGCCATTTTCACAGTAAAAAAAAAAAGATTCATTTTGCTTAGCTTAGTCTGTAACTTGAAAACTATGTACCGTATGGCCCTATAAACTGTGTTGGGATGAAAGCTAGCCACTTTGAGCAATGTGGGAAGTGCTGGGGCAGTTTGGGACAACAGGGCCAAAATGTCACTTTCACAGTCCCAAAGTGCCATTTTCACAGTAAAAAGGCCTGGTTCACTTTTGCTTAGCTTAGTCTGTAACTTGAAAACTATGTACCGTATGGCCCTATAAACTGTGTTGGGATGAAAGCTAGCCACTTTGAGCAATGTGGGAAGTGCTGGGGCAGTTTGGGACAACAGGGCCAAAATGTCACTTTCACAGTCCCAAAGTGCCATTTTCACAGTAAAAAGGCCTGGTTCACTTTTGCTTAGCTTAGTCTGTAACTTGAAAACTATGTACCGTATGGCCCTATAAACTGTGTTGGGATGAAAGCTAGCCACTTTGAGCAATGTGGGAAGTGCTGGGGCAGTTTGGGACAACAGGGCCAAAACCCTAACCCTAACCCTAACCCTTTCACAGTCCCAAAGTGCCATTTTCACAGTAAAAAAAAAAAGATTCATTTTGCTTAGCTTAGTCTGTAACTTGAAAACTATGTACCGTATGGCCCTATAAACTGTGTTGGGATGAAAGCTAGCCACTTTGAGCAATGTGGGAAGTGCTGGGGCAGTTTGGGACAACAGGGCCAAAACCCTAACCCTAACCCTAACCCTTTCACAGTCCCAAAGTGCCATTTTCACAGTAAAAAAAAAAAGATTCATTTTGCTTAGCTTAGTCTGTAACTTGAAAACTATGTACCGTATGGCCCTATAAACTGTGTTGGGATGAAAGCTAGCCACTTTGAGCAATGTGGGAAGTGCTGGGGCAGTTTGGGACAACAGGGCCAAAATGTCACTTTCACAGTCCCAAAGTGCCATTTTCACAGTAAAAAGGCCTGGTTCACTTTTGCTTAGCTTAGTCTGTAACTTGAAAACTATGTACCGTATGGCCCTATAAACTGTGTTGGGATGAAAGCTAGCCACTTTGAGCAATGTGGGAAGTGCTGGGGCAGTTTGGGACAACAGGGCCAAAACCCTAACCCTAACCCTAACCCTTTCACAGTCCCAAAGTGCCATTTTCACAGTAAAAAAAAAAAGATTCATTTTGCTTAGCTTAGTCTGTAACTTGAAAACTATGTACCGTATGGCCCTATAAACTGTGTTGGGATGAAAGCTAGCCACTTTGAGCAATGTGGGAAGTGCTGGGGCAGTTTGGGACAACAGGGCCAAAACCCTAACCCTAACCCCAACCCTTTCACAGTCCCAAAGTGCCATTTTCACAGTAAAAAAAAAAAGATTAATTTTGCTTAGCTTAGTCTGTAACTTGAAAACTATGTACCGTATGGCCCTATAAACTGTGTTGGGATGAAAGCTAGCCACTTTGAGCAATGTGGGAAGTGCTGGGGCAGTTTGGGACAACAGGGCCAAAATGTCACTTTCACAGTCCCAAAGTGCCATTTTCACAGTAAAAAGGCCTGGTTCACTTTTGCTTAGCTTAGTCTGTAACTTGAAAACTATGTACCGTATGGCCCTATAAACTGTGTTGGGATGAAAGCTAGCCACTTTGAGCAATGTGGGAAGTGCTGGGGCAGTTTGGGACAACAGGGCCAAAACCCTAACCCTAACCCTAACCCTTTCACAGTCCCAAAGTGCCATTTTCACAGTAAAAAAAAAAAGATTCATTTTGCTTAGCTTAGTCTGTAACTTGAAAACTATGTACCGTATGGCCCTATAAACTGTGTTGGGATGAAAGCTAGCCACTTTGAGCAATGTGGGAAGTGCTGGGGCAGTTTGGGACAACAGGGCCAAAACCCTAACCCTAACCCTAACCCTTTCACAGTCCCAAAGTGCCATTTTCACAGTAAAAAAAAAAAGATTCATTTTGCTTAGCTTAGTCTGTAACTTGAAAACTATGTACCGTATGGCCCTATAAACTGTGTTGGGATGAAAGCTAGCCACTTTGAGCAATGTGGGAAGTGCTGGGGCAGTTTGGGACAACAGGGCCAAAACCCTAACCCTAACCCCAACCCTTTCACAGTCCCAAAGTGCCATTTTCACAGTAAAAAAAAAAAGATTAATTTTGCTTAGCTTAGTCTGTAACTTGAAAACTATGTACCGTATGGCCCTATAAACTGTGTTGGGATGAAAGCTAGCCACTTTGAGCAATGTGGGAAGTGCTGGGGCAGTTTGGGACAACAGGGCCAAAATGTCACTTTCACAGTCCCAAAGTGCCATTTTCACAGTAAAAAGGCCTGGTTCACTTTTGCTTAGCTTAGTCTGTAACTTGAAAACTATGTACCGTATGGCCCTATAAACTGTGTTGGGATGAAAGCTAGCCACTTTGAGCAATGTGGGAAGTGCTGGGGCAGTTTGGGACAACAGGGCCAAAACCCTAACCCTAACCCTAACCCTTTCACAGTCCCAAAGTGCCATTTTCACAGTAAAAAAAAAAAGATTCATTTTGCTTAGCTTAGTCTGTAACTTGAAAACTATGTACCGTATGGCCCTATAAACTGTGTTGGGATGAAAGCTAGCCACTTTGAGCAATGTGGGAAGTGCTGGGGCAGTTTGGGACAACAGGGCCAAAACCCTAACCCTAACCCCAACCCTTTCACAGTCCCAAAGTGCCATTTTCACAGTAAAAAAAAAAAGATTCATTTTGCTTAGCTTAGTCTGTAACTTGAAAACTATGTACCGTATGGCCCTATAAACTGTGTTGGGATGAAAGCTAGCCACTTTGAGCAATGTGGGAAGTGCTGGGGCAGTTTGGGACAACAGGGCCAAAACCCTAACCCTAACCCCAACCCTTTCACAGTCCCAAAGTGCCATTTTCACAGTAAAAAAAAAAGATTAATTTTGCTTAGCTTAGTCTGTAACTTGAAAACTATGTACCGTATGGCCCTATAAACTGTGTTGGGATGAAAGCTAGCCACTTTGAGCAATGTGGGAAGTGCTGGGGCAGTTTGGGACAACAGGGCCAAAATGTCACTTTCACAGTCCCAAAGTGCCATTTTCACAGTAAAAAGGCCTGGTTCACTTTTGCTTAGCTTAGTCTGTAACTTGAAAACTATGTACCGTATGGCCCTATAAACTGTGTTGGGATGAAAGCTAGCCACTTTGAGCAATGTGGGAAGTGCTGGGGCAGTTTGGGACAACAGGGCCAAAACCCTAACCCTAACCCTAACCCTTTCACAGTCCCAAAGTGCCATTTTCACAGTAAAAAAAAAAAGATTCATTTTGCTTAGCTTAGTCTGTAACTTGAAAACTATGTACCGTATGGCCCTATAAACTGTGTTGGGATGAAAGCTAGCCACTTTGAGCAATGTGGGAAGTGCTGGGGCAGTTTGGGACAACAGGGCCAAAACCCTAACCCTAACCCCAACCCTTTCACAGTCCCAAAGTGCCATTTTCACAGTAAAAAAAAAAAGATTCATTTTGCTTAGCTTAGTCTGTAACTTGAAAACTATGTACCGTATGGCCCTATAAACTGTGTTGGGATGAAAGCTAGCCACTTTGAGCAATGTGGGAAGTGCTGGGGCAGTTTGGGACAACAGGGCCAAAATGTCACTTTCACAGTCCCAAAGTGCCATTTTCACAGTAAAAAGGCCTGGTTCACTTTTGCTTAGCTTAGTCTGTAACTTGAAAACTATGTACCGTATGGCCCTATAAACTGTGTTGGGATGAAAGCTAGCCACTTTGAGCAATGTGGGAAGTGCTGGGGCAGTTTGGGACAACAGGGCCAAAACCCTAACCCTAACCCTAACCCTTTCACAGTCCCAAAGTGCCATTTTCACAGTAAAAAAAAAAAGATTCATTTTGCTTAGCTTAGTCTGTAACTTGAAAACTATGTACCGTATGGCCCTATAAACTGTGTTGGGATGAAAGCTAGCCACTTTGAGCAATGTGGGAAGTGCTGGGGCAGTTTGGGACAACAGGGCCAAAACCCTAACCCTAACCCCAACCCTTTCACAGTCCCAAAGTGCCATTTTCACAGTAAAAAAAAAAAGATTAATTTTGCTTAGCTTAGTCTGTAACTTGAAAACTATGTACCGTATGGCCCTATAAACTGTGTTGGGATGAAAGCTAGCCACTTTGAGCAATGTGGGAAGTGCTGGGGCAGTTTGGGACAACAGGGCCAAAATGTCACTTTCACAGTCCCAAAGTGCCATTTTCACAGTAAAAAGGCCTGGTTCACTTTTGCTTAGCTTAGTCTGTAACTTGAAAACTATGTACCGTATGGCCCTATAAACTGTGTTGGGATGAAAGCTAACCACTTTGAGCAATGTGGGAAGTGCTGGGGCAGTTTGGGACAACAGGGCCAAAACCCTAACCCTAACCCCAACCCTTTCACAGTCCCAAAGTGCCATTTTCACAGTAAAAAAAAAAAGATTCATTTTGCTTAGCTTAGTCTGTAACTTGAAAACTATGTACCGTATGGCCCTATAAACTGTGTTGGGATGAAAGCTAGCCACTTTGAGCAATGTGGGAAGTGCTGGGGCAGTTTGGGACAACAGGGCCAAAACCCTAACCCTAACCCCAACCCTTTCACAGTCCCAAAGTGCCATTTTCACAGTAAAAAAAAAAAGATTCATTTTGCTTAGCTTAGTCTGTAACTTGAAAACTATGTACCGTATGGCCCTATAAACTGTGTTGGGATGAAAGCTAGCCACTTTGAGCAATGTGGGAAGTGCTGGGGCAGTTTGGGACAACAGGGCCAAAACCCTAACCCTAACCCCAACCCTTTCACAGTCCCAAAGTGCCATTTTCACAGTAAAAAAAAAAAGATTCATTTTGCTTAGCTTAGTCTGTAACTTGAAAACTATGTACCGTATGGCCCTATAAACTGTGTTGGGATGAAAGCTAGCCACTTTGAGCAATGTGGGAAGTGCTGGGGCAGTTTGGGACAACAGGGCCAAAATGTCACTTTCACAGTCCCAAAGTGCCATTTTCACAGTAAAAAGGCCTGGTTCACTTTTGCTTAGCTTAGTCTGTAACTTGAAAACTATGTACCGTATGGCCCTATAAACTGTGTTGGGATGAAAGCTAGCCACTTTGAGCAATGTGGGAAGTGCTGGGGCAGTTTGGGACAACAGGGCCAAAACCCTAACCCTAACCCTAACCCTTTCACAGTCCCAAAGTGCCATTTTCACAGTAAAAAAAAAAAGATTCATTTTGCTTAGCTTAGTCTGTAACTTGAAAACTATGTACCGTATGGCCCTATAAACTGTGTTGGGATGAAAGCTAGCCACTTTGAGCAATGTGGGAAGTGCTGGGGCAGTTTGGGACAACAGGGCCAAAACCCTAACCCTAACCCCAACCCTTTCACAGTCCCAAAGTGCCATTTTCACAGTAAAAAAAAAAAGATTAATTTTGCTTAGCTTAGTCTGTAACTTGAAAACTATGTACCGTATGGCCCTATAAACTGTGTTGGGATGAAAGCTAGCCACTTTGAGCAATGTGGGAAGTGCTGGGGCAGTTTGGGACAACAGGGCCAAAATGTCACTTTCACAGTCCCAAAGTGCCATTTTCACAGTAAAAAGGCCTGGTTCACTTTTGCTTAGCTTAGTCTGTAACTTGAAAACTATGTACCGTATGGCCCTATAAACTGTGTTGGGATGAAAGCTAACCACTTTGAGCAATGTGGGAAGTGCTGGGGCAGTTTGGGACAACAGGGCCAAAACCCTAACCCTAACCCTTTCACAGTCCCAAAGTGCCATTTTCACAGTAAAAAAAAAAAGATTCATTTTGCTTAGCTTAGTCTGTAACTTGAAAACTATGTACCGTATGGCCCTATAAACTGTGTTGGGATGAAAGCTAGCCACTTTGAGCAATGTGGGAAGTGCTGGGGCAGTTTGGGACAACAGGGCCAAAACCCTAACCCTAACCCCAACCCTTTCACAGTCCCAAAGTGCCATTTTCACAGTAAAAAAAAAAAGATTAATTTTGCTTAGCTTAGTCTGTAACTTGAAAACTATGTACCGTATGGCCCTATAAACTGTGTTGGGATGAAAGCTAGCCACTTTGAGCAATGTGGGAAGTGCTGGGGCAGTTTGGGACAACAGGGCCAAAACCCTAACCCTAACCCTAACCCTTTCACAGTCCCAAAGTGCCATTTTCACAGTAAAAAAAAAAAGATTCATTTTGCTTAGCTTAGTCTGTAACTTGAAAACTATGTACTGTATGGCCCTATAAACTGTGTTGGGATGAAAGCTAGCCACTTTGAGCAATGTGGGAAGTGCTGGGGCAGTTTGGGACAACAGGGCCAAAATGTCACTTTCACAGTCCCAAAGTGCCATTTTCACAGTAAAAAGGCCTGGTTCACTTTTGCTTAGCTTAGTCTGTAACTTGAAAACTATGTACCGTATGGCCCTATAAACTGTGTTGGGATGAAAGCTAGCCACTTTGAGCAATGTGGGAAGTGCTGGGGCAGTTTGGGACAACAGGGCCAAAACCCTAACCCTAACCCTAACCCTTTCACAGTCCCAAAGTGCCATTTTCACAGTAAAAAAAAAAAGATTCATTTTGCTTAGCTTAGTCTGTAACTTGAAAACTATGTACCGTATGGCCCTATAAACTGTGTTGGGATGAAAGCTAGCCACTTTGAGCAATGTGGGAAGTGCTGGGGCAGTTTGGGACAACAGGGCCAAAACCCTAACCCTAACCCTAACCCTTTCACAGTCCCAAAGTGCCATTTTCACAGTAAAAAAAAAAAGATTCATTTTGCTTAGCTTAGTCTGTAACTTGAAAACTATGTACCGTATGGCCCTATAAACTGTGTTGGGATGAAAGCTAGCCACTTTGAGCAATGTGGGAAGTGCTGGGGCAGTTTGGGACAACAGGGCCAAAACCCTAACCCTAACCCCAACCCTTTCACAGTCCCAAAGTGCCATTTTCACAGTAAAAAAAAAAAGATTCATTTTGCTTAGCTTAGTCTGTAACTTGAAAACTATGTACCGTATGGCCCTATAAACTGTGTTGGGATGAAAGCTAGCCACTTTGAGCAATGTGGGAAGTGCTGGGGCAGTTTGGGACAACAGGGCCAAAATGTCACTTTCACAGTCCCAAAGTGCCATTTTCACAGTAAAAAGGCCTGGTTCACTTTTGCTTAGCTTAGTCTGTAACTTGAAAACTATGTACCGTATGGCCCTATAAACTGTGTTGGGATGAAAGCTAGCCACTTTGAGCAATGTGGGAAGTGCTGGGGCAGTTTGGGACAACAGGGCCAAAACCCTAACCCTAACCCCAACCCTTTCACAGTCCCAAAGTGCCATTTTCACAGTAAAAAAAAAAAGATTCATTTTGCTTAGCTTAGTCTGTAACTTGAAAACTATGTACCGTATGGCCCTATAAACTGTGTTGGGATGAAAGCTAGCCACTTTGAGCAATGTGGGAAGTGCTGGGGCAGTTTGGGACAACAGGGCCAAAACCCTAACCCTAACCCCAACCCTTTCACAGTCCCAAAGTGCCATTTTCACAGTAAAAAAAAAAAGATTCATTTTGCTTAGCTTAGTCTGTAACTTGAAAACTATGTACCGTATGGCCCTATAAACTGTGTTGGGATGAAAGCTAGCCACTTTGAGCAATGTGGGAAGTGCTGGGGCAGTTTGGGACAACAGGGCCAAAATGTCACTTTCACAGTCCCAAAGTGCCATTTTCACAGTAAAAAGGCCTGGTTCACTTTTGCTTAGCTTAGTCTGTAACTTGAAAACTATGTACCGTATGGCCCTATAAACTGTGTTGGGATGAAAGCTAGCCACTTTGAGCAATGTGGGAAGTGCTGGGGCAGTTTGGGACAACAGGGCCAAAACCCTAACCCTAACCCTAACCCTTTCACAGTCCCAAAGTGCCATTTTCACAGTAAAAAAAAAAAGATTCATTTTGCTTAGCTTAGTCTGTAACTTGAAAACTATGTACCGTATGGCCCTATAAACTGTGTTGGGATGAAAGCTAGCCACTTTGAGCAATGTGGGAAGTGCTGGGGCAGTTTGGGACAACAGGGCCAAAACCCTAACCCTAACCCCAACCCTTTCACAGTCCCAAAGTGCCATTTTCACAGTAAAAAAAAAATGATTCATTTTGCTTAGCTTAGTCTGTAACTTGAAAACTATGTACCGTATGGCCCTATAAACTGTGTTGGGATGAAAGCTAGCCACTTTGAGCAATGTGGGAAGTGCTGGGGCAGTTTGGGACAACAGGGCCAAAATGTCACTTTCACAGTCCCAAAGTGCCATTTTCACAGTAAAAAAAAAAAGATTCATTTTGCTTAGCTTAGTCTGTAACTTGAAAACTATGTACCGTATGGCCCTATAAACTGTGTTGGGATGAAAGCTAGCCACTTTGAGCAATGTGGGAAGTGCTGGGGCAGTTTGGGACAACAGGGCCAAAATGTCACTTTCACAGTCCCAAAGTGTCATTTTCACAGTAAAAAGGCCTGGTTCACTTTTGCTTAGCTTAGTCTGTAACTTGAAAACTATGTACCGTATGGCCCTATAAACTGTGTTGGGATGAAAGCTAGCCACTTTGAGCAATGTGGGAAGTGCTGGGGCAGTTTGGGACAACAGGGCCAAAACCCTAACCCTAACCCTAACCCTTTCACAGTCCCAAAGTGCCATTTTCACAGTAAAAAAAAAAAGATTCATTTTGCTTAGCTTAGTCTGTAACTTGAAAACTATGTACCGTATGGCCCTATAAACTGTGTTGGGATGAAAGCTAGCCACTTTGAGCAATGTGGGAAGTGCTGGGGCAGTTTGGGACAACAGGGCCAAAACCCTAACCCTAACCCCAACCCTTTCACAGTCCCAAAGTGCCATTTTCACAGTAAAAAAAAAAAGATTCATTTTGCTTAGCTTAGTCTGTAACTTGAAAACTATGTACCGTATGGCCCTATAAACTGTGTTGGGATGAAAGCTAGCCACTTTGAGCAATGTGGGAAGTGCTGGGGCAGTTTGGGACAACAGGGCCAAAATGTCACTTTCACAGTCCCAAAGTGCCATTTTCACAGTAAAAAGGCCTGGTTCACTTTTGCTTAGCTTAGTCTGTAACTTGAAAACTATGTACCGTATGGCCCTATAAACTGTGTTGGGATGAAAGCTAGCCACTTTGAGCAATGTGGGAAGTGCTGGGGCAGTTTGGGACAACAGGGCCAAAACCCTAACCCTAACCCCAACCCTTTCACAGTCCCAAAGTGCCATTTTCACAGTAAAAAAAAAAAGATTCATTTTGCTTAGCTTAGTCTGTAACTTGAAAACTATGTACCGTATGGCCCTATAAACTGTGTTGGGATGAAAGCTAGCCACTTTGAGCAATGTGGGAAGTGCTGGGGCAGTTTGGGACAACAGGGCCAAAACCCTAACCCTAACCCCAACCCTTTCACAGTCCCAAAGTGCCATTTTCACAGTAAAAAAAAAAAGATTCATTTTGCTTAGCTTAGTCTGTAACTTGAAAACTATGTACCGTATGGCCCTATAAACTGTGTTGGGATGAAAGCTAGCCACTTTGAGCAATGTGGGAAGTGCTGGGGCAGTTTGGGACAACAGGGCCAAAATGTCACTTTCACAGTCCCAAAGTGCCATTTTCACAGTAAAAAGGCCTGGTTCACTTTTGCTTAGCTTAGTCTGTAACTTGAAAACTATGTACCGTATGGCCCTATAAACTGTGTTGGGATGAAAGCTAGCCACTTTGAGCAATGTGGGAAGTGCTGGGGCAGTTTGGGACAACAGGGCCAAAACCCTAACCCTAACCCTAACCCTTTCACAGTCCCAAAGTGCCATTTTCACAGTAAAAAAAAAAAGATTCATTTTGCTTAGCTTAGTCTGTAACTTGAAAACTATGTACCGTATGGCCCTATAAACTGTGTTGGGATGAAAGCTAGCCACTTTGAGCAATGTGGGAAGTGCTGGGGCAGTTTGGGACAACAGGGCCAAAACCCTAACCCTAACCCCAACCCTTTCACAGTCCCAAAGTGCCATTTTCACAGTAAAAAAAAAATGATTCATTTTGCTTAGCTTAGTCTGTAACTTGAAAACTATGTACCGTATGGCCCTATAAACTGTGTTGGGATGAAAGCTAGCCACTTTGAGCAATGTGGGAAGTGCTGGGGCAGTTTGGGACAACAGGGCCAAAATGTCACTTTCACAGTCCCAAAGTGCCATTTTCACAGTAAAAAAAAAAAGATTCATTTTGCTTAGCTTAGTCTGTAACTTGAAAACTATGTACCGTATGGCCCTATAAACTGTGTTGGGATGAAAGCTAGCCACTTTGAGCAATGTGGGAAGTGCTGGGGCAGTTTGGGACAACAGGGCCAAAATGTCACTTTCACAGTCCCAAAGTGTCATTTTCACAGTAAAAAGGCCTGGTTCACTTTTGCTTAGCTTAGTCTGTAACTTGAAAACTATGTACCGTATGGCCCTATAAACTGTGTTGGGATGAAAGCTAGCCACTTTGAGCAATGTGGGAAGTGCTGGGGCAGTTTGGGACAACAGGGCCAAAACCCTAACCCTAACCCTAACCCTTTCACAGTCCCAAAGTGCCATTTTCACAGTAAAAAAAAAAAGATTCATTTTGCTTAGCTTAGTCTGTAACTTGAAAACTATGTACCGTATGGCCCTATAAACTGTGTTGGGATGAAAGCTAGCCACTTTGAGCAATGTGGGAAGTGCTGGGGCAGTTTGGGACAACAGGGCCAAAACCCTAACCCTAACCCCAACCCTTTCACAGTCCCAAAGTGCCATTTTCACAGTAAAAAAAAAAAGATTCATTTTGCTTAGCTTAGTCTGTAACTTGAAAACTATGTACCGTATGGCCCTATAAACTGTGTTGGGATGAAAGCTAGCCACTTTGAGCAATGTGGGAAGTGCTGGGGCAGTTTGGGACAACAGGGCCAAAATGTCACTTTCACAGTCCCAAAGTGCCATTTTCACAGTAAAAAGGCCTGGTTCACTTTTGCTTAGCTTAGTCTGTAACTTGAAAACTATGTACCGTATGGCCCTATAAACTGTGTTGGGATGAAAGCTAGCCACTTTGAGCAATGTGGGAAGTGCTGGGGCAGTTTGGGACAACAGGGCCAAAATGTCACTTTCACAGTCCCAAAGTGCCATTTTCACAGTAAAAAGGCCTGGTTCACTTTTGCTTAGCTTAGTCTGTAAATTGAAAACTATGTACCGTATGGCCCTAAAAACTGTGTTGGGATGAAAGCTAGCCACTTTGAGCAATGTGGGAAGTGCTGGGGCAGTTTGGGACAACAGGGCCAAAACCCTAACCCTTTCACAGTCCCAAAGTGCCATTTTCACAGTAAAAAAAAAAAGATTCATTTTGCTTAGCTTAGTCTGTAACTTGAAAACTATGTACCGTATGGCCCTATAAACTGTGTTGGGATGAAAGCTAGCCACTTTGAGCAATGTGGGAAGTGCTGGGGCAGTTTGGGACAACAGGGCCAAAACCCTAACCCTAACCCCAACCCTTTCACAGTCCCAAAGTGCCATTTTCACAGTAAAAAAAAAAAGATTCATTTTGCTTAGCTTAGTCTGTAACTTGAAAACTATGTACCGTATGGCCCTATAAACTGTGTTGGGATGAAAGCTAGCCACTTTGAGCAATGTGGGAAGTGCTGGGGCAGTTTGGGACAACAGGGCCAAAATGTCACTTTCACAGTCCCAAAGTGCCATTTTCACAGTAAAAAGGCCTGGTTCACTTTTGCTTAGCTTAGTCTGTAACTTGAAAACTATGTACCGTATGGCCCTATAAACTGTGTTGGGATGAAAGCTAGCCACTTTGAGCAATGTGGGAAGTGCTGGGGCAGTTTGGGACAACAGGGCCAAAATGTCACTTTCACAGTCCCAAAGTGCCATTTTCACAGTAAAAAGGCCTGGTTCACTTTTGCTTAGCTTAGTCTGTAAATTGAAAACTATGTACCGTATGGCCCTAAAAACTGTGTTGGGATGAAAGCTAGCCACTTTGAGCAATGTGGGAAGTGCTGGGGCAGTTTGGGACAACAGGGCCAAAACCCTAACCCTAACCCTTTCACAGTCCCAAAGTGCCATTTTCACAGTAAAAAAAAAAAGATTAATTTTGCTTAGCTTAGTCTGTAACTTGAAAACTATGTACCGTATGGCCCTATAAACTGTGTTGGGATGAAATCTAGCCACTTTGAGCAATGTGGGAAGTGCTGGGGCAGTTTGGGACAACAGGGCCAAAATGTCACTTTCACAGTCCCAAAGTGCCGTTTTCACAGTAAAAAGGCCTGGTTCACTTTTGCTTAGCTTAGTCTGTAACTTGAAAACTATGTACCGTATGGCCCTATAAACTGTGTTGGGATGAAAGCTAGCCACTTTGAGCAATGTGGGAAGTGCTGGGGCAGTTTGGGACAACAGGGCCAAAATGTCACTTTCACAGTCCCAAAGTGCCATTTTCACAGTAAAAAAAAAAAGATTAATTTTGCTTAGCTTAGTCTGTAACTTGAAAACTATGTACCGTATGGCCCTATAAACTGTGTTGGGATGAAAGCTAGCCACTTTGAGCAATGTGGGAAGTGCTGGGGCAGTTTGGGACAACAGGGCCAAAATGTCACTTTCACAGTCCCAAAGTGCCATTTTCACAGTAAAAAGGCCTGGTTCACTTTTGCTTAGCTTAGTCTGTAACTTGAAAACTATGTACCGTATGGCCCTATAAACTGTGTTGGGATGAAAGCTAGCCACTTTGAGCAATGTGGGAAGTGCTGGGGCAGTTTGGGACAACAGGGCCAAAACCCTAACCCTAACCCTAACCCTTTCACAGTCCCAAAGTGCCATTTTCACAGTAAAAAAAAAAAGATTCATTTTGCTTAGCTTAGTCTGTAACTTGAAAACTATGTACCGTATGGCCCTATAAACTGTGTTGGGATGAAAGCTAGCCACTTTGAGCAATGTGGGAAGTGCTGGGGCAGTTTGGGACAACAGGGCCAAAACCCTAACCCTAACCCCAACCCTTTCACTGTCCCAAAGTGCCATTTTCACAGTAAAAAAAAAAAGATTCATTTTGCTTAGCTTAGTCTGTAACTTGAAAACTATGTACCGTATGGCCCTATAAACTGTGTTGGGATGAAAGCTAGCCACTTTGAGCAATGTGGGAAGTGCTGGGGCAGTTTGGGACAACAGGGCCAAAATGTCACTTTCACAGTCCCAAAGTGCCATTTTCACAGTAAAAAGGCCTGGTTCACTTTTGCTTAGCTTAGTCTGTAACTTGAAAACTATGTACCGTATGGCCCTATAAACTGTGTTGGGATGAAAGCTAGCCACTTTGAGCAATGTGGGAAGTGCTGGGGCAGTTTGGGACAACAGGGCCAAAACCCTAACCCTAACCCTAACCCTTTCACAGTCCCAAAGTGCCATTTTCACAGTAAAAAAAAAAAGATTCATTTTGCTTAGCTTAGTCTGTAACTTGAAAACTATGTACCGTATGGCCCTATAAACTGTGTTGGGATGAAAGCTAGCCACTTTGAGCAATGTGGGAAGTGCTGGGGCAGTTTGGGACAACAGGGCCAAAATGTCACTTTCACAGTCCCAAAGTGCCATTTTCACAGTAAAAAGGCCTGGTTCACTTTTGCTTAGCTTAGTCTGTAACTTGAAAACTATGTACCGTATGGCCCTATAAACTGTGTTGGGATGAAAGCTAGCCACTTTGAGCAATGTGGGAAGTGCTGGGGCAGTTTGGGACAACAGGGCCAAAACCCTAACCCTAACCCTAACCCTTTCACAGTCCCAAAGTGCCATTTTCACAGTAAAAAAAAAAAGATTCATTTTGCTTAGCTTAGTCTGTAACTTGAAAACTATGTACCGTATGGCCCTATAAACTGTGTTGGGATGAAAGCTAGCCACTTTGAGCAATGTGGGAAGTGCTGGGGCAGTTTGGGACAACAGGGCCAAAACCCTAACCCTAACCCCAACCCTTTCACAGTCCCAAAGTGCCATTTTCACAGTAAAAAAAAAAAGATTCATTTTGCTTAGCTTAGTCTGTAACTTGAAAACTATGTACCGTATGGCCCTATAAACTGTGTTGGGATGAAAGCTAGCCACTTTGAGCAATGTGGGAAGTGCTGGGGCAGTTTGGGACAACAGGGCCAAAATGTCACTTTCACAGTCCCAAAGTGCCATTTTCACAGTAAAAAGGCCTGGTTCACTTTTGCTTAGCTTAGTCTGTAACTTGAAAACTATGTACCGTATGGCCCTATAAACTGTGTTGGGATGAAAGCTAGCCACTTTGAGCAATGTGGGAAGTGCTGGGGCAGTTTGGGACAACAGGGCCAAAACCCTAACCCTAACCCCAACCCTTTCACAGTCCCAAAGTGCCATTTTCACAGTAAAAAAAAAAAGATTCATTTTGCTTAGCTTAGTCTGTAACTTGAAAACTATGTACCGTATGGCCCTATAAACTGTGTTGGGATGAAAGCTAGCCACTTTGAGCAATGTGGGAAGTGCTGGGGCAGTTTGGGACAACAGGGCCAAAACCCTAACCCTAACCCCAACCCTTTCACAGTCCCAAAGTGCCATTTTCACAGTAAAAAAAAAAAGATTCATTTTGCTTAGCTTAGTCTGTAACTTGAAAACTATGTACCGTATGGCCCTATAAACTGTGTTGGGATGAAAGCTAGCCACTTTGAGCAATGTGGGAAGTGCTGGGGCAGTTTGGGACAACAGGGCCAAAATGTCACTTTCACAGTCCCAAAGTGCCATTTTCACAGTAAAAAGGCCTGGTTCACTTTTGCTTAGCTTAGTCTGTAACTTGAAAACTATGTACCGTATGGCCCTATAAACTGTGTTGGGATGAAAGCTAGCCACTTTGAGCAATGTGGGAAGTGCTGGGGCAGTTTGGGACAACAGGGCCAAAACCCTAACCCTAACCCTAACCCTTTCACAGTCCCAAAGTGCCATTTTCACAGTAAAAAAAAAAAGATTAATTTTGCTTAGCTTAGTCTGTAACTTGAAAACTATGTACCGTATGGCCCTATAAACTGTGTTGGGATGAAAGCTAGCCACTTTGAGCAATGTGGGAAGTGCTGGGGCAGTTTGGGACAACAGGGCCAAAACCCTAACCCTAACCCCAACCCTTTCACAGTCCCAAAGTGCCATTTTCACAGTAAAAAAAAAATGATTCATTTTGCTTAGCTTAGTCTGTAACTTGAAAACTATGTACCGTATGGCCCTATAAACTGTGTTGGGATGAAAGCTAGCCACTTTGAGCAATGTGGGAAGTGCTGGGGCAGTTTGGGACAACAGGGCCAAAATGTCACTTTCACAGTCCCAAAGTGCCATTTTCACAGTAAAAAGGCCTGGTTCACTTTTGCTTAACTTAGTCTGTAACTTGAAAACTATGTACCGTATGGCCCTTTAAACTGTGTTGGGATGAAAGCTAGCCACTTTGAGCAATGTGGGAAGTGCTGGGGCAGTTTGGGACAACAGGGCCAAAACCCTAACCCTAACCCTAACCCTTTCACAGTCCCAAAGTGCCATTTTCACAGTAAAAAAAAAAAGATTCATTTTGCTTAGCTTAGTCTGTAACTTGAAAACTATGTACCGTATGGCCCTATAAACTGTGTTGGGATGAAAGCTAGCCACTTTGAGCAATGTGGGAAGTGCTGGGGCAGTTTGGGACAACAGGGCCAAAATGTCACTTTCACAGTCCCAAAGTGTCATTTTCACAGTAAAAAGGCCTGGTTCACTTTTGCTTAGCTTAGTCTGTAACTTGAAAACTATGTACCGTATGGCCCTATAAACTGTGTTGGGATGAAAGCTAGCCACTTTGAGCAATGTGGGAAGTGCTGGGGCAGTTTGGGACAACAGGGCCAAAATGTCACTTTCACAGTCCCAAAGTGCCATTTTCACAGTAAAAAGGCCTGGTTCACTTTTGCTTAACTTAGTCTGTAACTTGAAAACTATGTACCGTATGGCCCTTTAAACTGTGTTGGGATGAAAGCTAGCCACTTTGAGCAATGTGGGAAGTGCTGGGGCAGTTTGGGACAACAGGGCCAAAACCCTAACCCTAACCCTAACCCTTTCACAGTCCCAAAGTGCCATTTTCACAGTAAAAAAAAAAAGATTCATTTTGCTTAGCTTAGTCTGTAACTTGAAAACTATGTACCGTATGGCCCTATAAACTGTGTTGGGATGAAAGCTAGCCACTTTGAGCAATGTGGGAAGTGCTGGGGCAGTTTGGGACAACAGGGCCAAAATGTCACTTTCACAGTCCCAAAGTGTCATTTTCACAGTAAAAAGGCCTGGTTCACTTTTGCTTAGCTTAGTCTGTAACTTGAAAACTATGTACCGTATGGCCCTATAAACTGTGTTGGGATGAAAGCTAGCCACTTTGAGCAATGTGGGAAGTGCTGGGGCAGTTTGGGACAACAGGGCCAAAATGTCACTTTCACAGTCCCAAAGTGTCATTTTCACAGTAAAAAGGCCTGGTTCACTTTTGCTTAGCTTAGTCTGTAACTTGAAAACTATGTACCGTATGGCCCTATAAACTGTGTTGGGATGAAAGCTAGCCACTTTGAGCAATGTGGGAAGTGCTGGGGCAGTTTGGGACAACAGGGCCAAAACCCTAACCCTAACCCTAACCCTTTCACAGTCCCAAAGTGCCATTTTCACAGTAAAAAAAAAAAGATTCATTTTGCTTAGCTTAGTCTGTAACTTGAAAACTATGTACCGTATGGCCCTATAAACTGTGTTGGGATGAAAGCTAGCCACTTTGAGCAATGTGGGAAGTGCTGGGGCAGTTTGGGACAACAGGGCCAAAACCCTAACCCTAACCCCAACTCTTTCACAGTCCCAAAGTGCCATTTTCACAGTAAAAAAAAAAAGATTCATTTTGCTTAGCTTAGTCTGTAACTTGAAAACTATGTACCGTATGGCCCTATAAACTGTGTTGGGATGAAAGCTAGCCACTTTGAGCAATGTGGGAAGTGCTGGGGCAGTTTGGGACAACAGGGCCAAAATGTCACTTTCACAGTCCCAAAGTGCCATTTTCACAGTAAAAAGGCCTGGTTCACTTTTGCTTAGCTTAGTCTGTAACTTGAAAACTATGTACCGTATGGCCCTATAAACTGTGTTGGGATGAAAGCTAGCCACTTTGAGCAATGTGGGAAGTGCTGGGGCAGTTTGGGACAACAGGGCCAAAATGTCACTTTCACAGTCCCAAAGTGCCATTTTCACAGTAAAAAGGCCTGGTTCACTTTTGCTTAGCTTAGTCTGTAAATTGAAAACTATGTACCGTATGGCCCTAAAAACTGTGTTGGGATGAAAGCTAGCCACTTTGAGCAATGTGGGAAGTGCTGGGGCAGTTTGGGACAACAGGGCCAAAACCCTAACCCTTTCACAGTCCCAAAGTGCCATTTTCACAGTAAAAAAAAAAAGATTCATTTTGCTTAGCTTAGTCTGTAACTTGAAAACTATGTACCGTATGGCCCTATAAACTGTGTTGGGATGAAAGCTAGCCACTTTGAGCAATGTGGGAAGTGCTGGGGCAGTTTGGGACAACAGGGCCAAAACCCTAACCCTAACCCCAACCCTTTCACAGTCCCAAAGTGCCATTTTCACAGTAAAAAAAAAAAGATTCATTTTGCTTAGCTTAGTCTGTAACTTGAAAACTATGTACCGTATGGCCCTATAAACTGTGTTGGGATGAAAGCTAGCCACTTTGAGCAATGTGGGAAGTGCTGGGGCAGTTTGGGACAACAGGGCCAAAATGTCACTTTCACAGTCCCAAAGTGCCATTTTCACAGTAAAAAGGCCTGGTTCAATTTTGCTTAGCTTAGTCTGTAACTTGAAAACTATGTACCGTATGGCCCTATAAACTGTGTTGGGATGAAAGCTAGCCACTTTGAGCAATGTGGGAAGTGCTGGGGCAGTTTGGGACAACAGGGCCAAAATGTCACTTTCACAGTCCCAAAGTGCCATTTTCACAGTAAAAAGGCCTGGTTCACTTTTGCTTAGCTTAGTCTGTAAATTGAAAACTATGTACCGTATGGCCCTAAAAACTGTGTTGGGATGAAAGCTAGCCACTTTGAGCAATGTGGGAAGTGCTGGGGCAGTTTGGGACAACAGGGCCAAAACCCTAACCCTAACCCTTTCACAGTCCCAAAGTGCCATTTTCACAGTAAAAAAAAAAAGATTAATTTTGCTTAGCTTAGTCTGTAACTTGAAAACTATGTACCGTATGGCCCTATAAACTGTGTTGGGATGAAATCTAGCCACTTTGAGCAATGTGGGAAGTGCTGGGGCAGTTTGGGACAACAGGGCCAAAATGTCACTTTCACAGTCCCAAAGTGCCGTTTTCACAGTAAAAAGGCCTGGTTCACTTTTGCTTAGCTTAGTCTGTAACTTGAAAACTATGTACCGTATGGCCCTATAAACTGTGTTGGGATGAAAGCTAGCCACTTTGAGCAATGTGGGAAGTGCTGGGGCAGTTTGGGACAACAGGGCCAAAATGTCACTTTCACAGTCCCAAAGTGCCATTTTCACAGTAAAAAGGCCTGGTTCACTTTTGCTTAGCTTAGTCTGTAACTTGAAAACTATGTACCGTATGGCCCTATAAACTGTGTTGGGATGAAAGCTAGCCACTTTGAGCAATGTGGGAAGTGCTGGGGCAGTTTGGGACAACAGGGCCAAAATGTCACTTTCACAGTCCCAAAGTGCCATTTTCACAGTAAAAAGGCCTGGTTCACTTTTGCTTAGCTTAGTCTGTAACTTGAAAACTATGTACCGTATGGCCCTAAAAACTGTGTTGGGATGAAAGCTAGCCACTTTGAGCAATGTGGGAAGTGCTGGGGCAGTTTGGGACAACAGGGCCAAAACCCTAACCCTAACCCTTTCACAGTCCCAAAGTGCCATTTTCACAGTAAAAAAAAAAAGATTCATTTTGCTTAGCTTAGTCTGTAACTTGAAAACTATGTACCGTATGGCCCTATAAACTGTGTTGGGATGAAAGCTAGCCACTTTGAGCAATGTGGGAAGTGCTGGGGCAGTTTGGGACAACAGGGCCAAAATGTCACTTTCACAGTCCCAAAGTGCCATTTTCACAGTAAAAAGGCCTGGTTCACTTTTGCTTAGCTTAGTCTGTAACTTGAAAACTATGTACGGTATGGCCCTATAAACTGTGTTGGGATGAAAGCTAGCCACTTTGAGCAATGTGGGAAGTGCTGGGGCAGTTTGGGACAACAGGGCCAAAACCCTAACCCTAACCCTAACCCTTTCACAGTCCCAAAGTGCCATTTTCACAGTAAAAAAAAAAAAATTCATTTTGCTTAGCTTAGTCTGTAACTTGAAAACTATGTACCGTATGGCCCTATAAACTGTGTTGGGATGAAAGCTAGCCACTTTGAGCAATGTGGGAAGTGCTGGGGCAGTTTGGGACAACAGGGCCAAAATGTCACTTTCACAGTCCCAAAGTGCCATTTTCACAGTAAAAAGGCCTGGTTCACTTTTGCTTAGCTTAGTCTGTAACTTGAAAACTATGTACCGTATGGCCCTATAAACTGTGTTGGGATGAAAGCTAGCCACTTTGAGCAATGTGGGAAGTGCTGGGGCAGTTTGGGACAACAGGGCCAAAATGTCACTTTCACAGTCCCAAAGTGCCATTTTCACAGTAAAAAGGCCTGGTTCACTTTTGCTTAGCTTAGTCTGTAACTTGAAAACTATGTACCGTATGGCCCTATAAACTGTGTTGGGATGAAAGCTAGCCACTTTGAGCAATGTGGGAAGTGCTGGGGCAGTTTGGGACAACAGGGCCAAAATGTCACTTTCACAGTCCCAAAGTGCCATTTTCACAGTAAAAAGGCCTGGTTCACTTTTGCTTAGCTTAGTCTGTAACTTGAAAACTATGTACCGTATGGCCCTATAAACTGTGTTGGGATGAAAGCTAGCCACTTTGAGCAATGTGGGAAGTGCTGGGGCAGTTTGGGACAACAGGGCCAAAACCCTAACCCTAACCCTAACCCTTTCACAGTCCCAAAGTGCCATTTTCACAGTAAAAAAAAAAAGATTCATTTTGCTTAGCTTAGTCTGTAACTTGAAAACTATGTACAGTATGGCCCTATAAACTGTGTTGGGATGAAAGCTAGCCACTTTGAGCAATGTGGGAAGTGCTGGGGCAGTTTGGGACAACAGGGCCAAAATGTCACTTTCACAGTCCCAAAGTGCCATTTTCACAGTAAAAAGGCCTGGTTCACTTTTGCTTAGCTTAGTCTGTAACTTGAAAACTATGTACTGTATGGCCCTATAAACTGTGTTGGGATGAAAGCTAGCCACTTTGAGCAATGTGGGAAGTGCTGGGGCAGTTTGGGACAACAGGGCCAAAACCCTAACCCTAACCCTAACCCTTTCACAGTCCCAAAGTGCCATTTTCACAGTAAAAAAAAAAAGATTCATTTTGCTTAGCTTAGTCTGTAACTTGAAAACTATGTACCGTATGGCCCTATAAACTGTGTTGGGATGAAAGCTAGCCACTTTGAGCAATGTGGGAAGTGCTGGGGCAGTTTGGGACAACAGGGCCAAAATGTCACTTTCACAGTCCCAAAGTGCCATTTTCACAGTAAAAAGGCCTGGTTCACTTTTGCTTAGCTTAGTCTGTAACTTGAAAACTATGTACCGTATGGCCCTATAAACTGTGTTGGGATGAAAGCTAGCCACTTTGAGCAATGTGGGAAGTGCTGGGGCAGTTTGGGACAACAGGGCCAAAATGTCACTTTCACAGTCCCAAAGTGCCATTTTCACAGTAAAAAGGCCTGGTTCACTTTTGCTTAGCTTAGTCTGTAACTTGAAAACTATGTACCGTATGGCCCTATAAACTGTGTTGGGATGAAAGCTAGCCACTTTGAGCAATGTGGGAAGTGCTGGGGCAGTTTGGGACAACAGGGCCAAAATGTCACTTTCACAGTCCCAAAGTGCCATTTTCACAGTAAAAAGGCCTGGTTCACTTTTGCTTAGCTTAGTCTGTAACTTGAAAACTATGTACCGTATGGCCCTATAAACTGTGTTGGGATGAAAGCTAGCCACTTTGAGCAATGTGGGAAGTGCTGGGGCAGTTTGGGACAACAGGGCCAAAATGTCACTTTCACAGTCCCAAAGTGCCGTTTTCACAGTAAAAAGGCCTGGTTCACTTTTGCTTAGCTTAGTCTGTAACTTGAAAACTATGTACCGTATGGCCCTATAAACTGTGTTGGGATGAAAGCTAGCCACTTTGAGCAATGTGGGAAGTGCTGGGGCAGTTTGGGACAACAGGGCCAAAACCCTAACCCTAACCCTAACCCTTTCACAGTCCCAAAGTGCCATTTTCACAGTAAAAAAAAAAAGATTCATTTTGCTTAGCTTAGTCTGTAACTTGAAAACTATGTACAGTATGGCCCTATAAACTGTGTTGGGATGAAAGCTAGCCACTTTGAGCAATGTGGGAAGTGCTGGGGCAGTTTGGGACAACAGGGCCAAAATGTCACTTTCACAGTCCCAAAGTGCCATTTTCACAGTAAAAAGGCCTGGTTCACTTTTGCTTAGCTTAGTCTGTAACTTGAAAACTATGTACTGTATGGCCTTATAAACTGTGTTGGGATGAAAGCTAGCCACTTTGAGCAATGTGGGAAGTGCTGGGGCAGTTTGGGACAACAGGGCCAAAACCCCAACCCTAACCCTAACCCTTTCACAGTCCCAAAGTGCCATTTTCACAGTAAAAAAAAAAAGATTCATTTTGCTTAGCTTAGTCTGTAACTTGAAAACTATGTACCGTATGGCCCTATAAACTGTGTTGGGATGAAAGCTAGCCACTTTGAGCAATGTGGGAAGTGCTGGGGCAGTTTGGGACAACAGGGCCAAAATGTCACTTTCACAGTCCCAAAGTGCCATTTTCACAGTAAAAAGGCCTGGTTCACTTTTGCTTAGCTTAGTCTGTAACTTGAAAACTATGTACCGTATGGCCCTATAAACTGTGTTGGGATGAAAGCTAGCCACTTTGAGCAATGTGGGAAGTGCTGGGGCAGTTTGGGACAACAGGGCCAAAATGTCACTTTCACAGTCCCAAAGTGCCATTTTCACAGTAAAAAGGCCTGGTTCACTTTTGCTTAGCTTAGTCTGTAACTTGAAAACTATGTACCGTATGGCCCTATAAACTGTGTTGGGATGAAAGCTAGCCACTTTGAGCAATGTGGGAAGTGCTGGGGCAGTTTGGGACAACAGGGCCAAAATGTCACTTTCACAGTCCCAAAGTGCCATTTTCACAGTAAAAAGGCCTGGTTCACTTTTGCTTAGCTTAGTCTGTAACTTGAAAACTATGTACCGTATGGCCCTAAAAACTGTGTTGGGATGAAAGCTAGCCACTTTGAGCAATGTGGGAAGTGCTGGGGCAGTTTGGGACAACAGGGCCAAAACCCTAACCCTAACCCTTTCACAGTCCCAAAGTGCCATTTTCACAGTAAAAAAAAAAAGATTAATTTTGCTTAGCTTAGTCTGTAACTTGAAAACTATGTACCGTATGGCCCTATAAACTGTGTTGGGATGAAAGCTAGCCACTTTGAGCAATGTGGGAAGTGCTGGGGCAGTTTGGGACAACAGGGCCAAAATGTCACTTTCACAGTCCCAAAGTGCCATTTTCACAGTAAAAAGGCCTGGTTCACTTTTGCTTAGCTTAGTCTGTAACTTGAAAACTATGTACCGTATGGCCCTATAAACTGTGTTGGGATGAAAGCTAGCCACTTTGAGCAATGTGGGAAGTGCTGGGGCAGTTTGGGACAACAGGGCCAAAATGTCACTTTCACAGTCCCAAAGTGCCATTTTCACAGTAAAAAGGCCTGGTTCACTTTTGCTTAGCTTAGTCTGTAACTTGAAAACTATGTACCGTATGGCCCTATAAACTGTGTTGGGATGAAAGCTAGCCACTTTGAGCAATGTGGGAAGTGCTGGGGCAGTTTGGGACAACAGGGCCAAAGTGTCACTTTCACAGTCCCAAAGTGCCATTTTCACAGTAAAAAGGCCTGGTTCACTTTTGCTTAGCTTAGTCTGTAACTTGAAAACTATGTACCGTATGGCCCTATAAACTGTGTTGGGATGAAAGCTAGCCACTTTGAGCAATGTGGGAAGTGCTGGGGCAGTTTGGGACAACAGGGCCAAAATGTCACTTTCACAGTCCCAAAGTGCCATTTTCACAGTAAAAAGGCCTGGTTCACTTTTGCTTAGCTTAGTCTGTAACTTGAAAACTATGTACCGTATGGCCCTATAAACTGTGTTGGGATGAAAGCTAGCCACTTTGAGCAATGTGGGAAGTGCTGGGGCAGTTTGGGACAACAGGGCCAAAATGTCACTTTCACAGTCCCAAAGTGCCGTTTTCACAGTAAAAAGGCCTGGTTCACTTTTGCTTAGCTTAGTCTGTAACTTGAAAACTATGTACCGTATGGCCCTATAAACTGTGTTGGGATGAAAGCTAGCCACTTTGAGCAATGTGGGAAGTGCTGGGGCAGTTTGGGACAACAGGGCCAAAACCCTAACCCTAACCCTAACCCTTTCACAGTCCCAAAGTGCCATTTTCACAGTAAAAAAAAAAAGATTCATTTTGCTTAGCTTAGTCTGTAACTTGAAAACTATGTACAGTATGGCCCTATAAACTGTGTTGGGATGAAAGCTAGCCACTTTGAGCAATGTGGGAAGTGCTGGGGCAGTTTGGGACAACAGGGCCAAAATGTCACTTTCACAGTCCCAAAGTGCCATTTTCACAGTAAAAAGGCCTGGTTCACTTTTGCTTAGCTTAGTCTGTAACTTGAAAACTATGTACCGTATGGCCGTATAAACTGTGTTGGGATGAAAGCTAGCCACTTTGAGCAATGTGGGAAGTGCTGGGGCAGTTTGGGACAACAGGGCCAAAACCCTAACCCTAACCCTAACCCTTTCACAGTCCCAAAGTGCCATTTTCACAGTAAAAAAAAAAAGATTCATTTTGCTTAGCTTAGTCTGTAACTTGAAAACTATGTACCGTATGGCCCTATAAACTGTGTTGGGATGAAAGCTAGCCACTTTGAGCAATGTGGGAAGTGCTGGGGCAGTTTGGGACAACAGGGCCAAGACCCTAACCCTAACCCCAACCCTTTCACAGTCCCAAAGTGCCATTTTCACAGTAAAAAAAAAAAGATTCATTTTGCTTAGCTTAGTCTGTAACTTGAAAACTATGTACCGTATGGCCCTATAAACTGTGTTGGGATGAAAGCTAGCCACTTTGAGCAATGTGGGAAGTGCTGGGGCAGTTTGGGACAACAGGGCCAAAATGTCACTTTCACAGTCCCAAAGTGCCATTTTCACAGTAAAAAGGCCTGGTTCACTTTTGCTTAGCTTAGTCTGTAACTTGAAAACTATGTACCGTATGGCCCTATAAACTGTGTTGGGATGAAAGCTAGCCACTTTGAGCAATGTGGGAAGTGCTGGGGCAGTTTGGGACAACAGGGCCAAAATGTCACTTTCACAGTCCCAAAGTGCCATTTTCACAGTAAAAAGGCCTGGTTCACTTTTGCTTAGCTTAGTCTGTAACTTGAAAACTATGTACCGTATGGCCCTATAAACTGTGTTGGGATGAAAGCTAGCCACTTTGAGCAATGTGGGAAGTGCTGGGGCAGTTTGGGACAACAGGGCCAAAATGTCACTTTCACAGTCCCAAAGTGCCATTTTCACAGTAAAAAGGCCTGGTTCACTTTTGCTTAGCTTAGTCTGTAAATTGAAAACTATGTACCGTATGGCCCTAAAAACTGTGTTGGGATGAAAGCTAGCCACTTTGAGCAATGTGGGAAGTGCTGGGGCAGTTTGGGACAACAGGGCCAAAACCCTAACCCTAACCCTAACCCTTTCACAGTCCCAAAGTGCCATTTTCACAGTAAAAAAAAAAGATTCATTTTGCTTAGCTTAGTCTGTAACTTGAAAACTATGTACCGTATGGCCCTATAAACTGTGTTGGGATGAAAGCTAGCCACTTTGAGCAATGTGGGAAGTGCTGGGGCAGTTTGGGACAACAGGGCCAAAATGTCACTTTCACAGTCCCAAAGTGCCATTTTCACAGTAAAAAGGCCTGGTTCACTTTTGCTTAGCTTAGTCTGTAACTTGAAAACTATGTACCGTATGGCCCTATAAACTGTGTTGGGATGAAAGCTAGCCACTTTGAGCAATGTGGGAAGTGCTGGGGCAGTTTGGGACAACAGGGCCAAAATGTCACTTTCACAGTCCCAAAGTGCCATTTTCACAGTAAAAAGGCCTGGTTCACTTTTGCTTAGCTTAGTCTGTAAATTGAAAACTATGTACCGTATGGCCCTAAAAACTGTGTTGGGATGAAAGCTAGCCACTTTGAGCAATGTGGGAAGTGCTGGGGCAGTTTGGGACAACAGGGCCAAAACCCTAACCCTAACCCTAACCCTTTCACAGTCCCAAAGTGCCATTTTCACAGTAAAAAAAAAAGATTCATTTTGCTTAGCTTAGTCTGTAACTTGAAAACTATGTACCGTATGGCCCTATAAACTGTGTTGGGATGAAAGCTAGACACTTTGAGCAATGTGGGAAGTGCTGGGGCAGTTTGGGACAACAGGGCCAAAATGTCACTTTCACAGTCCCAAAGTGCCGTTTTCACAGTAAAAAGGCCTGGTTCACTTTTGCTTAGCTTAGTCTGTAACTTGAAAACTATGTACCGTATGGCCCTATAAACTGTGTTGGGATGAAAGCTAGCCACTTTGAGCAATGTGGGAAGTGCTGGGGCAGTTTGGGACAACAGGGCCAAAATGTCACTTTCACAGTCCCAAAGTGCCATTTTCACAGTAAAAAGGCCTGGTTCACTTTTGCTTAGCTTAGTCTGTAACTTGAAAACTATGTACCGTATGGCCCTAAAAACTGTGTTGGGATGAAAGCTAGCCACTTTGAGCAATGTGGGAAGTGCTGGGGCAGTTTGGGACAACAGGGCCAAAATGTCACTTTCACAGTCCCAAAGTGCCATTTTCACAGTAAAAAGGCCTGGTTCACTTTTGCTTAGCTTAGTCTGTAACTTGAAAACTATGTACCGTATGGCCCTAAAAACTGTGTTGGGATGAAAGCTAGCCACTTTGAGCAATGTGGGAAGTGCTGGGGCAGTTTGGGACAACAGGGCCAAAATGTCACTTTCACAGTCCCAAAGTGCCATTTTCACAGTAAAAAGGCCTGGTTCACTTTTGCTTAGCTTAGTCTGTAACTTGAAAACTATGTACCGTATGGCCCTATAAACTGTGTTGGGATGAAAGCTAGCCACTTTGAGCAATGTGGGAAGTGCTGGGGCAGTTTGGGACAACAGGGCCAAAATGTCACTTTCACAGTCCCAAAGTGCCATTTTCACAGTAAAAAGGCCTGGTTCACTTTTGCTTAGCTTAGTCTGTAACTTGAAAACTATGTACCGTATGGCCCTATAAACTGTGTTGGGATGAAAGCTAGCCACTTTGAGCAATGTGGAAAGTGCTGGGGCAGTTTGGGACAACAGGGCCAAAATGTCACTTTCACAGTCCCAAAGTGCCGTTTTCACAGTAAAAAGGCCTGGTTCACTTTTGCTTAGCTTAGTCTGTAACTTGAAAACTATGTACCGTATGGCCCTATAAACTGTGTTGGGATGAAAGCTAGCCACTTTGAGCAATGTGGGAAGTGCTGGGGCAGTTTGGGACAACAGGGCCAAAATGTCACTTTCACAGTCCCAAAGTGCCGTTTTCACAGTAAAAAGGCCTGGTTCACTTTTGCTTAGCTTAGTCTGTAACTTGAAAACTATGTACCGTATGGCCCTATAAACTGTGTTGGGATGAAAGCTAGCCACTTTGAGCAATGTGGGAAGTGCTGGGGCAGTTTGGACAACAGGGCCAAAATGTCACTTTCACAGTCCCAAAGTGCCATTTTCACAGTAAAAAGGCCTGGTTCACTTTTGCTTAGCTTAGTCTGTAACTTGAAAACTATGTACCGTATGGCCCTATAAACTGTGTTGGGATGAAAGCTAGCCACTTTGAGCAATGTGGGAAGTGCTGGGGCAGTTTGGGACAACAGGGCCAAAATGTCACTTTCACAGTCCCAAAGTGCCGTTTTCACAGTAAAAAGGCCTGGTTCACTTTTGCTTAGCTTAGTCTGTAACTTGAAAACTATGTACCGTATGGCCCTATAAACTGTGTTGGGATGAAAGCTAGCCACTTTGAGCAATGTGGGAAGTGCTGGGGCAGTTTGGGACAACAGGGCCAAAACCCTAACCCTAACCCTAACCCTTTCACAGTCCCAAAGTGCCATTTTCACAGTAAAAAAAAAAAGATTCATTTTGCTTAGCTTAGTCTGTAACTTGAAAACTATGTACCGTATGGCCCTATAAACTGTGTTGGGATGAAAGCTAGCCACTTTGAGCAATGTGGGAAGTGCTGGGGCAGTTTGGGACAACAGGGCCAAAATGTCACTTTCACAGTCCCAAAGTGCCATTTTCACAGTAAAAAGGCCTGGTTCACTTTTGCTTAGCTTAGTCTGTAACTTGAAAACTATGTACCGTATGGCCCTATAAACTGTGTTGGGATGAAAGCTAGCCACTTTGAGCAATGTGGGAAGTGCTGGGGCAGTTTGGGACAACAGGGCCAAAATGTCACTTTCACAGTCCCAAAGTGCCATTTTCACAGTAAAAAGGCCTGGTTCACTTTTGCTTAGCTTAGTCTGTAACTTGAAAACTATGTACCGTATGGCCCTATAAACTGTGTTGGGATGAAAGCTAGCCACTTTGAGCAATGTGGGAAGTGCTGGGGCAGTTTGGGACAACAGGGCCAAAATGTCACTTTCACAGTCCCAAAGTGCCATTTTCACAGTAAAAAGGCCTGGTTCACTTTTGCTTAGCTTAGTCTGTAACTTGAAAACTATGTACCGTATGGCCCTATAAACTGTGTTGGGATGAAAGCTAGCCACTTTGAGCAATGTGGGAAGTGCTGGGGCAGTTTGGGACAACAGGGCCAAAATGTCACTTTCACAGTCCCAAAGTGCCATTTTCACAGTAAAAAGGCCTGGTTCACTTTTGCTTAGCTTAGTCTGTAACTTGAAAACTTTGTACGGTATGGCCCTAAAAACTGTGTTGGGATGAAAGCTAGCCACTTTGAGCAATGTGGGAAGTGCTGGGGCAGTTTGGGACAACAGGGCCAAAATGTCACTTTCACAGTCCCAAAGTGCCGTTTTCACAGTAAAAAGGCCTGGTTCACTTTTGCTTAGCTTAGTCTGTAACTTGAAAACTATGTACCGTATGGCCCTATAAACTGTGTTGGGATGAAAGCTAGCCACTTTGAGCAATGT
This sequence comes from Protomyctophum bolini, assembly GCF_963924005.1. Classification (NCBI taxonomy): domain Eukaryota; kingdom Metazoa; phylum Chordata; class Actinopteri; order Myctophiformes; family Myctophidae; genus Protomyctophum; species Protomyctophum bolini. Next base: position 241,996 of record NW_027665431.1, on the reverse strand, counting down.
GGGAAGTGCTGGGGCAGTTTGGGACAACAGGGCCAAAATGTCACTTTCACAGTCCCAAAGTGCCATTTTCACAGTAAAAAGGCCTGGTTCACTTTTGCTTAGCTTAGTCTGTAACTTGAAAACTATGTACCGTATGGCCCTATAAACTGTGTTGGGATGAAAGCTAGCCACTTTGAGCAATGTGGGAAGTGCTGGGGCAGTTTGGGACAACAGGGCCAAAATGTCACTTTCACAGTCCCAAAGTGCCATTTTCACAGTAAAAAGGCCTGGTTCACTTTTGCTTAGCTTAGTCTGTAACTTGAAAACTTTGTACGGTATGGCCCTAAAAACTGTGTTGGGATGAAAGCTAGCCACTTTGAGCAATGTGGGAAGTGCTGGGGCAGTTTGGGACAACAGGGCCAAAATGTCACTTTCACAGTCCCAAAGTGCCATTTTCACAGTAAAAAGGCCTGGTTCACTTTTGCTTAGCTTAGTCTGTAACTTGAAAACTATGTACCGTATGGCCCTATAAACTGTGTTGGGATGAAAGCTAGCCACTTTGAGCAATGTGGGAAGTGCTGGGGCAGTTTGGGACAACAGGGCCAAAATGTCACTTTCACAGTCCCAAAGTGCCATTTTCACAGTAAAAAGGCCTGGTTCACTTTTGCTTAGCTTAGTCTGTAACTTGAAAACTATGTACCGTATGGCCCTATAAACTGTGTTGGGATGAAAGCTAGCCACTTTGAGCAATGTGGAAAGTGCTGGGGCAGTTTGGGACAACAGGGCCAAAATGTCACTTTCACAGTCCCAAAGTGCCGTTTTCACAGTAAAAAGGCCTGGTTCACTTTTGCTTAGCTTAGTCTGTAACTTGAAAACTATGTACCGTATGGCCCTATAAACTGTGTTGGGATGAAAGCTAGCCACTTTGAGCAATGTGGGAAGTGCTGGGGCAGTTTGGACAACAGGGCCAAAATGTCACTTTCACAGTCCCAAAGTGCCATTTTCACAGTAAAAAGGCCTGGTTCACTTTTGCTTAGCTTAGTCTGTAACTTGAAAACTATGTACCGTATGGCCCTATAAACTGTGTTGGGATGAAAGCTAGCCACTTTGAGCAATGTGGGAAGTGCTGGGGCAGTTTGGGACAACAGGGCCTAAATGTCACTTTCACAGTCCCAAAGTGCCGTTTTCACAGTAAAAAGGCCTGGTTCACTTTTGCTTAGCTTAGTCTGTAACTTGAAAACTATGTACCGTATGGCCCTATAAACTGTGTTGGGATGAAAGCTAGCCACTTTGAGCAATGTGGGAAGTGCTGGGGCAGTTTGGGACAACAGGGCCAAAACCCTAACCCTAACCCTAACCCTTTCACAGTCCCAAAGTGCCATTTTCACAGTAAAAAAAAAAAGATTCATTTTGCTTAGCTTAGTCTGTAACTTGAAAACTATGTACCGTATGGCCCTATAAACTGTGTTGGGATGAAAGCTAGCCACTTTGAGCAATGTGGGAAGTGCTGGGGCAGTTCGGGACAACAGGGCCAAAATGTCACTTTCACAGTCCCAAAGTGCCATTTTCACAGTAAAAAGGCCTGGTTCACTTTTGCTTAGCTTAGTCTGTAACTTGAAAACTATGTACCGTATGGCCCTATAAACTGTGTTGGGATGAAAGCTAGCCACTTTAACAATAATATAGTTTAATAATATAGTTTAATAATATACTTAATAATATAGTTTAATAATATACTTAATAATATAGGTTATATAACCTAACCTATATATATTAAACTATATATATTAAACTATATTATTAAACTATATTATTAAGTATATTATTAAACTATATTATTAAACTATATTATTAAGTATATTATTAAACTATATTATTAAAGTATATTATTAAAGTATATTATTAAAGTATATTATTCAACTATATTATTAAAGTATATTATTAAACTATATTATTAAACTATATTATTAAACTATATTATTAAACTATATTATTAAGTATATTATTAAACTATATTATTAAAGTATATTATTAAACTATATTATTAAAGTATATTATTAAACTATATTATTAAAGTATATTATTAAACTATATTATTCAACTATATTATTAAACTATATTATTAAACTATATTATTAAAGTATATTATTAAACTATATTATTAAACTATATTATTCAACTATATTATTAAAGTATATTATTAAAGTATATTATTAAACTATATTATTAAAGTATATTATTAAACTATATTATTAAACTATATTATTAAACTATATTATTAAACTATATTATTAAAGTATATTATTAAGTATATTATTAAAGTATATTATTAAAGTATATTATTAAAGTATATTATTAAGTATATTATTAAGTATATTATTAAAGTATATTATTAAAGTATATTATTAAACTATATTATTAAGTATATTATTAAGTATATTATTAAAGTATATTATTCAACTATATTATTCAACTATATTATTAAAGTATATTATTAAAGTATATTTTTAAACTATATTATTAAGTATATTATTAAGTATATTATTAAAGTATATTATTAAACTATATTATTAAGTATATTATTAAAGTATATTATTAAAGTATATTATTCAAGTATATTATTCAAGTATATTATTAAAGTATATTATTAAAGTATATTATTAAAGTATATTATTCAAGTATATTATTAAACTATATTATTAAACTATATTATTAAGTATATTATTAAACTATATTATTAAAGTATATTATTAAGTATATTATTAAACTATATTATTAAAGTATATTAATAAACTATATTATTAAAGTATATTTTTAAAGTATATTATTAAAGTATATTATTAAAGTATATTATTAAGTATATTATTAAAGTATATTATTAAAGTATATTATTAAAGTATATTATTAAAGTATATTATTAAACTATATTATTAAACTATATTATTAAGTATATTATTAAAGTATATTATTAAACTATATTATTAAACTATATTATTAAGTATATTATTAAGTATATTATTAAACTATATTATTAAAGTATATTATTAAAGTATATTATTAAAGTATATTATTAAAGTATATTATTAAAGTATATTATTAAAGTATATTATTAAAGTATATTATTAAGTATATTATTAAGTATATTATTAAACTATATTATTAAAGTATATTATTAAGTATATTATTAAAGTATATTATTAAAGTATATTATTAAACTATATTATTCAACTATATTATTAAAGTATATTATTAAACTATATTATTAAAGTATATTATTAAACTATATTATTCAACTATATTATTAAAGTATATTATTCAACTATATTATTAAACTATATTATTAAACTATATTATTAAAGTATATTATTAAAGTATATTATTAAGTATATTATTAAACTATATTATTAAAGTATATTATTAAGTATATTATTAAACTATATAATTAAAGTATATTATTAAAGTATATTATTAAAGTATATTATTAAACTATATTATTAAACTATATTATTAAACTATATTAATAAAGTATATTATTAAACTATATTATTAAACTATATTATTAAACTATATTATTAAACTATATTATTAAACTATAGTATTAAAGTATATTATTAAACTATATTATTAAAGTATATTATTAAAGTATATTATTAAACTATATTATTAAACTATAGTATTAAACTATATTATTAAACTATATTATTAAAGTATATTATTAAAGTATATTATTAAACTATATTATTAAAGTATATTATTAAACTATATTATTAAACTATATTATTAAACTATATTATTAAGTATATTATTAAACTATATTATTAAACTATATTATTAAACTATATTATTAAACTATATTATTAAACTATATTATTAAACTATATTATTAAGTATATTATTAAACTATATTATTAAACTATATTTTAAGTATATTATTAAACTATATTATTAAACTATATTATTAAAGTATATTATTAAACTATATTATTAAGTATATTATTAAACTATATTATTCAACTATATTATTAAAGTATATTATTAAACTATATTATTCAACTATAGTATTAAAGTATATTATTAAACTATATTATTAAGTATATTATTAAACTATATTATTAAGTATATTATTAAGTATATTATTAAAGTATATTATTAAACTATATTATTAAGTATATTATTAAACTATATTATTAAACTATATTATTAAAGTATATTATTAAAGTATATTATTAAACTATATTATTAAACTATATTATTAAAGTATATTATTAAAGTATATTATTAAACTATATTATTAAAGTATATTATTAAAGTATATTATTAAAGTATATTATTAAAGTATATTATTAAAGTATATTATTAAGTATATTATTAAAGTATATTATTAAAGTATATTATTAAGTATATTATTAAAGTATATTATTAAAGGATATTATTAAAGTATATTATTAAGTATATTATTAAGTATATTATTAAACTATATTATTAAAGTATATTATTAAGTATATTATTAAAGTATATTATTAAAGTATATTATTAAACTATATTATTCAACTATATTATTAAAGTATATTATTAAACTATATTATTAAAGTATATTATTGTGGGCTCGCTACAGCGAGCACACACTAGTTATTGCCAGCCTATGTTTATTTATTGTGGGCTCGCTACAGCGAGCACACACTAGTTATTGCCAGCCTATATTTATTATTCCGCTTCTTTATTCTGCCGCTTTTTTTGGCACCCTACTACTTCCACATACTTTATGCTAGAAATTTAGTTCAAACTTCAAACTGTTCAGCTCTTTGCAGTGATGGGTGCTTGTATTTTTATTTTTACAAAGTTTTATACTTTTTATACTTTTTAACTTTTTAACTTTTTTTTAACATCCTTTATAATGAGAGTCGATGGAAGAAAGGTCCCATTTTTCACAGTTAACTTTTTTGAGCTCTTATTACTCCGTCATACTTTCACTTTGAAACTTCATTCAAACTTTATAATGTTCATCTATCTTTGAACTTTCATTGGTGAAAAAGTTGTTTTGAAAAAGTTTATACTTTTTAAAATATTTAACTTTATTCATAGTTTTTCCCTCCCATTGACAATGTATGGGATTTATCTCTAAATCAAGCTCACTTTTGCAGCCTCGTTACTCTGGCATACTTTGTCGTAGAAACGTGATTTAAACTTTAGAACGCTCACACGACTCTGGACTCTGGACGGTTCAAACCGTATTCGAATACGTTAAACGGTTTTTCCGAAATCGCAGTTCAATCGCAGGCCGTTTCGCATAATTAGTGCCATTTTAGAGTGCGGAGCTTCTTTGACTAGAGTGTGGAGACTGAAATTCTTTCCTTGAAAATTTACCAAACAAATTGTCGTCCCGGCCAAAGTATTCATTTTACACGCATGTTCTTTTGTCATTTTGTAGCCACACATGTCCTCTTTCACACAATGTGACCACCAAAGCACAGAGACATACAGAATGTGAACTACGGCCTTTTAAGTGACACAAAAACAGTCAATCTGCTCATTGACCTCCATTGTATAATTCTTACGAGGAAATTATCGCGCTGACAATTCTTAACTCGCTCTTATAACCACATTTTCAATCGTACCAAGACCACAATCGCACATGGTGTACCTCAATATCTCAGGCCACTCACAGCGAAAAAAATATTTGCATTCGACTTTTACTTTTTGCGATAGAGAAATTTGTTCGGGGCATAGTTTCCTCCATCCAGGACCATTGAAATCTCCCAGTCATAGTGCTGGCAAGTAGTAGAACTCTTTTTACTTCCACAGCTGAGACATATAAGGGCTTAATTACAGGGCTTGACATTAAAGTTACAAGATCTCAATGAGTTGCTCTGCGATACCTTGTGAGCTTGTAGGTCTGCTATTTGTGCAATTAGGCTAGACACATGCAAGTGCACGCACGCACGCACGCACGCACGCACGCACGCACGCACGCACGCACGCACGCACACACACACACCCTGTCTTCGCACGCACGCACGCACACACACACCCTGTCTTCCTATTGGCTGGCCTTTACACAGCTCTCGCAAGCGCGCGCACGCACGCACGCACACACACACACACACACACACACACCCTGTCTTCGCACGCACGCACACACACACCCTGTCTTCCTATTGGCTGGCCTTTACACAGCTCTCGCAAGAGCACGCACGCACACGCGCACACACACACCCTGTCTTCCTATTGGCTGGCCTTTACACAGCTCTCGCAAGCGCACGCACGCACGCACGTACGCACGCACGCACGCACGAAAAAAAATGAAAACTTTTTTTGATTTTTTTTTTTATTTTTTTTAAAAAAAAATAAAAATTGAAAAAAATTGAAAAAAATTGAAAAAAATTGAAAAAAATTGAAAAAAATTGAAAAAAATTGAAAAAAATTGAAAAAAATTGAAAAAAATTGAAAAAAATGAAAAAAATGAAAAAAATTGAAAAAAATAAAACATTGAAAAAATGTTAAAAAATTGAAAACTTAAAAAAATAATTACTTATTAAGAAAAAACTTCAACTTTTTTTTTTTTTACTTATTAAGAAAAAACTTCAACTTTTTTTTTTTTTTTTACCTTTAAAGAAAAACTTTTAAAAACACTTCTACAACTTCCACATACTTTATTCCGCTTTATGCAGTTATTTATGCTTAAACTATAGTTTTTCCAAATGTTCATAGTTTTTTAAACTTTTACTTCAGCTTTAATACATTTTCTACTTTTGTTTACAATATGCTACAGTCCCGAAATTTTGATTATGGATTTAGACCACCAATGGGAACACTTTTACTCCGGTCCCCGAGTTTCAAACTTGACACGGCAAAAACTTTATACATTGCAATTTATGCGAGCCCACGCAGTTTCTACAGGAACTGCCTTTCTAGTTTATTCTTTATTCCGCCGTTTTTTTGACACCCTACTACTTCCACATACTTTATGCTAGAAATTTAGTTCAAACTTCAAACTGTTCAGCTCTTTGAAGTGATTGTGGCTTGTATTTTTCTTTTTACAAAGTTTTATACTTTTTATACTTTTTAACTTTTTAACTTTTTTTTACATCCTTTATAATGAGAGTCGATGGAAGAAAGGTCCCATTTTTCACAGTTAACTTTTTTGAGATCTTATTACTCCGTCATACTTTCACTTTGAAACTTCATTCAAACTTTATAATGTTCATCTATCTTTGAACTTTCATTGGTGAAAAAGTTGTTTTGAAAAAGTTTATACTTTTTAAAATATTTAACTTTATTTATAGTTTTTGCCTCCCATAGACAATGAATGGGATTTATCTCTAAATCAACCTCACTTTTGCAGCCTCATTACTCTGGCATACTTTGTCGTAGAAACGTGATTTAAACTTTAGAACGCTCACACGACTCTGGACTTTTTCGTGGTTCAAACCGTATTCGAATACGTTAAACGGTTTTTCCGAAATCGCAGTTCAATCGCAGGCCGTTTCGCGTAATTAGTGCCATTTTAGAGTGCGGGCCTTCTTTGACTAGAGTGTGGAGACTGAAATTCTTTCCTTGAAAATTTACCAAACAAATTGTCGTCCCGGCCAAAGTATTCATTTTACACGCATGTTCTTTTGTCATTTTGTAGCCACACATGTCCTCTTTCACACAATGTGACCACCAAAGCACAGAGACATACAGAATGTGAACTACGGCCTTTTAAGTGACACAAAAACAGTCAATCTGCTCATTGACCTCCATTGTATAATTCTTACGAGGAAATTATCGCGCTGACAATTCTTAACTCGCTCTTATAACCACATTTTCAATCGTACCAACACCACAATCGCACATGGTGTACCTCAATATCTCAGGCCACTCACAGCGAAAAAAATATTTGCATTCGACTTTTACTTTTTGCGATAGAGCAATTTGTTCGGGGCATAGTTTTCCCCCCTTCAGAACCATTGTAATCTCCCAGTCATAGTACTGGCATAGAACTTGGAAGTCTTTTACTTCCACAGCTGAGACATATAAGGGCTTAATTACAGGGCTGACATTAAAGTTACAAGATCTCAATGAGTTGCTCTGCGATACCTTGTGAGCTTGTAGGTCTGCTATTTGTGCAATTGGCTGGCCTTTACACAGCTCTCGCAAGAGCACGCACGCACGCACACACGCACGCACGCACACACGCACACACACACCCTGTCTTCCTATTGGCTGGCCTTTACACAGCTCTCGCAAGTGCACGCACGCACGCACGCACGCAAAAAAATGAAAAAAAGTATTTTTTCCAAAAAAAAGTATTTTTTCCAAAAAAAGTATTTTTTCCAAAAAAAGTATTTTTTCCAAAAAAAGTATTTTTTCCAAAAAAAAGTATTTTTTCCAAAAAAAAGTATTTTTTCCAAAAAAAGTATTATTTTGAAAAAAAAGTATTATTTTGAAAAAAAAGTATTATTTTGAAAAAAAAAGTAATTTTTTGAAAAAAAAGTAATTTTTTGAAAAAAAAGTAATTTTTTGAAAAAAATGAAAACTTAAAAAAAAAAAAACTTTAACCTCTTTTTTTTTTTTTACTTAAAATAAAAAACTTGAATTTTTTTAATAAAGATTTTTTTTTTTTCATTTAAAGAAAAACTTTTAAAAACACTTCTACAGCTTCCACATACTTTATTCCGCTTTATGCAGTTATTTATGCTTAAACTATAGTTTTTCCAAATGTTCATACTTTTTTTTAACTTTTACTTCAGCTTTAATACATTTTCTACTTTTGTTTACAATATGCTACAGTCCCGAAATTTTGATTATGGATTTAGACCACCAATGGGAACACTATTACTCCGGTCCCCGAGTTTCAAACTTGACACGGCAAAAACTTTATACATTGCAATTTATGCGAGCCCACGCAGTTTCTACAGGAACTGCCTTTCTAGTTAAACTATATTATTCAACTATATTATTAAAGTATATTATTAAAGTATATTATTAAACTATATTATTAAACTATATAATTAAAGTATATTATTAAAGTATATTATTAAGTATATTATTAAACTATATTATTAAAGTATATTATTAAGTATATTATTAAACTATATTATTAAAGTATATTATTAAAGTATATTATTAAACTATATTATTAAACTATATTATTAAACTATATTAATAAAGTATATTATTAAAGTATATTATTAAACTATATTATTAAACTATATTATTAAACTATATTATTAAACTATATTATTAAACTATAGTATTAAAGTATATTATTAAACTATATTATTAAAGTATATTATTAAACTATATTATTAAACTATATTATTAAACTATAGTATTAAACTATATTATTAAACTATATTATTAAAGTATATTATTAAAGTATATTATTAAACTATATTATTAAAGTATATTATTAAACTATATTATTAAACTATATTATTAAGTATATTATTAAACTATATTATTAAACTATATTATTAAACTATATTATTAAACTATATTATTAAACTATATTATTAAACTATATTATTAAGTATATTATTAAACTATATTATTAAACTATATTTTAAGTATATTATTAAACTATATTATTAAACTATATTATTAAAGTATATTATTAAACTATATTATTCAACTATATTATTAAAGTATATTATTAAACTATATTATTCAACTATAGTATTAAAGTATATTATTAAACTATATTATTAAGTATATTATTAAACTATATTATTAAGTATATTATTAAGTATATTATTAAAGTATATTATTAAACTATATTATTAAGTATATTATTAAACTATATTATTAAAGTATATTATTAAAGTATATTATTAAACTATATTATTAAAGTATATTATTAAAGTATATTATTAAACTATATTATTAAAGTATATTATTAAAGTATATTATTAAAGTATATTATTAAAGTATATTATTAAAGTATATTATTAAGTATATTATTAAAGTATATTATTAAAGTATATTATTAAGTATATTATTAAAGTATATTATTAAAGGATATTATTAAAGGATATTATTCAACTATATTATTAAGTATATTATTAAAGTATATTATTAAACTATATTATTAAGTATATTATTAAAGTATATTATTAAAGTATATTATTAACTATATTATTAAAGTATATTATTAAAGTATATTATTAAAGTATATTATTCAACTATATTATTAAAGTATATTATTAAAGTATATTATTAAACTATATTATTAAAGTATATTATTCAAGTATATTATTAAAGTATATTATTAAACTATATTATTAAACTATATTATTAAACTATATTATTAAACTATATTATTAAACTATATTATTAAACTATATTATTAAAGTATATTATTAAACTATATTATTAAACTATATTTTTAAACTATATTATTAAGTATATTATTAAGTATATTATTAAAGTATATTATTAAACTATATTATTAACTATATTATTAAAGTATATTATTAAAGTATATTATTAAAGTATATTATTCAACTATATTATTAAAGTATATTATTAAAGTATATTATTCAAGTATATTATTAAACTATATTATTAAAGTATATTATTAAAGTATATTATTAAAGTATATTATTAAACTATATTATTAAAGTATATTATTAAGTATATTATTAAACTATATTATTAAACTATATTATTAAGTATATTATTAAGTATATTATTAAAGTATATTATTAAAGTATATTATTAAAGTATATTATTAAAGTATATTATTAAGTATATTATTAAGTATATTATTAAAGTATATTATTAAAGTATATTATTAAAGTATATTATTAAGTATATTATTAAACTATATTATTAAGTATATTATTAAACTATATTATTAAAGTATATTATTAAAGTATATTATTAAACTATATTATTAAGTATATTATTAAAGTATATTATTAAAGTATATTATTAGGTATATTATTAAGTATATTATTAAAGTATATTTTTTAAAGTATATTATTAAAGTATATTATTAAAGTATATTATTAAAGTATATTATTAAAGTATATTATTAAGTATATTATTAAACTATATTATTAAAGTATATTATTAAACTATATTATTAAAGTATATTATTAAACTATATTATTAAAGTATATTATTAAAGTATATTATTAAACTATATTATTAAGTATATTATTAAACTATATTATTAAACTATATTATTAAAGTATATTATTAAAGTATATTATTAAAGTATATTATTAAAGTATATTATTAAAGTATATTATTAAACTATATTATTAAAGTATATTATTAAACTATATTATTAAGTATATTATTAAACTATATTATTAAAGTATATTATTAAACTATATTATTAAAGTATATTATTAAAGTATATTATTAAACTATATTATTAAACTATAGTATAAAGTATATTATTAAAGTATATTATTAAAGTATATTATTAAAGTATATTATTAAAGTATATTATTAAAGTATATTATTAAGTATATTATTAAAGTATATTATTAAACTATATTATTAAACTATATTATTAAGTATATTATTAAGTATATTATTAAAGTATATTATTAAACTATATTATTAACTATATTATTAAAGTATATTATTAAAGTATATTATTAAAGTATATTATTCAACTATATTATTAAAGTATATTATTAAAGTATATTATTAAACTATATTATTAAACTATATTATTAAACTATATTATTAAACTATATTATTAAGTATATTATTAAACTATATTATTAAGTATATTATTAAGTATATTATTAAAGTATATTATTAAAGTATATTATTAAAGTATATTATTAAAGTATATTATTAAGTATATTATTAAGTATATTATTAAAGCATATTATTAAAGTATATTATTAAAGTATATTATTAAGTATATTATTAAAGTATATTATTAAAGTATATTATTACGAATCTATAAACTGTGTTGGGATGAAAGCTAGCCACTTTGAGCAATGTGGGAAGTGCTGGGGCAGTTTGGGACAACAGGGCCAAAATGTCACTTTCACAGTCCCAAAGTGCCATTTTCACAGTAAAAAGGCCTGGTTCACTTTTGCTTAGCTTAGTCTGTAACTTGAAAACTATGTACCGTATGGCCCTATAAACTGTGTTGGGATGAAAGCTAGCCACTTTGAGCAATGTGGGAAGTGCTGGGGCAGTTTGGGACAACAGGGCCAAAATGTCACTTTCACAGTCCCAAAGTGCCGTTTTCACAGTAAAAAGGCCTGGTTCACTTTTGCTTAGCTTAGTCTGTAACTTGAAAACTATGTACCGTATGGCCCTATAAACTGTGTTGGGATGAAAGCTAGCCACTTTGAGCAATGTGGGAAGTGCTGGGGCAGTTTGGGACAACAGGGCCAAAACCCTAACCCTAACCCTAACCCTTTCACAGTCCCAAAGTGCCATTTTCACAGTAAAAAAAAAAAGATTCATTTTGCTTAGCTTAGTCTGTAACTTGAAAACTATGTACCGTATGGCCCTATAAACTGTGTTGGGATGAAAGCTAGCCACTTTGAGCAATGTGGGAAGTGCTGGGGCAGTTTGGGACAACAGGGCCAAAATGTCACTTTCACAGTCCCAAAGTGCCATTTTCACAGTAAAAAGGCCTGGTTCACTTTTGCTTAGCTTAGTCTGTAACTTGAAAACTATGTACCGTATGGCCCTATAAACTGTGTTGGGATGAAAGCTAGCCACTTTGAGCAATGTGGGAAGTGCTGGGGCAGTTTGGGACAACAGGGCCAAAACCCTAACCCTAACCCTAACCCTTTCACAGTCCCAAAGTGCCATTTTCACAGTAAAAAAAAAAAGATTCATTTTGCTTAGCTTAGTCTGTAACTTGAAAACTATGTACCGTATGGCCCTATAAACTGTGTTGGGATGAAAGCTAGCCACTTTGAGCAATGTGGGAAGTGCTGGGGCAGTTTGGGACAACAGGGCCAAAACCCTAACCCTAACCCCAACCCTTTCACAGTCCCAAAGTGCCATTTTCACAGTAAAAAAAAAAAGATTCATTTTGCTTAGCTTAGTCTGTAACTTGAAAACTATGTACCGTATGGCCCTATAAACTGTGTTGGGATGAAAGCTAGCCACTTTGAGCAATGTGGGAAGTGCTGGGGCAGTTTGGGACAACAGGGCCAAAATGTCACTTTCACAGTCCCAAAGTGCCATTTTCACAGTAAAAAGGCCTGGTTCACTTTTGCTTAGCTTAGTCTGTAACTTGAAAACTATGTACCGTATGGCCCTATAAACTGTGTTGGGATGAAAGCTAGCCACTTTGAGCAATGTGGGAAGTGCTGGGGCAGTTTGGGACAACAGGGCCAAAACCCTAACCCTAACCCTAACCCTTTCACAGTCCCAAAGTGCCATTTTCACAGTAAAAAAAAAAAGATTCATTTTGCTTAGCTTAGTCTGTAACTTGAAAACTATGTACCGTATGGCCCTATAAACTGTGTTGGGATGAAAGCTAGCCACTTTGAGCAATGTGGGAAGTGCTGGGGCAGTTTGGGACAACAGGGCCAAAACCCTAACCCTAACCCCAACCCTTTCACAGTCCCAAAGTGCCATTTTCACAGTAAAAAAAAAAAGATTCATTTTGCTTAGCTTAGTCTGTAACTTGAAAACTATGTACCGTATGGCCCTATAAACTGTGTTGGGATGAAAGCTAGCCACTTTGAGCAATGTGGGAAGTGCTGGGGCAGTTTGGGACAACAGGGCCAAAATGTCACTTTCACAGTCCCAAAGTGCCATTTTCACAGTAAAAAGGCCTGGTTCACTTTTGCTTAGCTTAGTCTGTAACTTGAAAACTATGTACCGTATGGCCCTATAAACTGTGTTGGGATGAAAGCTAGCCACTTTGAGCAATGTGGGAAGTGCTGGGGCAGTTTGGGACAACAGGGCCAAAACCCTAACCCTAACCCTAACCCTTTCACAGTCCCAAAGTGCCATTTTCACAGTAAAAAAAAAAAGATTAATTTTGCTTAGCTTAGTCTGTAACTTGAAAACTATGTACCGTATGGCCCTATAAACTGTGTTGGGATGAAAGCTAGCCACTTTGAGCAATGTGGGAAGTGCTGGGGCAGTTTGGAACAACAGGGCCAAAATGTCACTTTCACAGTCCCAAAGTGCCATTTTCACAGTAAAAAGGCCTGGTTCACTTTTGCTTAGCTTAGTCTGTAACTTGAAAACTATGTACCGTATGGCCCTATAAACTGTGTTGGGATGAAAGCTAGCCACTTTGAGCAATGTGGGAAGTGCTGGGGCAGTTTGGGACAACAGGGCCAAAATGTCACTTTCACAGTCCCAAAGTGCCGTTTTCACAGTAAAAAGGCCTGGTTCACTTTTGCTTAGCTTAGTCTGTAACTTGAAAACTATGTACCGTATGGCCCTATAAACTGTGTTGGGATGAAAGCTAGCCACTTTGAGCAATGTGGGAAGTGCTGGGGCAGTTTGGGACAACAGGGCCAAAACCCTAACCCTAACCCTAACCCTTTCACAGTCCCAAAGTGCCATTTTCACAGTAAAAAAAAAAAGATTAATTTTGCTTAGCTTAGTCTGTAACTTGAAAACTATGTACCGTATGGCCCTATAAACTGTGTTGGGATGAAAGCTAGCCACTTTGAGCAATGTGGGAAGTGCTGGGGCAGTTTGGGACAACAGGGCCAAAATGTCACTTTCACAGTCCCAAAGTGCCGTTTTCACAGTAAAAAGGCCTGGTTCACTTTTGCTTAGCTTAGTCTGTAACTTGAAAACTATGTACCGTATGGCCCTATAAACTGTGTTGGGATGAAAGCTAGCCACTTTGAGCAATGTGGGAAGTGCTGGGGCAGTTTGGGACAACAGGGCCAAAACCGTAACCCTAACCCTAACCCTTTCACAGTCCCAAAGTGCCATTTTCACAGTAAAAAAAAAAAGATTCATTTTGCTTAGCTTAGTCTGTAACTTGAAAACTATGTACCGTATGGCCCTATAAACTGTGTTGGGATGAAAGCTAGCCACTTTGAGCAATGTGGGAAGTGCTGGGGCAGTTTGGGACAACAGGGCCAAAATGTCACTTTCACAGTCCCAAAGTGCCATTTTCACAGTAAAAAGGCCTGGTTCACTTTTGCTTAGCTTAGTCTGTAACTTGAAAACTATGTACCGTATGGCCCTATAAACTGTGTTGGGATGAAAGCTAGCCACTTTGAGCAATGTGGGAAGTGCTGGGGCAGTTTGGGACAACAGGGCCAAAACCCTAACCCTAACCCTAACCCGTTCACAGTCCCAAAGTGCCATTTTCACAGTAAAAAAAAAAAGATTCATTTTGCTTAGCTTAGTCTGTAACTTGAAAACTATGTACCGTATGGCCCTATAAACTGTGTTGGGATGAAAGCTAGCCACTTTGAGCAATGTGGGAAGTGCTGGGGCAGTTTGGGACAACAGGGCCAAAACCCTAACCCTAACCCCAACCCTTTCACAGTCCCAAAGTGCCATTTTCACAGTAAAAAAAAAAAGATTCATTTTGCTTAGCTTAGTCTGTAACTTGAAAACTATGTACCGTATGGCCCTATAAACTGTGTTGGGATGAAAGCTAGCCACTTTGAGCAATGTGGGAAGTGCTGGGGCAGTTTGGGACAACAGGGCCAAAATGTCACTTTCACAGTCCCAAAGTGCCATTTTCACAGTAAAAAGGCCTGGTTCACTTTTGCTTAGCTTAGTCTGTAACTTGAAAACTATGTACCGTATGGCCCTATAAACTGTGTTGGGATGAAAGCTAGCCACTTTGAGCAATGTGGGAAGTGCTGGGGCAGTTTGGGACAACAGGGCCAAAATGTCACTTTCACAGTCCCAAAGTGCCATTTTCACAGTAAAAAGGCCTGGTTCACTTTTGCTTAGCTTAGTCTGTAACTTGAAAACTATGTACCGTATGGCCCTATAAACTGTGTTGGGATGAAAGCTAGCCACTTTGAGCAATGTGGGAAGTGCTGGGGCAGTTTGGGACAACAGGGCCAAAACCCTAACCCTAACCCTAACCCTTTCACAGTCCCAAAGTGCCATTTTCACAGTAAAAAAAAAAAGATTCATTTTGCTTAGCTTAGTCTGTAACTTGAAAACTATGTACCGTATGGCCCTATAAACTGTGTTGGGATGAAAGCTAGCCACTTTGAGCAATGTGGGAAGTGCTGGGGCAGTTTGGGACAACAGGGCCAAAACCCTAACCCTAACCCCAACCCTTTCACAGTCCCAAAGTGCCATTTTCACAGTAAAAAAAAAAAGATTCATTTTGCTTAGCTTAGTCTGTAACTTGAAAACTATGTACCGTATGGCCCTATAAACTGTGTTGGGATGAAAGCTAGCCACTTTGAGCAATGTGGGAAGTGCTGGGGCAGTTTGGGACAACAGGGCCAAAATGTCACTTTCACAGTCCCAAAGTGCCATTTTCACAGTAAAAAGGCCTGGTTCACTTTTGCTTAGCTTAGTCTGTAACTTGAAAACTATGTACCGTATGGCCCTATAAACTGTGTTGGGATGAAAGCTAGCCACTTTGAGCAATGTGGGAAGTGCTGGGGCAGTTTGGGACAACAGGGCCAAAACCCTAACCCTAACCCTAACCCTTTCACAGTCCCAAAGTGCCATTTTCACAGTAAAAAAAAAAAGATTCATTTTGCTTAGCTTAGTCTGTAACTTGAAAACTATGTACCGTATGGCCCTATAAACTGTGTTGGGATGAAAGCTAGCCACTTTGAGCAATGTGGGAAGTGCTGGGGCAGTTTGGGACAACAGGGCCAAAATGTCACTTTCACAGTCCCAAAGTGCCATTTTCACAGTAAAAAGGCCTGGTTCACTTTTGCTTAGCTTAGTCTGTAACTTGAAAACTATGTACCGTATGGCCCTATAAACTGTGTTGGGATGAAAGCTAGCCACTTTGAGCAATGTGGGAAGTGCTGGGGCAGTTTGGGACAACAGGGCCAAAACCCTAACCCTAACCCTAACCCTTTCACAGTCCCAAAGTGCCATTTTCACAGTAAAAAAAAAAAAGATTAATTTTGCTTAGCTTAGTCTGTAACTTGAAAACTATGTACCGTATGGCCCTATAAACTGTGTTGGGATGAAAGCTAGCCACTTTGAGCAATGTGGGAAGTGCTGGGGCAGTTTGGGACAACAGGGCCAAAACCCTAACCCTAACCCCAACCCTTTCACAGTCCCAAAGTGCCATTTTCACAGTAAAAAAAAAAAGATTAATTTTGCTTAGCTTAGTCTGTAACTTGAAAACTATGTACCGTATGGCCCTATAAACTGTGTTGGGATGAAAGCTAGCCACTTTGAGCAATGTGGGAAGTGCTTGGGCAGTTTGGGACAACAGGGCCAAAATGTCACTTTCACAGTCCCAAAGTGCCATTTTCACAGTAAAAAGGCCTGGTTCACTTTTGCTTAGCTTAGTCTGTAACTTGAAAACTATGTACCGTATGGCCCTATAAACTGTGTTGGGATGAAAGCTAGCCACTTTGAGCAATGTGGGAAGTGTTGGGGCAGTTTGGGACAACAGGGCCAAAACCCTAACCCTAACCCTAACCCTTTCACAGTCCCAAAGTGCCATTTTCACAGTAAAAAAAAAAAGATTCATTTTGCTTAGCTTAGTCTGTAACTTGAAAACTATGTACCGTATGGCCCTATAAACTGTGTTGGGATGAAAGCTAGCCACTTTGAGCAATGTGGGAAGTGCTGGGGCAGTTTGGGACAACAGGGCCAAAATGTCACTTTCACAGTCCCAAAGTGCCATTTTCACAGTAAAAAGGCCTGGTTCACTTTTGCTTAGCTTAGTCTGTAACTTGAAAACTATGTACCGTATGGCCCTATAAACTGTGTTGGGATGAAAGCTAGCCACTTTGAGCAATGTGGGAAGTGCTGGGGCAGTTTGGGACAACAGGGCCAAAACCCTAACCCTAACCCTAACCCTTTCACAGTCCCAAAGTGCCATTTTCACAGTAAAAAAAAAAAGATTCATTTTGCTTAGCTTAGTCTGTAACTTGAAAACTATGTACCGTATGGCCCTATAAACTGTGTTGGGATGAAAGCTAGCCACTTTGACCAATGTGGGAAGTGCTGGGGCAGTTTGGGACAACAGGGCCAAAACCCTAACCCTAACCCCAACCCTTTCACAGTCCCAAAGTGCCATTTTCACAGTAAAAAAAAAAAGATTAATTTTGCTTAGCTTAGTCTGTAACTTGAAAACTATGTACCGTATGGCCCTATAAACTGTGTTGGGATGAAAGCTAGCCACTTTGAGCAATGTGGGAAGTGCTGGGGCAGTTTGGGACAACAGGGCCAAAATGTCACTTTCACAGTCCCAAAGTGCCATTTTCACAGTAAAAAGGCCTGGTTCACTTTTGCTTAGCTTAGTCTGTAACTTGAAAACTATGTACCGTATGGCCCTATAAACTGTGTTGGGATGAAAGCTAGCCACTTTGAGCAATGTGGGAAGTGCTGGGGCAGTTTGGGACAACAGGGCCAAAATGTCACTTTCACAGTCCCAAAGTGCCATTTTCACAGTAAAAAGGCCTGGTTCACTTTTGCTTAGCTTAGTCTGTAACTTGAAAACTATGTACCGTATGGCCCTATAAACTGTGTTGGGATGAAAGCTAGCCACTTTGAGCAATGTGGGAAGTGCTGGGGCAGTTTGGGACAACAGGGCCAAAATGTCACTTTCACAGTCCCAAAGTGCCGTTTTCACAGTAAAAAGGCCTGGTTCACTTTTGCTTAGCTTAGTCTGTAACTTGAAAACTATGTACCGTATGGCCCTATAAACTGTGTTGGGATGAAAGCTAGCCACTTTGACCAATGTGGGAAGTGCTGGGGCAGTTTGGGACAACAGGGCCAAAACCCTAACCCTAACCCCAACCCTTTCACAGTCCCAAAGTGCCATTTTCACAGTAAAAAAAAAAAGATTCATTTTGCTTAGCTTAGTCTGTAACTTGAAAACTATGTACCGTATGGCCCTATAAACTGTGTTGGGATGAAAGCTAGCCACTTTGAGCAATGTGGGAAGTGCTGGGGCAGTTTGGGACAACAGGGCCAAAATGTCACTTTCACAGTCCCAAAGTGCCATTTTCACAGTAAAAAGGCCTGGTTCACTTTTGCTTAGCTTAGTCTGTAACTTGAAAACTATGTACCGTATGGCCCTATAAACTGTGTTGGGATGAAAGCTAGCCACTTTGAGCAATGTGGGAAGTGCTGGGGCAGTTTGGGACAACAGGGCCAAAACCCTAACCCTAACCCTAACCCTTTCACAGTCCCAAAGTGCCATTTTCACAGTAAAAAAAAAAAGATTCATTTTGCTTAGCTTAGTCTGTAACTTGAAAACTATGTACCGTATGGCCCTATAAACTGTGTTGGGATGAAAGCTAGCCACTTTGAGCAATGTGGGAAGTGCTGGGGCAGTTTGGGACAACAGGGCCAAAATGTCACTTTCACAGTCCCAAAGTGCCATTTTCACAGTAAAAAGGCCTGGTTCACTTTTGCTTAGCTTAGTCTGTAACTTGAAAACTATGTACCGTATGGCCCTATAAACTGTGTTGGGATGAAAGCTAGACACTTTGAGCAATGTGGGAAGTGCTGGGGCAGTTTGGGACAACAGGGCCAAAACCCTAACCCTAACCCTAACCCTTTCACAGTCCCAAAGTGCCATTTTCACAGTAAAAAAAAAAAGATTCATTTTGCTTAGCTTAGTCTGTAACTTGAAAACTATGTACCGTATGGCCCTATAAACTGTGTTGGGATGAAAGCTAGCCACTTTGAGCAATGTGGGAAGTGCTGGGGCAGTTTGGGACTACAGGGCCAAAACCCTAACCCTAACCCCAACCCTTTCACAGTCCCAAAGTGCCATTTTCACAGTAAAAAAAAAAAGATTCATTTTGCTTAGCTTAGTCTGTAACTTGAAAACTATGTACCGTATGGCCCTATAAACTGTGTTGGGATGAAAGCTAGCCACTTTGAGCAATGTGGGAAGTGCTGGGGCAGTTTGGGACAACAGGGCCAAAATGTCACTTTCACAGTCCCAAAGTGCCATTTTCACAGTAAAAAGGCCTGGTTCACTTTTGCTTAGCTTAGTCTGTAACTTGAAAACTATGTACCGTATGGCCCTATAAACTGTGTTGGGATGAAAGCTAGCAACTTTGAGCAATGTGGGAAGTGCTGGGGCAGTTTGGGACAACAGGGCCAAAACCCTAACCCTAACCCCAACCCTTTCACAGTCCCAAAGTGCCATTTTCACAGTAAAAAAAAAAAGATTCATTTTGCTTAGCTTAGTCTGTAACTTGAAAACTATGTACCGTATGGCCCTATAAACTGTGTTGGGATGAAAGCTAGCCACTTTGAGCAATGTGGGAAGTGCTGGGGCAGTTTGGGACAACAGGGCCAAAATGTCACTTTCACAGTCCCAAAGTGCCATTTTCACAGTAAAAAGGCCTGGTTCACTTTTGCTTAGCTTAGTCTGTAACTTGAAAACTATGTACCGTATGGCCCTATAAACTGTGTTGGGATGAAAGCTAGCCACTTTGAGCAATGTGGGAAGTGCTGGGGCAGTTTGGGACAACAGGGCCAAAACCCTAACCCTAACCCCAACCCTTTCACAGTCCCAAAGTGCCATTTTCACAGTAAAAAAAAAAAGATTAATTTTGCTTAGCTTAGTCTGTAACTTGAAAACTATGTACCGTATGGCCCTATAAACTGTGTTGGGATGAAAGCTAGCCACTTTGAGCAATGTGGGAAGTGCTGGGGCAGTTTGGGACAACAGGGCCAAAATGTCACTTTCACAGTCCCAAAGTGCCATTTTCACAGTAAAAAGGCCTGGTTCACTTTTGCTTAGCTTAGTCTGTAACTTGAAAACTATGTACCGTATGGCCCTATAAACTGTGTTGGGATGAAAGCTAGCCACTTTGAGCAATGTGGGAAGTGCTGGGGCAGTTTGGGACAACAGGGCCAAAACCCTAACCCTAACCCTAACCCTTTCACAGTCCCAAAGTGCCATTTTCACAGTAAAAAAAAAAAGATTCATTTTGCTTAGCTTAGTCTGTAACTTGAAAACTATGTACCGTATGGCCCTATAAACTGTGTTGGGATGAAAGCTAGCCACTTTGAGCAATGTGGGAAGTGCTGGGGCAGTTTGGGACAACAGGGCCAAAATGTCACTTTCACAGTCCCAAAGTGCCATTTTCACAGTAAAAAGGCCTGGTTCACTTTTGCTTAGCTTAGTCTGTAACTTGAAAACTATGTACCGTATGGCCCTATAAACTGTGTTGGGATGAAAGCTAGCCACTTTGAGCAATGTGGGAAGTGCTGGGGCAGTTTGGGACAACAGGGCCAAAATGTCACTTTCACAGTCCCAAAGTGCCGTTTTCACAGTAAAAAGGCCTGGTTCACTTTTGCTTAGCTTAGTCTGTAACTTGAAAACTATGTACCGTATGGCCCTATAAACTGTGTTGGGATGAAAGCTAGCCACTTTGACCAATGTGGGAAGTGCTGGGGCAGTTTGGGACAACAGGGCCAAAACCCTAACCCTAACCCCAACCCTTTCACAGTCCCAAAGTGCCATTTTCACAGTAAAAAAAAAAAGATTCATTTTGCTTAGCTTAGTCTGTAACTTGAAAACTATGTACCGTATGGCCCTATAAACTGTGTTGGGATGAAAGCTAGCCACTTTGAGCAATGTGGGAAGTGCTGGGGCAGTTTGGGACAACAGGGCCAAAATGTCACTTTCACAGTCCCAAAGTGCCATTTTCACAGTAAAAAGGCCTGGTTCACTTTTGCTTAGCTTAGTCTGTAACTTGAAAACTATGTACCGTATGGCCCTATAAACTGTGTTGGGATGAAAGCTAGCCACTTTGAGCAATGTGGGAAGTGCTGGGGCAGTTTGGGACAACAGGGCCAAAACCCTAACCCTAACCCTAACCCTTTCACAGTCCCAAAGTGCCATTTTCACAGTAAAAAAAAAAAGATTCATTTTGCTTAGCTTAGTCTGTAACTTGAAAACTATGTACCGTATGGCCCTATAAACTGTGTTGGGATGAAAGCTAGCCACTTTGAGCAATGTGGGAAGTGCTGGGGCAGTTTGGGACAACAGGGCCAAAACCCTAACCCTAACCCTAACCCTTTCACAGTCCCAAAGTGCCATTTTCACAGTAAAAAAAAAAAGATTCATTTTGCTTAGCTTAGTCTGTAACTTGAAAACTATGTACCGTATGGCCCTATAAACTGTGTTGGGATGAAAGCTAGCCACTTTGAGCAATGTGGGAAGTGCTGGGGCAGTTTGGGACTACAGGGCCAAAACCCTAACCCTAACCCCAACCCTTTCACAGTCCCAAAGTGCCATTTTCACAGTAAAAAAAAAAAGATTCATTTTGCTTAGCTTAGTCTGTAACTTGAAAACTATGTACCGTATGGCCCTATAAACTGTGTTGGGATGAAAGCTAGCCACTTTGAGCAATGTGGGAAGTGCTGGGGCAGTTTGGGACAACAGGGCCAAAATGTCACTTTCACAGTCCCAAAGTGCCATTTTCACAGTAAAAAGGCCTGGTTCACTTTTGCTTAGCTTAGTCTGTAACTTGAAAACTATGTACCGTATGGCCCTATAAACTGTGTTGGGATGAAAGCTAGCAACTTTGAGCAATGTGGGAAGTGCTGGGGCAGTTTGGGACAACAGGGCCAAAACCCTAACCCTAACCCCAACCCTTTCACAGTCCCAAAGTGCCATTTACAGTAAAAAAAAAAAGATTCATTTTGCTTAGCTTAGTCTGTAACTTGAAAACTATGTACCGTATGGCCCTATAAACTGTGTTGGGATGAAAGCTAGCCACTTTGAGCAATGTGGGAAGTGCTGGGGCAGTTTGGGACAACAGGGCCAAAATGTCACTTTCACAGTCCCAAAGTGCCATTTTCACAGTAAAAAGGCCTGGTTCACTTTTGCTTAGCTTAGTCTGTAACTTGAAAACTATGTACCGTATGGCCCTATAAACTGTGTTGGGATGAAAGCTAGCCACTTTGAGCAATGTGGGAAGTGCTGGGGCAGTTTGGGACAACAGGGCCAAAACCCTAACCCTAACCCCAACCCTTTCACAGTCCCAAAGTGCCATTTTCACAGTAAAAAAAAAAAGATTCATTTTGCTTAGCTTAGTCTGTAACTTGAAAACTATGTACCGTATGGCCCTATAAACTGTGTTGGGATGAAAGCTAGCCACTTTGAGCAATGTGGGAAGTGCTGGGGCAGTTTGGGACAACAGGGCCAAAATGTCACTTTCACAGTCCCAAAGTGCCATTTTCACAGTAAAAAGGCCTGGTTCACTTTTGCTTAGCTTAGTCTGTAACTTGAAAACTATGTACCGTATGGCCCTATAAACTGTGTTGGGATGAAAGCTAGCCACTTTGAGCAATGTGGGAAGTGCTGGGGCAGTTTGGGACAACAGGGCCAAAACCCTAACCCTAACCCTAACCCTTTCACAGTCCCAAAGTGCCATTTTCACAGTAAAAAAAAAAAGATTCATTTTGCTTAGCTTAGTCTGTAACTTGAAAACTATGTACCGTATGGCCCTATAAACTGTGTTGGGATGAAAGCTAGCCACTTTGAGCAATGTGGGAAGTGCTGGGGCAGTTTGGGACAACAGGGCCAAAATGTCACTTTCACAGTCCCAAAGTGCCATTTTCACAGTAAAAAGGCCTGGTTCACTTTTGCTTAGCTTAGTCTGTAACTTGAAAACTATGTACCGTATGGCCCTATAAACTGTGTTGGGATGAAAGCTAGCCACTTTGAGCAATGTGGGAAGTGCTGGGGCAGTTTGGGACAACAGGGCCAAAACCCTAACCCTAACCCTAACCCTTTCACAGTCCCAAAGTGCCATTTTCACAGTAAAAAAAAAAAGATTCATTTTGCTTAGCTTAGTCTGTAACTTGAAAACTATGTACCGTATGGCCCTATAAACTGTGTTGGGATGAAAGCTAGCCACTTTGAGCAATGTGGGAAGTGCTGGGGCAGTTTGGGACAACAGGGCCAAAACCCTAACCCTAACCCCAACCCTTTCACAGTCCCAAAGTGCCATTTTCACAGTAAAAAAAAAAAGATTCATTTTGCTTAGCTTAGTCTGTAACTTGAAAACTATGTACCGTATGGCCCTATAAACTGTGTTGGGATGAAAGCTAGCCACTTTGAGCAATGTGGGAAGTGCTGGGGCAGTTTGGGACAACAGGGCCAAAATGTCACTTTCACAGTCCCAAAGTGCCATTTTCACAGTAAAAAGGCCTGGTTCACTTTTGCTTAGCTTAGTCTGTAACTTGAAAACTATGTACCGTATGGCCCTATAAACTGTGTTGGGATGAAAGCTAGCAACTTTGAGCAATGTGGGAAGTGCTGGGGCAGTTTGGGACAACAGGGCCAAAACCCTAACCCTAACCCCAACCCTTTCACAGTCCCAAAGTGCCATTTTCACAGTAAAAAAAAAAAGATTCATTTTGCTTAGCTTAGTCTGTAACTTGAAAACTATGTACCGTATGGCCCTATAAACTGTGTTGGGATGAAAGCTAGCCACTTTGAGCAATGTGGGAAGTGCTGGGGCAGTTTGGGACAACAGGGCCAAAATGTCACTTTCACAGTCCCAAAGTGCCATTTTCACAGTAAAAAGGCCTGGTTCACTTTTGCTTAGCTTAGTCTGTAACTTGAAAACTATGTA
This sequence comes from Protomyctophum bolini, assembly GCF_963924005.1. Taxonomy (NCBI): domain Eukaryota; kingdom Metazoa; phylum Chordata; class Actinopteri; order Myctophiformes; family Myctophidae; genus Protomyctophum; species Protomyctophum bolini. The sequence goes on along the minus strand of NW_027665431.1, from coordinate 217,331 downwards.
CCGTATGGCCCTATAAACTGTGTTGGGATGAAAGCTAGCCACTTTGAGCAATGTGGGAAGTGCTGGGGCAGTTTGGGACAACAGGGCCAAAACCCTAACCCTAACCCTAACCCTTTCACAGTCCCAAAGTGCCATTTTCACAGTAAAAAAAAAAAGATTCATTTTGCTTAGCTTAGTCTGTAACTTGAAAACTATGTACCGTATGGCCCTATAAACTGTGTTGGGATGAAAGCTAGCCACTTTGAGCAATGTGGGAAGTGCTGGGGCAGTTTGGGACAACAGGGCCAAAACCCTAACCCTAACCCCAACCCTTTCACAGTCCCAAAGTGCCATTTTCACAGTAAAAAAAAAAAGATTCATTTTGCTTAGCTTAGTCTGTAACTTGAAAACTATGTACCGTATGGCCCTATAAACTGTGTTGGGATGAAAGCTAGCCACTTTGAGCAATGTGGGAAGTGCTGGGGCAGTTTGGGACAACAGGGCCAAAATGTCACTTTCACAGTCCCAAAGTGCCATTTTCACAGTAAAAAGGCCTGGTTCACTTTTGCTTAGCTTAGTCTGTAACTTGAAAACTATGTACCGTATGGCCCTATAAACTGTGTTGGGATGAAAGCTAGCCACTTTGAGCAATGTGGGAAGTGCTGGGGCAGTTTGGGACAACAGGGCCAAAACCCTAACCCTAACCCTAACCCTTTCACAGTCCCAAAGTGCCATTTTCACAGTAAAAAAAAAAAGATTAATTTTGCTTAGCTTAGTCTGTAACTTGAAAACTATGTACCGTATGGCCCTATAAACTGTGTTGGGATGAAAGCTAGCCACTTTGAGCAATGTGGGAAGTGCTGGGGCAGTTTGGGACAACAGGGCCAAAATGTCACTTTCACAGTCCCAAAGTGCCATTTTCACAGTAAAAAGGCCTGGTTCACTTTTGCTTAGCTTAGTCTGTAACTTGAAAACTATGTACCGTATGGCCCTATAAACTGTGTTGGGATGAAAGCTAGCCACTTTGAGCAATGTGGGAAGTGCTGGGGCAGTTTGGGACAACAGGGCCAAAATGTCACTTTCACAGTCCCAAAGTGCCGTTTTCACAGTAAAAAGGCCTGGTTCACTTTTGCTTAGCTTAGTCTGTAACTTGAAAACTATGTACCGTATGGCCCTATAAACTGTGTTGGGATGAAAGCTAGCCACTTTGAGCAATGTGGGAAGTGCTGGGGCAGTTTGGGACAACAGGGCCAAAACCCTAACCCTAACCCTAACCCTTTCACAGTCCCAAAGTGCCATTTTCACAGTAAAAAAAAAAAGATTCATTTTGCTTAGCTTAGTCTGTAACTTGAAAACTATGTACCGTATGGCCCTATAAACTGTGTTGGGATGAAAGCTAGCCACTTTGAGCAATGTGGGAAGTGCTGGGGCAGTTTGGGACAACAGGGCCAAAATGTCACTTTCACAGTCCCAAAGTGCCGTTTTCACAGTAAAAAGGCCTGGTTCACTTTTGCTTAGCTTAGTCTGTAACTTGAAAACTATGTACCGTATGGCCCTATAAACTGTGTTGGGATGAAAGCTAGCCACTTTGAGCAATGTGGGAAGTGCTGGGGCAGTTTGGGACAACAGGGCCAAAACCCTAACCCTAACCCCAACCCTTTCACAGTCCCAAAGTGCCATTTTCACAGTAAAAAAAAAAAGATTCATTTTGCTTAGCTTAGTCTGTAACTTGAAAACTATGTACCGTATGGCCCTATAAACTGTGTTGGGATGAAAGCTAGCCACTTTGAGCAATGTGGGAAGTGCTGGGGCAGTTTGGGACAACAGGGCCAAAACCCTAACCCTAACCCCAACCCTTTCACAGTCCCAAAGTGCCATTTTCACAGTAAAAAAAAAAAGATTCATTTTGCTTAGCTTAGTCTGTAACTTGAAAACTATGTACCGTATGGCCCTATAAACTGTGTTGGGATGAAAGCTAGCCACTTTGAGCAATGTGGGAAGTGCTGGGGCAGTTTGGGACAACAGGGCCAAAATGTCACTTTCACAGTCCCAAAGTGCCATTTTCACAGTAAAAAGGCCTGGTTCACTTTTGCTTAGCTTAGTCTGTAACTTGAAAACTATGTACCGTATGGCCCTATAAACTGTGTTGGGATGAAAGCTAGCCACTTTGAGCAATGTGGGAAGTGCTGGGGCAGTTTGGGACAACAGGGCCAAAACCCTAACCCTAACCCTAACCCTTTCACAGTCCCAAAGTGCCATTTTCACAGTAAAAAAAAAAAGATTCATTTTGCTTAGCTTAGTCTGTAACTTGAAAACTATGTACCGTATGGCCCTATAAACTGTGTTGGGATGAAAGCTAGCCACTTTGAGCAATGTGGGAAGTGCTGGGGCAGTTTGGGACAACAGGGCCAAAATGTCACTTTCACAGTCCCAAAGTGCCATTTTCACAGTAAAAAGGCCTGGTTCACTTTTGCTTAGCTTAGTCTGTAACTTGAAAACTATGTACCGTATGGCCCTATAAACTGTGTTGGGATGAAAGCTAGCCACTTTGAGCAATGTGGGAAGTGCTGGGGCAGTTTGGGACAACAGGGCCAAAATGTCACTTTCACAGTCCCAAAGTGCCGTTTTCACAGTAAAAAGGCCTGGTTCACTTTTGCTTAGCTTAGTCTGTAACTTGAAAACTATGTACCGTATGGCCCTATAAACTGTGTTGGGATGAAAGCTAGCCACTTTGAGCAATGTGGGAAGTGCTGGGGCAGTTTGGGACAACAGGGCCAAAATGTCACTTTCACAGTCCCAAAGTGCCATTTTCACAGTAAAAAGGCCTGGTTCACTTTTGCTTAGCTTAGTCTGTAACTTGAAAACTATGTACCGTATGGCCCTATAAACTGTGTTGGGATGAAAGCTAGCCACTTTGAGCAATGTGGGAAGTGCTGGGGCAGTTTGGGACAACAGGGCCAAAATGTCACTTTCACAGTCCCAAAGTGCCATTTTCACAGTAAAAAGGCCTGGTTCACTTTTGCTTAGCTTAGTCTGTAACTTGAAAACTATGTACCGTATGGCCCTATAAACTGTGTTGGGATGAAAGCTAGCCACTTTGAGCAATGTGGGAAGTGCTGGGGCAGTTTGGGACAACAGGGCCAAAACCCTAACCCTAACCCTAACCCTTTCACAGTCCCAAAGTGCCATTTTCACAGTAAAAAAAAAAAAAGATTCATTTTGCTTAGCTTAGTCTGTAACTTGAAAACTATGTACCGTATGGCCCTATAAACTGTGTTGGGATGAAAGCTAGCCACTTTGAGCAATGTGGGAAGTGCTGGGGCAGTTTGGGACAACAGGGCCAAAATGTCACTTTCACAGTCCCAAAGTGCCATTTTCACAGTAAAAAGGCCTGGTTCACTTTTGCTTAGCTTAGTCTGTAACTTGAAAACTATGTACCGTATGGCCCTATAAACTGTGTTGGGATGAAAGCTAGCCACTTTGAGCAATGTGGGAAGTGCTGGGGCAGTTTGGGACAACAGGGCCAAAATGTCACTTTCACAGTCCCAAAGTGCCGTTTTCACAGTAAAAAGGCCTGGTTCACTTTTGCTTAGCTTAGTCTGTAACTTGAAAACTATGTACCGTATGGCCCTATAAACTGTGTTGGGATGAAAGCTAGCCACTTTGAGCAATGTGGGAAGTGCTGGGGCAGTTTGGGACAACAGGGCCAAAATGTCACTTTCACAGTCCCAAAGTGCCGTTTTCACAGTAAAAAGGCCTGGTTCACTTTTGCTTAGCTTAGTCTGTAACTTGAAAACTATGTACCGTATGGCCCTATAAACTGTGTTGGGATGAAAGCTAGCCACTTTGAGCAATGTGGGAAGTGCTGGGGCAGTTTGGGACAACAGGGCAAAAATGTCACTTTCACAGTCCCAAAGTGCCATTTTCACAGTAAAAAGGCCTGGTTCACTTTTGCTTAGCTTAGTCTGTAACTTGAAAACTATGTACCGTATGGCCCTATAAACTGTGTTGGGATGAAAGCTAGCCACTTTGAGCAATGTGGGAAGTGCTGGGGCAGTTTGGGACAACAGGGCCAAAATGTCACTTTCACAGTCCCAAAGTGCCATTTTCACAGTAAAAAGGCCTGGTTCACTTTTGCTTAGCTTAGTCTGTAACTTGAAAACTATGTACCGTATGGCCCTATAAACTGTGTTGGGATGAAAGCTAGCCACTTTGAGCAATGTGGGAAGTGCTGGGGCAGTTTGGGACAACAGGGCCAAAACCCTAACCCTAACCCTAACCCTTTCACAGTCCCAAAGTGCCATTTTCACAGTAAAAAAAAAAAGATTCATTTTGCTTAGCTTAGTCTGTAACTTGAAAACTATGTACCGTATGGCCCTATAAACTGTGTTGGGATGAAAGCTAGCCACTTTGAGCAATGTGGGAAGTGCTGGGGCAGTTTGGGACAACAGGGCCAAAATGTCACTTTCACAGTCCCAAAGTGCCATTTTCACAGTAAAAAGGCCTGGTTCACTTTTGCTTAGCTTAGTCTGTAACTTGAAAACTATGTACCGTATGGCCCTATAAACTGTGTTGGGATGAAAGCTAGCCACTTTGAGCAATGTGGGAAGTGCTGGGGCAGTTTGGGACAACAGGGCCAAAATGTCACTTTCACAGTCCCAAAGTGCCGTTTTCACAGTAAAAAGGCCTGGTTCACTTTTGCTTAGCTTAGTCTGTAACTTGAAAACTATGTACCGTATGGCCCTATAAACTGTGTTGGGATGAAAGCTAGCCACTTTGAGCAATGTGTGAAGTGCTGGGGCAGTTTGGGACAACAGGGCCAAAATCCTAACCCTAACCCTAACCCTTTCACAGTCCCAAAGTGCCATTTTCACAGTAAAAAAAAAAAGATTCATTTTGCTTAGCTTAGTCTGTAACTTGAAGACTATGTACCGTATGGCCCTATAAACTGTGTTGGGATGAAAGCTAGCCACTTTGAGCAATGTGGGAAGTGCTGGGGCAGTTTGGGACAACAGGGCCAAAATGTCACTTTCACAGTCCCAAAGTGCCATTTTCACAGTAAAAAGGCCTGGTTCACTTTTGCTTAGCTTAGTCTGTAACTTGAAAACTATGTACCGTATGGCCCTATAAACTGTGTTGGGATGAAAGCTAGCCACTTTGAGCAATGTGGGAAGTGCTGGGGCAGTTTGGGACAACAGGGCCAAAACCCTAACCCTAACCCTAACCCTTTCACAGTCCCAAAGTGCCATTTTCACAGTAAAAAAAAAAAGATTCATTTTGCTTAGCTTAGTCTGTAACTTGAAAACTATGTACCGTATGGCCCTATAAACTGTGTTGGGATGAAAGCTAGCCACTTTGAGCAATGTGGGAAGTGCTGGGGCAGTTTGGGACAACAGGGCCAAAATGTCACTTTCACTGTCCCAAAGTGCCATTTTCACAGTAAAAAGGCCTGGTTCACTTTTGCTTAGCTTAGTCTGTAACTTGAAAACTATGTACCGTATGGCCCTATAAACTGTGTTGGGATGAAAGCTAGCCACTTTGAGCAATGTGGGAAGTGCTGGGGCAGTTTGGGACAACAGGGCCAAAATGTCACTTTCACAGTCCCAAAGTGCCGTTTTCACAGTAAAAAGGCCTGGTTCACTTTTGCTTAGCTTAGTCTGTAACTTGAAAACTATGTACCGTATGGCCCTATAAACTGTGTTGGGATGAAAGCTAGCCACTTTGAGCAATGTGGGAAGTGCTGGGGCAGTTTGGGACAACAGGGCCAAAATGTCACTTTCACAGTCCCAAAGTGCCATTTTCACAGTAAAAAGGCCTGGTTCACTTTTGCTTAGCTTAGTCTGTAACTTGAAAACTATGTACCGTATGGCCCTATAAACTGTGTTGGGATGAAAGCTAGCCACTTTGAGCAATGTGGGAAGTGCTGGGGCAGTTTGGGACAACAGGGCCAAAATGTCACTTTCACAGTCCCAAAGTGCCGTTTTCACAGTAAAAAGGCCTGGTTCACTTTTGCTTAGCTTAGTCTGTAACTTGAAAACTATGTACCGTATGGCCCTATAAACTGTGTTGGGATGAAAGCTAGCCACTTTGAGCAATGTGGGAAGTGCTGGGGCAGTTTGGGACAACAGGGCCAAAACCCTAACCCTAACCCTAACCCTTTCACAGTCCCAAAGTGCCATTTTCACAGTAAAAAAAAAAAGATTAATTTTGCTTAGCTTAGTCTGTAACTTGAAAACTATGTACCGTATGGCCCTATAAACTGTGTTGGGATGAAAGCTAGCCACTTTGAGCAATGTGGGAAGTGCTGGGGCAGTTTGGGACAACAGGGCCAAAATGTCACTTTCACAGTCCCAAAGTGCCATTTTCACAGTAAAAAGGCCTGGTTCACTTTTGCTTAGCTTAGTCTGTAACTTGAAAACTATGTACCGTATGGCCCTATAAACTGTGTTGGGATGAAAGCTAGCCACTTTGAGCAATGTGGGAAGTGCTGGGGCAGTTTGGGACAACAGGGCCAAAATGTCACTTTCACAGTCCCAAAGTGCCGTTTTCACAGTAAAAAGGCCTGGTTCACTTTTGCTTAGCTTAGTCTGTAACTTGAAAACTATGTACCGTATGGCCCTATAAACTGTGTTGGGATGAAAGCTAGCCACTTTGAGCAATGTGGGAAGTGCTGGGGCAGTTTGGGACAACAGGGCCAAAACCCTAACCCTAACCCTAACCCTTTCACAGTCCCAAAGTGCCATTTTCACAGTAAAAAAAAAAAGATTCATTTTGCTTAGCTTAGTCTGTAACTTGAAAACTATGTACCGTATGGCCCTATAAACTGTGTTGGGATGAAAGCTAGCCACTTTGAGCAATGTGGGAAGTGCTGGGGCAGTTTGGGACAACAGGGCCAAAACCCTAACCCTAACCCTAACCCTTTCACAGTCCCAAAGTGCCATTTTCACAGTAAAAAAAAAAAGATTCATTTTGCTTAGCTTAGTCTGTAACTTGAAAACTATGTACCGTATGGCCCTATAAACTGTGTTGGGATGAAAGCTAGCCACTTTGAGCAATGTGGGAAGTGCTGGGGCAGTTTGGGACAACAGGGCCAAAATGTCACTTTCACAGTCCCAAAGTGCCGTTTTCACAGTAAAAAGGCCTGGTTCACTTTTGCTTAGCTTAGTCTGTAACTTGAAAACTATGTACCGTATGGCCCTATAAACTGTGTTGGGATGAAAGCTAGCCACTTTGAGCAATGTGGGAAGTGCTGGGGCAGTTTGGGACAACAGGGCCAAAACCCTAACCCTAACCCTAACCCTTTCACAGTCCCAAAGTGCCATTTTCACAGTAAAAAAAAAAAGATTCATTTTGCTTAGCTTAGTCTGTAACTTGAAAACTATGTACCGTATGGCCCTATAAACTGTGTTGGGATGAAAGCTAGCCACTTTGAGCAATGTGGGAAGTGCTGGGGCAGTTTGGGACAACAGGGCCAAAATGTCACTTTCACAGTCCCAAAGTGCCATTTTCACAGTAAAAAGGCCTGGTTCACTTTTGCTTAGCTTAGTCTGTAACTTGAAAACTATGTACCGTATGGCCCTATAAACTGTGTTGGGATGAAAGCTAGCCACTTTGAGCAATGTGGGAAGTGCTGGGGCAGTTTGGGACAACAGGGCCAAAACCCTAACCCTAACCCTAACCCTTTCACAGTCCCAAAGTGCCATTTTCACAGTAAAAAAAAAAAGATTCATTTTGCTTAGCTTAGTCTGTAACTTGAAAACTATGTACCGTATGGCCCTATAAACTGTGTTGGGATGAAAGCTAGCCACTTTGAGCAATGTGGGAAGTGCTGGGGCAGTTTGGGACAACAGGGCCAAAACCCTAACCCTAACCCCAACCCTTTCACAGTCCCAAAGTGCCATTTTCACAGTAAAAAAAAAAAGATTAATTTTGCTTAGCTTAGTCTGTAACTTGAAAACTATGTACCGTATGGCCCTATAAACTGTGTTGGGATGAAAGCTAGCCACTTTGAGCAATGTGGGAAGTGCTGGGGCAGTTTGGGACAACAGGGCCAAAACCCTAACCCTAACCCTAACCCTTTCACAGTCCCAAAGTGCCATTTTCACAGTAAAAAAAAAAAGATTCATTTTGCTTAGCTTAGTCTGTAACTTGAAAACTATGTACCGTATGGCCCTATAAACTGTGTTGGGATGAAAGCTAGCCACTTTGAGCAATGTGGGAAGTGCTGGGGCAGTTTGGGACAACAGGGCCAAAATGTCACTTTCACAGTCCCAAAGTGCCATTTTCACAGTAAAAAGGCCTGGTTCACTTTTGCTTAGCTTAGTCTGTAACTTGAAAACTATGTACCGTATGGCCCTATAAACTGTGTTGGGATGAAAGCTAGCCACTTTGAGCAATGTGGGAAGTGCTGGGGCAGTTTGGGACAACAGGGCCAAAACCCTAACCCTAACCCTAACCCTTTCACAGTCCCAAAGTGCCATTTTCACAGTAAAAAAAAAAAGATTCATTTTGCTTAGCTTAGTCTGTAACTTGAAAACTATGTACCGTATGGCCCTATAAACTGTGTTGGGATGAAAGCTAGCCACTTTGAGCAATGTGGGAAGTGCTGGGGCAGTTTGGGACAACAGGGCCAAAACCCTAACCCTAACCCCAACCCTTTCACAGTCCCAAAGTGCCATTTTCACAGTAAAAAAAAAAAGATTAATTTTGCTTAGCTTAGTCTGTAACTTGAAAACTATGTACCGTATGGCCCTATAAACTGTGTTGGGATGAAAGCTAGCCACTTTGAGCAATGTGGGAAGTGCTGGGGCAGTTTGGGACAACAGGGCCAAAACCCTAACCCTAACCCTAACCCTTTCACAGTCCCAAAGTGCCATTTTCACAGTAAAAAAAAAAAGATTCATTTTGCTTAGCTTAGTCTGTAACTTGAAAACTATGTACCGTATGGCCCTATAAACTGTGTTGGGATGAAAGCTAGCCACTTTGAGCAATGTGGGAAGTGCTGGGGCAGTTTGGGACAACAGGGCCAAAACCCTAACCCTAACCCTAACCCTTTCACAGTCCCAAAGTGCCATTTTCACAGTAAAAAAAAAAAGATTCATTTTGCTTAGCTTAGTCTGTAACTTGAAAACTATGTACCGTATGGCCCTATAAACTGTGTTGGGATGAAAGCTAGCCACTTTGAGCAATGTGGGAAGTGCTGGGGCAGTTTGGGACAACAGGGCCAAAATGTCACTTTCACAGTCCCAAAGTGCCATTTTCACAGTAAAAAGGCCTGGTTCACTTTTGCTTAGCTTAGTCTGTAACTTGAAAACTATGTACCGTATGGCCCTATAAACTGTGTTGGGATGAAAGCTAGCCACTTTGAGCAATGTGGGAAGTGCTGGGGCAGTTTGGGACAACAGGGCCAAAACCCTAACCCTAACCCTAACCCTTTCACAGTCCCAAAGTGCCATTTTCACAGTAAAAAAAAAAAGATTCATTTTGCTTAGCTTAGTCTGTAACTTGAAAACTATGTACCGTATGGCCCTATAAACTGTGTTGGGATGAAAGCTAGCCACTTTGAGCAATGTGGGAAGTGCTGGGGCAGTTTGGGACAACAGGGCCAAAATGTCACTTTCACAGTCCCAAAGTGCCATTTTCACAGTAAAAAGGCCTGGTTCACTTTTGCTTAGCTTAGTCTGTAACTTGAAAACTATGTACCGTATGGCCCTATAAACTGTGTTGGGATGAAAGCTAGCCACTTTGAGCAATGTGGGAAGTGCTGGGGCAGTTTGGGACAACAGGGCCAAAACCCTAACCCTAACCCTAACCCTTTCACAGTCCCAAAGTGCCATTTTCACAGTAAAAAAAAAAAGATTCATTTTGCTTAGCTTAGTCTGTAACTTGAAAACTATGTACCGTATGGCCCTATAAACTGTGTTGGGATGAAAGCTAGCCACTTTGAGCAATGTGGGAAGTGCTGGGGCAGTTTGGGACAACAGGGCCAAAACCCTAACCCTAACCCCAACCCTTTCACAGTCCCAAAGTGCCATTTTCACAGTAAAAAAAAAAAGATTAATTTTGCTTAGCTTAGTCTGTAACTTGAAAACTATGTACCGTATGGCCCTATAAACTGTGTTGGGATGAAAGCTAGCCACTTTGAGCAATGTGGGAAGTGCTGGGGCAGTTTGGGACAACAGGGCCAAAACCCTAACCCTAACCCTAACCCTTTCACAGTCCCAAAGTGCCATTTTCACAGTAAAAAAAAAAAGATTCATTTTGCTTAGCTTAGTCTGTAACTTGAAAACTATGTACCGTATGGCCCTATAAACTGTGTTTGGATGAAAGCTAGCCACTTTGAGCAATGTGGGAAGTGCTGGGGCAGTTTGGGACAACAGGGCCAAAATGTCACTTTCACAGTCCCAAAGTGCCATTTTCACAGTAAAAAGGCCTGGTTCACTTTTGCTTAGCTTAGTCTGTAACTTGAAAACTATGTACCGTATGGCCCTATAAACTGTGTTGGGATGAAAGCTAGCCACTTTGAGCAATGTGGGAAGTGCTGGGGCAGTTTGGGACAACAGGGCCAAAACCCTAACCCTAACCCTAACCCTTTCACAGTCCCAAAGTGCCATTTTCACAGTAAAAAAAAAAAGATTCATTTTGCTTAGCTTAGTCTGTAACTTGAAAACTATGTACCGTATGGCCCTATAAACTGTGTTGGGATGAAAGCTAGCCACTTTGAGCAATGTGGGAAGTGCTGGGGCAGTTTGGGACAACAGGGCCAAAATGTCACTTTCACAGTCCCAAAGTGCCATTTTCACAGTAAAAAGGCCTGGTTCACTTTTGCTTAGCTTAGTCTGTAACTTGAAAACTATGTACCGTATGGCCCTATAAACTGTGTTGGGATGAAAGCTAGCCACTTTGAGCAATGTGGGAAGTGCTGGGGCAGTTTGGGACAACAGGGCCAAAACCCTAACCCTAACCCTAACCCTTTCACAGTCCCAAAGTGCCATTTTCACAGTAAAAAAAAAAAGATTCATTTTGCTTAGCTTAGTCTGTAACTTGAAAACTATGTACCGTATGGCCCTATAAACTGTGTTGGGATGAAAGCTAGCCACTTTGAGCAATGTGGGAAGTGCTGGGGCAGTTTGGGACAACAGGGCCAAAACCCTAACCCTAACCCCAACCCTTTCACAGTCCCAAAGTGCCATTTTCACAGTAAAAAAAAAAAGATTCATTTTGCTTAGCTTAGTCTGTAACTTGAAAACTATGTACCGTATGGCCCTATAAACTGTGTTGGGATGAAAGCTAGCCACTTTGAGCAATGTGGGAAGTGCTGGGGCAGTTTGGGACAACAGGGCCAAAATGTCACTTTCACAGTCCCAAAGTGCCATTTTCACAGTAAAAAGGCCTGGTTCACTTTTGCTTAGCTTAGTCTGTAACTTGAAAACTATGTACCGTATGGCCCTATAAACTGTGTTGGGATGAAAGCTAGCCACTTTGAGCAATGTGGGAAGTGCTGGGGCAGTTTGGGACAACAGGGCCAAAACCCTAACCCTAACCCTAACCCTTTCACAGTCCCAAAGTGCCATTTTCACAGTAAAAAAAAAAAGATTCATTTTGCTTAGCTTAGTCTGTAACTTGAAAACTATGTACCGTATGGCCCTATAAACTGTGTTGGGATGAAAGCTAGCCACTTTGAGCAATGTGGGAAGTGCTGGGGCAGTTTGGGACAACAGGGCCAAAATGTCACTTTCACAGTCCCAAAGTGCCGTTTTCACAGTAAAAAGGCCTGGTTCACTTTTGCTTAGCTTAGTCTGTAACTTGAAAACTATGTACCGTATGGCCCTATAAACTGTGTTGGGATGAAAGCTAGCCACTTTGAGCAATGTGGGAAGTGCTGGGGCAGTTTGGGACAACAGGGCCAAAATGTCACTTTCACAGTCCCAAAGTGCCATTTTCACAGTAAAAAGGCCTGGTTCACTTTTGCTTAGCTTAGTCTGTAACTTGAAAACTATGTACCGTATGGCCCTATAAACTGTGTTGGGATGAAAGCTAGCCACTTTGAGCAATGTGGGAAGTGCTGGGGCAGTTTGGGACAACAGGGCCAAAATGTCACTTTCACAACCCCAAAGTGCCGTTTTCACAGTAAAAAGGCCTGGTTCACTTTTGCTTAGCTTAGTCTGTAACTTGAAAACTATGTACCGTATGGCCCTATAAACTGTGTTGGGATGAAAGCTAGCCACTTTGAGCAATGTGGGAAGTGCTGGGGCAGTTTGGGACAACAGGGCCAAAACCCTAACCCTAACCCTAACCCTTTCACAGTCCCAAAGTGCCATTTTCACAGTAAAAAAAAAAAGATTAATTTTGCTTAGCTTAGTCTGTAACTTGAAAACTATGTACCGTATGGCCCTATAAACTGTGTTGGGATGAAAGCTAGCCACTTTGAGCAATGTGGGAAGTGCTGGGGCAGTTTGGGACAACAGGGCCAAAACCCTAACCCTAACCCTAACCCTTTCACAGTCCCAAAGTGCCATTTTCACAGTAAAAAAAAAAAGATTCATTTTGCTTAGCTTAGTCTGTAACTTGAAAACTATGTACCGTATGGCCCTATAAACTGTGTTTGGATGAAAGCTAGCCACTTTGAGCAATGTGGGAAGTGCTGGGGCAGTTTGGGACAACAGGGCCAAAATGTCACTTTCACAGTCCCAAAGTGCCATTTTCACAGTAAAAAGGCCTGGTTCACTTTTGCTTAGCTTAGTCTGTAACTTGAAAACTATGTACCGTATGGCCCTATAAACTGTGTTGGGATGAAAGCTAGCCACTTTGAGCAATGTGGGAAGTGCTGGGGCAGTTTGGGACAACAGGGCCAAAACCCTAACCCTAACCCTAACCCTTTCACAGTCCCAAAGTGCCATTTTCACAGTAAAAAAAAAAAGATTCATTTTGCTTAGCTTAGTCTGTAACTTGAAAACTATGTACCGTATGGCCCTATAAACTGTGTTGGGATGAAAGCTAGCCACTTTGAGCAATGTGGGAAGTGCTGGGGCAGTTTGGGACAACAGGGCCAAAATGTCACTTTCACAGTCCCAAAGTGCCATTTTCACAGTAAAAAGGCCTGGTTCACTTTTGCTTAGCTTAGTCTGTAACTTGAAAACTATGTACCGTATGGCCCTATAAACTGTGTTGGGATGAAAGCTAGCCACTTTGAGCAATGTGGGAAGTGCTGGGGCAGTTTGGGACAACAGGGCCAAAACCCTAACCCTAACCCTAACCCTTTCACAGTCCCAAAGTGCCATTTTCACAGTAAAAAAAAAAAGATTCATTTTGCTTAGCTTAGTCTGTAACTTGAAAACTATGTACCGTATGGCCCTATAAACTGTGTTGGGATGAAAGCTAGCCACTTTGAGCAATGTGGGAAGTGCTGGGGCAGTTTGGGACAACAGGGCCAAAACCCTAACCCTAACCCCAACCCTTTCACAGTCCCAAAGTGCCATTTTCACAGTAAAAAAAAAAAGATTCATTTTGCTTAGCTTAGTCTGTAACTTGAAAACTATGTACCGTATGGCCCTATAAACTGTGTTGGGATGAAAGCTAGCCACTTTGAGCAATGTGGGAAGTGCTGGGGCAGTTTGGGACAACAGGGCCAAAATGTCACTTTCACAGTCCCAAAGTGCCATTTTCACAGTAAAAAGGCCTGGTTCACTTTTGCTTAGCTTAGTCTGTAACTTGAAAACTATGTACCGTATGGCCCTATAAACTGTGTTGGGATGAAAGCTAGCCACTTTGAGCAATGTGGGAAGTGCTGGGGCAGTTTGGGACAACAGGGCCAAAACCCTAACCCTAACCCTAACCCTTTCACAGTCCCAAAGTGCCATTTTCACAGTAAAAAAAAAAAGATTCATTTTGCTTAGCTTAGTCTGTAACTTGAAAACTATGTACCGTATGGCCCTATAAACTGTGTTGGGATGAAAGCTAGCCACTTTGAGCAATGTGGGAAGTGCTGGGGCAGTTTGGGACAACAGGGCCAAAATGTCACTTTCACAGTCCCAAAGTGCCGTTTTCACAGTAAAAAGGCCTGGTTCACTTTTGCTTAGCTTAGTCTGTAACTTGAAAACTATGTACCGTATGGCCCTATAAACTGTGTTGGGATGAAAGCTAGCCACTTTGAGCAATGTGGGAAGTGCTGGGGCAGTTTGGGACAACAGGGCCAAAATGTCACTTTCACAGTCCCAAAGTGCCATTTTCACAGTAAAAAGGCCTGGTTCACTTTTGCTTAGCTTAGTCTGTAACTTGAAAACTATGTACCGTATGGCCCTATAAACTGTGTTGGGATGAAAGCTAGCCACTTTGAGCAATGTGGGAAGTGCTGGGGCAGTTTGGGACAACAGGGCCAAAATGTCACTTTCACAACCCCAAAGTGCCGTTTTCACAGTAAAAAGGCCTGGTTCACTTTTGCTTAGCTTAGTCTGTAACTTGAAAACTATGTACCGTATGGCCCTATAAACTGTGTTGGGATGAAAGCTAGCCACTTTGAGCAATGTGGGAAGTGCTGGGGCAGTTTGGGACAACAGGGCCAAAACCCTAACCCTAACCCTAACCCTTTCACAGTCCCAAAGTGCCATTTTCACAGTAAAAAAAAAAAGATTCATTTTGCTTAGCTTAGTCTGTAACTTGAAAACTATGTACCGTATGGCCCTATAAACTGTGTTGGGATGAAAGCTAGCCACTTTGAGCAATGTGGGAAGTGCTGGGGCAGTTTGGGACAACAGGGCCAAAATGTCACTTTCACAGTCCCAAAGTGCCATTTTCACAGTAAAAAGGCCTGGTTCACTTTTGCTTAGCTTAGTCTGTAACTTGAAAACTATGTACCGTATGGCCCTATAAACTGTGTTGGGATGAAAGCTAGCCACTTTGAGCAATGTGGGAAGTGCTGGGGCAGTTTGGGACAACAGGGCCAAAATGTCACTTTCACAGTCCCAAAGTGCCGTTTTCACAGTAAAAAGGCCTGGTTCACTTTTGCTTAGCTTAGTCTGTAACTTGAAAACTATGTACCGTATGGCCCTATAAACTGTGTTGGGATGAAAGCTAGCCACTTTGAGCAATGTGGGAAGTGCTGGGGCAGTTTGGGACAACAGGGCCAAAACCCTAACCCTAACCCTAACCCTTTCACAGTCCCAAAGTGCCATTTTCACAGTAAAAAAAAAAAGATTCATTTTGCTTAGCTTAGTCTGTAACTTGAAAACTATGTACCGTATGGCCCTATAAACTGTGTTGGGATGAAAGCTAGCCACTTTGAGCAATGTGGGAAGTGCTGGGGCAGTTTGGGACAACAGGGCCAAAATGTCACTTTCACAGTCCCAAAGTGCCATTTTCACAGTAAAAAGGCCTGGTTCACTTTTGCTTAGCTTAGTCTGTAACTTGAAAACTATGTACCGTATGGCCCTATAAACTGTGTTGGGATGAAAGCTAGCCACTTTGAGCAATGTGGGAAGTGCTGGGGCAGTTTGGGACAACAGGGCCAAAACCCTAACCCTAACCCTAACCCTTTCACAGTCCCAAAGTGCCATTTTCACAGTAAAAAAAAAAAGATTCATTTTGCTTAGCTTAGTCTGTAACTTGAAAACTATGTACCGTATGGCCCTATAAACTGTGTTGGGATGAAAGCTAGCCACTTTGAGCAATGTGGGAAGTGCTGGGGCAGTTTGGGACAACAGGGCCAAAACCCTAACCCTAACCCCAACCCTTTCACAGTCCCAAAGTGCCATTTTCACAGTAAAAAAAAAAAGATTAATTTTGCTTAGCTTAGTCTGTAACTTGAAAACTATGTACCGTATGGCCCTATAAACTGTGTTGGGATGAAAGCTAGCCACTTTGAGCAATGTGGGAAGTGCTGGGGCAGTTTGGGACAACAGGGCCAAAATGTCACTTTCACAGTCCCAAAGTGCCATTTTCACAGTAAAAAGGCCTGGTTCACTTTTGCTTAGCTTAGTCTGTAACTTGAAAACTATGTACCGTATGGCCCTATAAACTGTGTTGGGATGAAAGCTAGCCACTTTGAGCAATGTGGGAAGTGCTGGGGCAGTTTGGGACAACAGGGCCAAAACCCTAACCCTAACCCTAACCCTTTCACAGTCCCAAAGTGCCATTTTCACAGTAAAAAAAAAAAGATTAATTTTGCTTAGCTTAGTCTGTAACTTGAAAACTATGTACCGTATGGCCCTATAAACTGTGTTGGGATGAAAGCTAGCCACTTTGAGCAATGTGGGAAGTGCTGGGGCAGTTTGGGACAACAGGGCCAAAATGTCACTTTCACAGTCCCAAAGTGCCATTTTCACAGTAAAAAGGCCTGGTTCACTTTTGCTTAGCTTAGTCTGTAACTTGAAAACTATGTACCGTATGGCCCTATAAACTGTGTTGGGATGAAAGCTAGCCACTTTGAGCAATGTGGGAAGTGCTGGGGCAGTTTGGGACAACAGGGCCAAAACCCTAACCCTAACCCTTTCACAGTCCCAAAGTGCCATTTTCACAGTAAAAAAAAAAAGATTCATTTTGCTTAGCTTAGTCTGTAACTTGAAAACTATGTACCGTATGGCCCTATAAACTGTGTTGGGATGAAAGCTAGCCACTTTGAGCAATGTGGGAAGTGCTGGGGCAGTTTGGGACAACAGGGCCAAAATGTCACTTTCACAGTCCCAAAGTGCCATTTTCACAGTAAAAAGGCCTGGTTCACTTTTGCTTAGCTTAGTCTGTAACTTGAAAACTATGTACCGTATGGCCCTATAAACTGTGTTGGGATGAAAGCTAGCCACTTTGAGCAATGTGGGAAGTGCTGGGGCAGTTTGGGACAACAGGGCCAAAACCCTAACCCTAACCCTAACCCTTTCACAGTCCCAAAGTGCCATTTTCACAGTAAAAAAAAAAAGATTCATTTTGCTTAGCTTAGTCTGTAACTTGAAAACTATGTACCGTATGGCCCTATAAACTGTGTTGGGATGAAAGCTAGCCACTTTGAGGAATGTGGGAAGTGCTGGGGCAGTTTGGGACAACAGGGCCAAAACCCTAACCCTAACCCCAACCCTTTCACAGTCCCAAAGTGCCATTTTCACAGTAAAAAAAAAAAGATTCATTTTGCTTAGCTTAGTCTGTAACTTGAAAACTATGTACCGTATGGCCCTATAAACTGTGTTGGGATGAAAGCTAGCCACTTTGAGCAATGTGGGAAGTGCTGGGGCAGTTTGGGACAACAGGGCCAAAATGTCACTTTCACAGTCCCAAAGTGCCATTTTCACAGTAAAAAGGCCTGGTTCACTTTTGCTTAGCTTAGTCTGTAACTTGAAAACTATGTACCGTATGGCCCTATAAACTGTGTTGGGATGAAAGCTAGCCACTTTGAGCAATGTGGGAAGTGCTGGGGCAGTTTGGGACAACAGGGCCAAAACCCTAACCCTAACCCCAACCCTTTCACAGTCCCAAAGTGCCATTTTCACAGTAAAAAAAAAAGATTCATTTTGCTTAGCTTAGTCTGTAACTTGAAAACTATGTACCGTATGGCCCTATAAACTGTGTTGGGATGAAAGCTAGCCACTTTGAGCAATGTGGGAAGTGCTGGGGCAGTTTGGGACAACAGGGCCAAAACCCTAACCCTAACCCCAACCCTTTCACAGTCCCAAAGTGCCATTTTCACAGTAAAAAAAAAAAGATTCATTTTGCTTAGCTTAGTCTGTAACTTGAAAACTATGTACCGTATGGCCCTATAAACTGTGTTGGGATGAAAGCTAGCCACTTTGAGCAATGTGGGAAGTGCTGGGGCAGTTTGGGACAACAGGGCCAAAATGTCACTTTCACAGTCCCAAAGTGCCATTTTCACAGTAAAAAGGCCTGGTTCACTTTTGCTTAGCTTAGTCTGTAACTTGAAAACTATGTACCGTATGGCCCTATAAACTGTGTTGGGATGAAAGCTAGCCACTTTGAGCAATGTGGGAAGTGCTGGGGCAGTTTGGGACAACAGGGCCAAAACCCTAACCCTAACCCTAACCCTTTCACAGTCCCAAAGTGCCATTTTCACAGTAAAAAAAAAAAGATTCATTTTGCTTAGCTTAGTCTGTAACTTGAAAACTATGTACCGTATGGCCCTATAAACTGTGTTGGGATGAAAGCTAGCCACTTTGAGCAATGTGGGAAGTGCTGGGGCAGTTTGGGACAACAGGGCCAAAACCCTAACCCTAACCCCAACCCTTTCACAGTCCCAAAGTGCCATTTTCACAGTAAAAAAAAAAGATTAATTTTGCTTAGCTTAGTCTGTAACTTGAAAACTATGTACCGTATGGCCCTATAAACTGTGTTGGGATGAAAGCTAGCCACTTTGAGCAATGTGGGAAGTGCTGGGGCAGTTTGGGACAACAGGGCCAAAATGTCACTTTCACAGTCCCAAAGTGCCATTTTCACAGTAAAAAGGCCTGGTTCACTTTTGCTTAGCTTAGTCTGTAACTTGAAAACTATGTACCGTATGGCCCTATAAACTGTGTTGGGATGAAAGCTAGCCACTTTGAGCAATGTGGGAAGTGCTGGGGCAGTTTGGGACAACAGGGCCAAAACCCTAACCCTAACCCTAACCCTTTCACAGTCCCAAAGTGCCATTTTCACAGTAAAAAAAAAAAGATTAATTTTGCTTAGCTTAGTCTGTAACTTGAAAACTATGTACCGTATGGCCCTATAAACTGTGTTGGGATGAAAGCTAGCCACTTTGAGCAATGTGGGAAGTGCTGGGGCAGTTTGGGACAACAGGGCCAAAATGTCACTTTCACAGTCCCAAAGTGCCATTTTCACAGTAAAAAGGCCTGGTTCACTTTTGCTTAGCTTAGTCTGTAACTTGAAAACTATGTACCGTATGGCCCTATAAACTGTGTTGGGATGAAAGCTAGCCACTTTGAGCAATGTGGGAAGTGCTGGGGCAGTTTGGGACAACAGGGCCAAAACCCTAACCCTAACCCTAACCCTTTCACAGTCCCAAAGTGCCATTTTCACAGTAAAAAAAAAAAGATTCATTTTGCTTAGCTTAGTCTGTAACTTGAAAACTATGTACCGTATGGCCCTATAAACTGTGTTGGGATGAAAGCTAGCCACTTTGAGCAATGTGGGAAGTGCTGGGGCAGTTTGGGACAACAGGGCCAAAATGTCACTTTCACAGTCCCAAAGTGCCATTTTCACAGTAAAAAGGCCTGGTTCACTTTTGCTTAGCTTAGTCTGTAACTTGAAAACTATGTACCGTATGGCCCTATAAACTGTGTTGGGATGAAAGCTAGCCACTTTGAGCAATGTGGGAAGTGCTGGGGCAGTTTGGGACAACAGGGCCAAAACCCTAACCCTAACCCTAACCCTTTCACAGTCCCAAAGTGCCATTTTCACAGTAAAAAAAAAAAGATTCATTTTGCTTAGCTTAGTCTGTAACTTGAAAACTATGTACCGTATGGCCCTATAAACTGTGTTGGGATGAAAGCTAGCCACTTTGAGCAATGTGGGAAGTGCTGGGGCAGTTTGGGACAACAGGGCCAAAACCCTAACCCTAACCCCAACCCTTTCACAGTCCCAAAGTGCCATTTTCACAGTAAAAAAAAAAAGATTCATTTTGCTTAGCTTAGTCTGTAACTTGAAAACTATGTACCGTATGGCCCTATAAACTGTGTTGGGATGAAAGCTAGCCACTTTGAGCAATGTGGGAAGTGCTGGGGCAGTTTGGGACAACAGGGCCAAAATGTCACTTTCACAGTCCCAAAGTGCCATTTTCACAGTAAAAAGGCCTGGTTCACTTTTGCTTAGCTTAGTCTGTAACTTGAAAACTATGTACCGTATGGCCCTATAAACTGTGTTGGGATGAAAGCTAGCCACTTTGAGCAATGTGGGAAGTGCTGGGGCAGTTTGGGACAACAGGGCCAAAACCCTAACCCTAACCCCAACCCTTTCACAGTCCCAAAGTGCCATTTTCACAGTAAAAAAAAAAGATTCATTTTGCTTAGCTTAGTCTGTAACTTGAAAACTATGTACCGTATGGCCCTATAAACTGTGTTGGGATGAAAGCTAGCCACTTTGAGCAATGTGGGAAGTGCTGGGGCAGTTTGGGACAA
Organism: Protomyctophum bolini; assembly: GCF_963924005.1. Taxonomy (NCBI): domain Eukaryota; kingdom Metazoa; phylum Chordata; class Actinopteri; order Myctophiformes; family Myctophidae; genus Protomyctophum; species Protomyctophum bolini. The sequence goes on along the minus strand of NW_027665431.1, from coordinate 197,247 downwards.
CAGGGCCAAAACCCTAACCCTAACCCCAACCCTTTCACAGTCCCAAAGTGCCATTTTCACAGTAAAAAAAAAAAGATTCATTTTGCTTAGCTTAGTCTGTAACTTGAAAACTATGTACCGTATGGCCCTATAAACTGTGTTGGGATGAAAGCTAGCCACTTTGAGCAATGTGGGAAGTGCTGGGGCAGTTTGGGACAACAGGGCCAAAATGTCACTTTCACAGTCCCAAAGTGCCATTTTCACAGTAAAAAGGCCTGGTTCACTTTTGCTTAGCTTAGTCTGTAACTTGAAAACTATGTACCGTATGGCCCTATAAACTGTGTTGGGATGAAAGCTAGCCACTTTGAGCAATGTGGGAAGTGCTGGGGCAGTTTGGGACAACAGGGCCAAAATGTCACTTTCACAGTCCCAAAGTGCCATTTTCACAGTAAAAAGGCCTGGTTCACTTTTGCTTAGCTTAGTCTGTAACTTGAAAACTATGTACCGTATGGCCCTATAAACTGTGTTGGGATGAAAGCTAGCCACTTTGAGCAATGTGGGAAGTGCTGGGGCAGTTTGGGACAACAGGGCCAAAACCCTAACCCTAACCCCAACCCTTTCACAGTCCCAAAGTGCCATTTTCACAGTAAAAAAAAAAAGATTAATTTTGCTTAGCTTAGTCTGTAACTTGAAAACTATGTATCGTATGGCCCTATAAACTGTGTTGGGATGAAAGCTAGCCACTTTGAGCAATGTGGGAAGTGCTGGGGCAGTTTGGGACAACAGGGCCAAAATGTCACTTTCACAGTCCCAAAGTGCCATTTTCACAGTAAAAAGGCCTGGTTCACTTTTGCTTAGCTTAGTCTGTAACTTGAAAACTATGTACCGTATGGCCCTATAAACTGTGTTGGGATGAAAGCTAGCCACTTTGAGCAATGTGGGAAGTGCTGGGGCAGTTTGGGACAACAGGGCCAAAACCCTAACCCTAACCCTAACCCTTTCACAGTCCCAAAGTGCCATTTTCACAGTAAAAAAAAAAAGATTCATTTTGCTTAGCTTAGTCTGTAACTTGAAAACTATGTACCGTATGGCCCTATAAACTGTGTTGGGATGAAAGCTAGCCACTTTGAGCAATGTGGGAAGTGCTGGGGCAGTTTGGGACAACAGGGCCAAAACCCTAACCCTAACCCCAACCCTTTCACAGTCCCAAAGTGCCATTTTCACAGTAAAAAAAAAAAGATTAATTTTGCTTAGCTTAGTCTGTAACTTGAAAACTATGTACCGTATGGCCCTATAAACTGTGTTGGGATGAAAGCTAGCCACTTTGAGCAATGTGGGAAGTGCTGGGGCAGTTTGGGACAACAGGGCCAAAATGTCACTTTCACAGTCCCAAAGTGCCATTTTCACAGTAAAAAGGCCTGGTTCACTTTTGCTTAGCTTAGTCTGTAACTTGAAAACTATGTACCGTATGGCCCTATAAACTGTGTTGGGATGAAAGCTAGCCACTTTGAGCAATGTGGGAAGTGCTGGGGCAGTTTGGGACAACAGGGCCAAAACCCTAACCCTAACCCTAACCCTTTCACAGTCCCAAAGTGCCATTTTCACAGTAAAAAAAAAAAGATTCATTTTGCTTAGCTTAGTCTGTAACTTGAAAACTATGTACCGTATGGCCCTATAAACTGTGTTGGGATGAAAGCTAGCCACTTTGAGCAATGTGGGAAGTGCTGGGGCAGTTTGGGACAACAGGGCCAAAATGTCACTTTCACAGTCCCAAAGTGCCATTTTCACAGTAAAAAGGCCTGGTTCACTTTTGCTTAGCTTAGTCTGTAACTTGAAAACTATGTACCGTATGGCCCTATAAACTGTGTTGGGATGAAAGCTAGCCACTTTGAGCAATGTGGGAAGTGCTGGGGCAGTTTGGGACAACAGGACCAAAACCCTAACCCTAACCCTAACCCTTTCACAGTCCCAAAGTGCCATTTTCACAGTAAAAAAAAAAAGATTCATTTTGCTTAGCTTAGTCTGTAACTTGAAAACTATGTACCGTATGGCCCTATAAACTGTGTTGGGATGAAAGCTAGCCACTTTGAGCAATGTGGGAAGTGCTGGGGCAGTTTGGGACAACAGGGCCAAAACCCTAACCCTAACCCCAACCCTTTCACAGTCCCAAAGTGCCATTTTCACAGTAAAAAAAAAAAGATTCATTTTGCTTAGCTTAGTCTGTAACTTGAAAACTATGTACCGTATGGCCCTATAAACTGTGTTGGGATGAAAGCAAGCCACTTTGAGCAATGTGGGAAGTGCTGGGGCAGTTTGGGACAACAGGGCCAAAACCCTAACCCTAACCCCAACCCTTTCACAGTCCCAAAGTGCCATTTTCACAGTAAAAAAAAAAAGATTCATTTTGCTTAGCTTAGTCTGTAACTTGAAAACTATGTACCGTATGGCCCTATAAACTGTGTTGGGATGAAAGCTAGCCACTTTGAGCAATGTGGGAAGTGCTGGGGCAGTTTGGGACAACAGGGCCAAAACCCTAACCCTAACCCCAACCCTTTCACAGTCCCAAAGTGCCATTTTCACAGTAAAAAAAAAAAGATTCATTTGCTTAGCTTAGTCTGTAACTTGAAAACTATGTACCGTATGGCCCTATAAACTGTGTTGGGATGAAAGCTAGCCACTTTGAGCAATGTGGGAAGTGCTGGGGCAGTTTGGGACAACAGGGCCAAAATGTCACTTTCACAGTCCCAAAGTGCCATTTTCACAGTAAAAAGGCCTGGTTCACTTTTGCTTAGCTTAGTCTGTAACTTGAAAACTATGTACCGTATGGCCCTATAAACTGTGTTGGGATGAAAGCTAGCCACTTTGAGCAATGTGGGAAGTGCTGGGGCAGTTTGGGACAACAGGGCCAAAACCCTAACCCTAACCCTAACCCTTTCACAGTCCCAAAGTGCCATTTTCACAGTAAAAAAAAAAAGATTCATTTTGCTTAGCTTAGTCTGTAACTTGAAAACTATGTACCGTATGGCCCTATAAACTGTGTTGGGATGAAAGCTAGCCACTTTGAGCAATGTGGGAAGTGCTGGGGCAGTTTGGGACAACAGGGCCAAAATGTCACTTTCACAGTCCCAAAGTGCCATTTTCACAGTAAAAAGGACTGGTTCACTTTTGCTTAACTTAGTCTGTAACTTGAAAACTATGTACCGTATGGCCCTATAAACTGTGTTGGGATGAAAGCTAGCCACTTTGAGCAATGTGGGAAGTGCTGGGGCAGTTTGGGACAACAGGGCCAAAACCCTAACCCTAACCCCAACCCTTTCACAGTCCCAAAGTGCCATTTTCACAGTAAAAAAAAAAAGATTCATTTTGCTTAGCTTAGTCTGTAACTTGAAAACTATGTACCGTATGGCCCTATAAACTGTGTTGGGATGAAAGCTAGCCACTTTGAGCAATGTGGGAAGTGCTGGGGCAGTTTGGGACAACAGGGCCAAAATGTCACTTTCACAGTCCCAAAGTGCCATTTTCACAGTAAAAAGGCCTGGTTCACTTTTGCTTAGCTTAGTCTGTAACTTGAAAACTATGTACCGTATGGCCCTATAAACTGTGTTGGGATGAAAGCTAGCCACTTTGAGCAATGTGGGAAGTGCTGGGGCAGTTTGGGACAACAGGGCCAAAATGTCACTTTCACAGTCCCAAAGTGCCATTTTCACAGTAAAAAGGCCTGGTTCACTTTTGCTTAGCTTAGTCTGTAACTTGAAAACTATGTACCGTATGGCCCTATAAACTGTGTTGGGATGAAAGCTAGCCACTTTGAGCAATGTGGGAAGTGCTGGGGCAGTTTGGGACAACAGGGCCAAAACCCTAACCCTAACCCCAACCCTTTCACAGTCCCAAAGTGCCATTTTCACAGTAAAAAAAAAAAGATTCATTTTGCTTAGCTTAGTCTGTAACTTGAAAACTATGTACCGTATGGCCCTATAAACTGTGTTGGGATGAAAGCTAGCCACTTTGAGCAATGTGGGAAGTGCTGGGGCAGTTTGGGACAACAGGGCCAAAACCCTAACCCTAACCCCAACCCTTTCACAGTCCCAAAGTGCCATTTTCACAGTAAAAAAAAAAAGATTCATTTTGCTTAGCTTAGTCTGTAACTTGAAAACTATGTACCGTATGGCCCTATAAACTGTGTTGGGATGAAAGCTAGCCACTTTGAGCAATGTGGGAAGTGCTGGGGCAGTTTGGGACAACAGGGCCAAAATGTCACTTTCACAGTCCCAAAGTGCCATTTTCACAGTAAAAAGGCCTGGTTCACTTTTGCTTAGCTTAGTCTGTAACTTGAAAACTATGTACCGTATGGCCCTATAAACTGTGTTGGGATGAAAGCTAGCCACTTTGAGCAATGTGGGAAGTGCTGGGGCAGTTTGGGACAACAGGGCCAAAATGTCACTTTCACAGTCCCAAAGTGCCATTTTCACAGTAAAAAGGCCTGGTTCACTTTTGCTTAGCTTAGTCTGTAACTTGAAAACTATGTACCGTATGGCCCTATAAACTGTGTTGGGATGAAAGCTAGCCACTTTGAGCAATGTGGGAAGTGCTGGGGCAGTTTGGGACAACAGGGCCAAAACCCTAACCCTAACCCTAACCCTTTCACAGTCCCAAAGTGCCATTTTCACAGTAAAAAAAAAAAAGATTCATTTTGCTTAGCTTAGTCTGTAACTTGAAAACTATGTACCGTATGGCCCTATAAACTGTGTTGGGATGAAAGCTAGCCACTTTGAGCAATGTGGGAAGTGCTGGGGCAGTTTGGGACAACAGGGCCAAAACCCTAACCCTAACCCCAACCCTTTCACAGTCCCAAAGTGCCATTTTCACAGTAAAAAAAAAAAGATTAATTTTGCTTAGCTTAGTCTGTAACTTGAAAACTATGTACCGTATGGCCCTATAAACTGTGTTGGGATGAAAGCTAGCCACTTTGAGCAATGTGGGAAGTGCTGGGGCAGTTTGGGACAACAGGGCCAAAATGTCACTTTCACAGTCCCAAAGTGCCATTTTCACAGTAAAAAGGCCTGGTTCACTTTTGCTTAGCTTAGTCTGTAACTTGAAAACTATGTACCGTATGGCCCTATAAACTGTGTTGGGATGAAAGCTAGCCACTTTGAGCAATGTGGGAAGTGCTGGGGCAGTTTGGGACAACAGGGCCAAAACCCTAACCCTAACCCTAACCCTTTCACAGTCCCAAAGTGCCATTTTCACAGTAAAAAAAAAAAAGATTCATTTTGCTTAGCTTAGTCTGTAACTTGAAAACTATGTACCGTATGGCCCTATAAACTGTGTTGGGATGAAAGCTAGCCACTTTGAGCAATGTGGGAAGTGCTGGGGCAGTTTGGGACAACAGGGCCAAAACCCTAACCCTAACCCCAACCCTTTCACAGTCCCAAAGTGCCATTTTCACAGTAAAAAAAAAAAGATTAATTTTGCTTAGCTTAGTCTGTAACTTGAAAACTATGTACCGTATGGCCCTATAAACTGTGTTGGGATGAAAGCTAGCCACTTTGAGCAATGTGGGAAGTGCTGGGGCAGTTTGGGACAACAGGGCCAAAATGTCACTTTCACAGTCCCAAAGTGCCATTTTCACAGTAAAAAGGCCTGGTTCACTTTTGCTTAGCTTAGTCTGTAACTTGAAAACTATGTACCGTATGGCCCTATAAACTGTGTTGGGATGAAAGCTAGCCACTTTGAGCAATGTGGGAAGTGCTGGGGCAGTTTGGGACAACAGGGCCAAAACCCTAACCCTAACCCTAACCCTTTCACAGTCCCAAAGTGCCATTTTCACAGTAAAAAAAAAAAGATTCATTTTGCTTAGCTTAGTCTGTAACTTGAAAACTATGTACCGTATGGCCCTATAAACTGTGTTGGGATGAAAGCTAGCCACTTTGAGCAATGTGGGAAGTGCTGGGGCAGTTTGGGACAACAGGGCCAAAATGTCACTTTCACAGTCCCAAAGTGCCATTTTCACAGTAAAAAGGCCTGGTTCACTTTTGCTTAGCTTAGTCTGTAACTTGAAAACTATGTACCGTATGGCCCTATAAACTGTGTTGGGATGAAAGCTAGCCACTTTGAGCAATGTGGGAAGTGCTGGGGCAGTTTGGGACAACAGGGCCAAAACCCTAACCCTAACCCTAACCCTTTCACATTCCCAAAGTGCCATTTTCACAGTAAAAAAAAAAAGATTCATTTTGCTTAGCTTAGTCTGTAACTTGAAAACTATGTACCGTATGGCCCTATAAACTGTGTTGGGATGAAAGCTAGCCACTTTGAGCAATGTGGGAAGTGCTGGGGCAGTTTGGGACAACAGGGCCAAAACCCTAACCCTAACCCCAACCCTTTCACAGTCCCAAAGTGCCATTTTCACAGTAAAAAAAAAAAGATTCATTTTGCTTAGCTTAGTCTGTAACTTGAAAACTATGTACCGTATGGCCCTATAAACTGTGTTGGGATGAAAGCTAGCCACTTTGAGCAATGTGGGAAGTGCTGGGGCAGTTTGGGACAACAGGGCCAAAACCCTAACCCTAACCCCAACCCTTTCACAGTCCCAAAGTGCCATTTTCACAGTAAAAAAAAAAAGATTCATTTTGCTTAGCTTAGTCTGTAACTTGAAAACTATGTACCGTATGGCCCTATAAACTGTGTTGGGATGAAAGCTAGCCACTTTGAGCAATGTGGGAAGTGCTGGGGCAGTTTGGGACAACAGGGCCAAAACCCTAACCCTAACCCCAACCCTTTCACAGTCCCAAAGTGCCATTTTCACAGTAAAAAAAAAAAGATTCATTTTGCTTAGCTTAGTCTGTAACTTGAAAACTATGTACCGTATGGCCCTATAAACTGTGTTGGGATGAAAGCTAGCCACTTTGAGCAATGTGGGAAGTGCTGGGGCAGTTTGGGACAACAGGGCCAAAATGTCACTTTCACAGTCCCAAAGTGCCATTTTCACAGTAAAAAGGCCTGGTTCACTTTTGCTTAGCTTAGTCTGTAACTTGAAAACTATGTACCGTATGGCCCTATAAACTGTGTTGGGATGAAAGCTAGCCACTTTGAGCAATGTGGGAAGTGCTGGGGCAGTTTGGGACAACAGGGCCAAAACCCTAACCCTAACCCTAACCCTTTCACAGTCCCAAAGTGCCATTTTCACAGTAAAAAAAAAAAGATTCATTTTGCTTAGCTTAGTCTGTAACTTGAAAACTATGTACCGTATGGCCCTATAAACTGTGTTGGGATGAAAGCTAGCCACTTTGAGCAATGTGGGAAGTGCTGGGGCAGTTTGGGACAACAGGGCCAAAACCCTAACCCTAACCCCAACCCTTTCACAGTCCCAAAGTGCCATTTTCACAGTAAAAAAAAAATGATTCATTTTGCTTAGCTTAGTCTGTAACTTGAAAACTATGTACCGTATGGCCCTATAAACTGTGTTGGGATGAAAGCTAGCCACTTTGAGCAATGTGGGAAGTGCTGGGGCAGTTTGGGACAACAGGGCCAAAATGTCACTTTCACAGTCCCAAAGTGCCATTTTCACAGTAAAAAGGCCTGGTTCACTTTTGCTTAACTTAGTCTGTAACTTGAAAACTATGTACCGTATGGCCCTATAAACTGTGTTGGGATGAAAGCTAGCCACTTTGAGCAATGTGGGAAGTGCTGGGGCAGTTTGGGACAACAGGGCCAAAACCCTAACCCTAACCCTAACCCTTTCACAGTCCCAAAGTGCCATTTTCACAGTAAAAAAAAAAAGATTCATTTTGCTTAGCTTAGTCTGTAACTTGAAAACTATGTACCGTATGGCCCTATAAACTGTGTTGGGATGAAAGCTAGCCACTTTGAGCAATGTGGGAAGTGCTGGGGCAGTTTGGGACAACAGGGCCAAAATGTCACTTTCACAGTCCCAAAATGTCATTTTCACAGTAAAAAGGCCTGGTTCACTTTTGCTTAGCTTAGTCTGTAACTTGAAAACTATGTACCGTATGGCCCTATAAACTGTGTTGGGATGAAAGCTAGCCACTTTGAGCAATGTGGGAAGTGCTGGGGCAGTTTGGGACAACAGGGCCAAAACCCTAACCCTAACCCTAACCCTTTCACAGTCCTAAAGTGCCATTTTCACAGTAAAAAAAAAAAGATTCATTTTGCTTAGCTTAGTCTGTAACTTGAAAACTATGTACCGTATGGCCCTATAAACTGTGTTGGGATGAAAGCTAGCCACTTTGAGCAATGTGGGAAGTGCTGGGGCAGTTTGGGACAACAGGGCCAAAACCCTAACCCTAACCCCAACCCTTTCACAGTCCCAAAGTGCCATTTTCACAGTAAAAAAAAAAAGATTCATTTTGCTTAGCTTAGTCTGTAACTTGAAAACTATGTACCGTATGGCCCTATAAACTGTGTTGGGATGAAAGCTAGCCACTTTGAGCAATGTGGGAAGTGCTGGGGCAGTTTGGGACAACAGGGCCAAAATGTCACTTTCACAGTCCCAAAGTGCCATTTTCACAGTAAAAAGGCCTGGTTCACTTTTGCTTAGCTTAGTCTGTAACTTGAAAACTATGTACCGTATGGCCCTATAAACTGTGTTGGGATGAAAGCTAGCCACTTTGAGCAATGTGGGAAGTGCTGGGGCAGTTTGGGACAACAGGGCCAAAATGTCACTTTCACAGTCCCAAAGTGCCATTTTCACAGTAAAAAGGCCTGGTTCACTTTTGCTTAGCTTAGTCTGTAAATTGAAAACTATGTACCGTATGGCCCTAAAAACTGTGTTGGGATGAAAGCTAGCCACTTTGAGCAATGTGGGAAGTGCTGGGGCAGTTTGGGACAACAGGGCCAAAACCCTAACCCTAACCCTTTCACAGTCCCAAAGTGCCATTTTCACAGTAAAAAAAAAAAGATTCATTTTGCTTAGCTTAGTCTGTAACTTGAAAACTATGTACCGTATGGCCCTATAAACTGTGTTGGGATGAAAGCTAGCCACTTTGAGCAATGTGGGAAGTGCTGGGGCAGTTTGGGACAACAGGGCCAAAACCCTAACCCTAACCCCAACCCTTTCACAGTCCCAAAGTGCCATTTTCACAGTAAAAAAAAAAAGATTCATTTTGCTTAGCTTAGTCTGTAACTTGAAAACTATGTACCGTATGGCCCTATAAACTGTGTTGGGATGAAAGCTAGCCACTTTGAGCAATGTGGGAAGTGCTGGGGCAGTTTGGGACAACAGGGCCAAAATGTCACTTTCACAGTCCCAAAGTGCCATTTTCACAGTAAAAAGGCCTGGTTCACTTTTGCTTAGCTTAGTCTGTAACTTGAAAACTATGTACCGTATGGCCCTATAAACTGTGTTGGGATGAAAGCTAGCCACTTTGAGCAATGTGGGAAGTGCTGGGGCAGTTTGGGACAACAGGGCCAAAATGTCACTTTCACAGTCCCAAAGTGCCATTTTCACAGTAAAAAGGCCTGGTTCACTTTTGCTTAGCTTAGTCTGTAAATTGAAAACTATGTACCGTATGGCCCTAAAAACTGTGTTGGGATGAAAGCTAGCCACTTTGAGCAATGTGGGAAGTGCTGGGGCAGTTTGGGACAACAGGGCCAAAACCCTAACCCTAACCCTTTCACAGTCCCAAAGTGCCATTTTCACAGTAAAAAAAAAAAGATTAATTTTGCTTAGCTTAGTCTGTAACTTGAAAACTATGTACCGTATGGCCCTATAAACTGTGTTGGGATGAAATCTAGCCACTTTGAGCAATGTGGGAAGTGCTGGGGCAGTTTGGGACAACAGGGCCAAAATGTCACTTTCACAGTCCCAAAGTGCCGTTTTCACAGTAAAAAGGCCTGGTTCACTTTTGCTTAGCTTTGTCTGTAACTTGAAAACTATGTACCGTATGGCCCTATAAACTGTGTTGGGATGAAAGCTAGCCACTTTGAGCAATGTGGGAAGTGCTGGGGCAGTTTGGGACAACAGGGCCAAAATGTCACTTTCACTGTCCCAAAGTGCCATTTTCACAGTAAAAAGGCCTGGTTCACTTTTGCTTAGCTTAGTCTGTAACTTGAAAACTATGTACCGTATGGCCCTATAAACTGTGTTGGGATGAAAGCTAGCCACTTTGAGCAATGTGGGAAGTGCTGGGGCAGTTTGGGACAACAGGGCCAAAATGTCACTTTCACAGTCCCAAAGTGCCATTTTCACAGTAAAAAGGCCTGGTTCACTTTTGCTTAGCTTAGTCTGTAACTTGAAAACTATGTACCGTATGGCCCTAAAAACTGTGTTGGGATGAAAGCTAGCCACTTTGAGCAATGTGGGAAGTGCTGGGGCAGTTTGGGACAACAGGGCCAAAACCCTAACCCTAACCCTTTCACAGTCCCAAAGTGCCATTTTCACAGTAAAAAAAAAAAGATTCATTTTGCTTAGCTTAGTCTGTAACTTGAAAACTATGTACCGTATGGCCCTATAAACTGTGTTGGGATGAAAGCTAGCCACTTTGAGCAATGTGGGAAGTGCTGGGGCAGTTTGGGACAACAGGGCCAAAATGTCACTTTCACAGTCCCAAAGTGCCATTTTCACAGTAAAAAGGCCTGGTTCACTTTTGCTTAGCTTAGTCTGTAACTTGAAAACTATGTACGGTATGGCCCTATAAACTGTGTTGGGATGAAAGCTAGCCACTTTGAGCAATGTGGGAAGTGCTGGGGCAGTTTGGGACAACAGGGCCAAAACCCTAACCCTAACCCTAACCCTTTCACAGTCCCAAAGTGCCATTTTCACAGTAAAAAAAAAAAGATTAATTTTGCTTAGCTTAGTCTGTAACTTGAAAACTATGTACCGTATGGCCCTATAAACTGTGTTGGGATGAAAGCTAGCCACTTTGAGCAATGTGGGAAGTGCTGGGGCAGTTTGGGACAACAGGGCCAAAATGTCACTTTCACAGTCCCAAAGTGCCATTTTCACAGTAAAAAGGCCTGGTTCACTTTTGCTTAGCTTAGTCTGTAACTTGAAAACTATGTACCGTATGGCCCTATAAACTGTGTTGGGATGAAAGCTAGCCACTTTGAGCAATGTGGGAAGTGCTGGGGCAGTTTGGGACAACAGGGCCAAAATGTCACTTTCACAGTCCCAAAGTGCCATTTTCACAGTAAAAAGGCCTGGTTCACTTTTGCTTAGCTTAGTCTGTAACTTGAAAACTATGTACCGTATGGCCCTATAAACTGTGTTGGGATGAAAGCTAGCCACTTTGAGCAATGTGGGAAGTGCTGGGGCAGTTTGGGACAACAGGGCCAAAATGTCACTTTCACAGTCCCAAAGTGCCATTTTCACAGTAAAAAGGCCTGGTTCACTTTTCCTTAGCTTAGTCTGTAACTTGAAAACTATGTACCGTATGGCCCTATAAACTGTGTTGGGATGAAAGCTAGCCACTTTGAGCAATGTGGGAAGTGCTGGGGCAGTTTGGGACAACAGGGCCAAAACCCTAACCCTAACCCTAACCCTTTCACAGTCCCAAAGTGCCATTTTCACAGTAAAAAAAAAAAGATTCATTTTGCTTAGCTTAGTCTGTAACTTGAAAACTATGTACCGTATGGCCCTATAAACTGTGTTGGGATGAAAGCTAGCCACTTTGAGCAATGTGGGAAGTGCTGGGGCAGTTTGGGACAACAGGGCCAAAATGTCACTTTCACAGTCCCAAAGTGCCATTTTCACAGTAAAAAGGCCTGGTTCACTTTTGCTTAGCTTAGTCTGTAACTTGAAAACTATGTACCGTATGGCCCTATAAACTGTGTTGGGATGAAAGCTTCCCACATTGCTCAAAGTGGCTAGCTTTCATCCCAACACAGTTTATAGGGCCATACGGTACATAGTTTTCAAGTTACAGACTAAGCTAAGCAAAAGTGAACCAGGCCTTTTTACTGTGAAAATGGCACTTTGGGACTGTGAAAGTGACATTTTGGCCCTGTTGTCCCAAACTGCCCCAGCACTTCCCACATTGCTCAAAGTGGCTAGCTTTCATCCCAACACAGTTTATAGGGCCATACGGTACATAGTTTTCAAGTTACAGACTAAGCTAAGCAAAAGTGAACCAGGCCTTTTTACTGTGAAAATGGCACTTTGGGACTGTGAAAGTGACATTTTGGCCCTGTTGTCCCAAACTGCCCCAGCACTTCCCACATTGCTCAAAGTGGCTAGCTTTCATCCCAACACAGTTTATAGGGCCATACGGTACATAGTTTTCAAGTTACAGACTAAGCTAAGCAAAATGAATCTTTTTTTTTTTACTGTGAAAATGGCACTTTGGGACTGTGAAAGGGTTAGGGTTAGGGTTAGGGTTTTGGCCCTGTTGTCCCAAACTGCCCCAGCACTTCCCACATTGCTCAAAGTGGCTAGCTTTCATCCCAACACAGTTTATACGGCCATACGGTACATAGTTTTCAAGTTACAGACTAAGCTAAGCAAAAGTGAACCAGGCCTTTTTACTGTGAAAATGGCACTTTGGGACTGTGAAAGTGACATTTTGGCCCTGTTGTCCCAAACTGCCCCAGCACTTCCCACATTGCTCAAAGTGGCTAGCTTTCATCCCAACACAGTTTATAGGGCCATACTGTACATAGTTTTCAAGTTACAGACTAAGCTAAGCAAAATGAATCTTTTTTTTTTTACTGTGAAAATGGCACTTTGGGACTGTGAAAGGGTTAGGGTTAGGGTTAGGGTTTTGGCCCTGTTGTCCCAAACTGCCCCAGCACTTCCCACATTGCTCAAAGTGGCTAGCTTTCATCCCAACACAGTTTATAGGGCCATACGGTACATAGTTTTCAAGTTACAGACTAAGCTAAGCAAAAGTGAACCAGGCCTTTTTACTGTGAAAACGGCACTTTGGGACTGTGAAAGTGACATTTTGGCCCTGTTGTCCCAAACTGCCCCAGCACTTCCCACATTGCTCAAAGTGGCTAGCTTTCATCCCAACACAGTTTATAGGGCCATACGGTACATAGTTTTCAAGTTACAGACTAAGCTAAGCAAAAGTGAACCAGGCCTTTTTACTGTGAAAATGGCACTTTGGGACTTTGAAAGTGACATTTTGGCCCTGTTGTCCCAAACTGCCCCAGCACTTCCCACATTGCTCAAAGTGGCTAGCTTTCATCCCAACACAGTTTATAGGGCCATACGGTACATAGTTTTCAAGTTACAGACTAAGCTAAGCAAAAGTGAACCAGGCCTTTTTACTGTGAAAATGGCACTTTGGGACTGTGAAAGTGACATTTTGGCCCTGTTGTCCCAAACTGCCCCAGCACTTCCCACATTGCTCAAAGTGGCTAGCTTTCATCCCAACACAGTTTATAGGGCCATACGGTACATAGTTTTCAAGTTACAGACTAAGCTAAGCAAAAGTGAACCAGGCCTTTTTACTGTGAAAATGGCACTTTGGGACTGTGAAAGTGACATTTTGGCCCTGTTGTCCCAAACTGCCCCAGCACTTCCCACATTGCTCAAAGTGGCTAGCTTTCATCCCAACACAGTTTATAGGGCCATACGGTACATAGTTTTCAAGTTACAGACTAAGCTAAGCAAAAGTGAACCAGGCCTTTTTACTGTGAAAATGGCACTTTGGGACTGTGAAAGTGACATTTTGGCCCTGTTGTCCCAAACTGCCCCAGCACTTCCCACATTGCTCAAAGTGGCTAGCTTTCATCCCAACACAGTTTATAGGGCCATACGGTACATAGTTTTCAAGTTACAGACTAAGCTAAGCAAAATTAATCTTTTTTTTTTTACTGTGAAAATGGCACTTTGGGACTGTGAAAGGGTTAGGGTTAGGGTTTTGGCCCTGTTGTCCCAAACTGCCCCAGCACTTCCCACATTGCTCAAAGTGGCTAGCTTTCATCCCAACACAGTTTTTAGGGCCATACGGTACATAGTTTTCAAGTTACAGACTAAGCTAAGCAAAAGTGAACCAGGCCTTTTTACTGTGAAAATGGCACTTTGGGACTGTGAAAGTGACATTTTGGCCCTGTTGTCCCAAACTGCCCCAGCACTTCCCACATTGCTCAAAGTGGCTAGCTTTCATCCCAACACAGTTTATAGGGCCATACGGTACATAGTTTTCAAGTTACAGACTAAGCTAAGCAAAAGTGAACCAGGCCTTTTTACTGTGAAAATGGCACTTTGGGACTGTGAAAGTGACATTTTGGCCCTGTTGTCCCAAACTGCCCCAGCACTTCCCACATTGCTCAAAGTGGCTAGCTTTCATCCCAACACAGTTTATAGGGCCATACGGTACATAGTTTTCAAGTTACAGACTAAGCTAAGCAAAAGTGAACCAGGCCTTTTTACTGTGAAAATGGCACTTTGGGACTGTGAAAGTGACATTTTGGCCCTGTTGTCCCAAACTGCCCCTGCACTTCCCACATTGCTCAAAGTGGCTAGCTTTCATCCCAACACAGTTTATAGGGCCATACGGTACATAGTTTTCAAGTTACAGACTAAGCTAAGCAAAATGAATCTTTTTTTTTTTACTGTGAAAATGGCACTTTGGGACTGTGAAAGGGTTAGGGTTAGGGTTAGGGTTTTGGCCCTGTTGTCCCAAACTGCCCCAGCACTTCCCACATTGCTCAAAGTGGCTAGCTTTCATCCCAACACAGTTTATAGGGCCATACGGTACATAGTTTTCAAGTTACAGACTAAGCTAAGCAAAAGTGAACCAGGCCTTTTTACTGTGAAAATGGCACTTTGGGACTGTGAAAGGGTTAGGGTTAGGGTTTTGGCCCTGTTGTCCCAAACTGCCCCAGCACTTCCCACATTGCTCAAAGTGGCTAGCTTTCATCCCAACACAGTTTTTAGGGCCATACGGTACATAGTTTTCAAGTTACAGACTAAGCTAAGCAAAAGTGAACCAGGCCTTTTTACTGTGAAAATGGCACTTTGGGACTGTGAAAGTGACATTTTGGCCCTGTTGTCCCAAACTGCCCCAGCACTTCCCACATTGCTCAAAGTGGCTAGCTTTCATCCCAACACAGTTTATAGGGCCATACGGTACATAGTTTTCAAGTTACAGACTAAGCTAAGCAAAAGTGAACCAGGCCTTTTTACTGTGAAAATGGCACTTTGGGACTGTGAAAGTGACATTTTGGCCCTGTTGTCCCAAACTGCCCCAGCACTTCCCACATTGCTCAAAGTGGCTAGCTTTCATCCCAACACAGTTTATAGGGCCATACGGTACATAGTTTTCAAGTTACAGACTAAGCTAAGCAAAAGTGAACCAGGCCTTTTTACTGTGAAAATGGCACTTTGGGACTGTGAAAGGGTTAGGGTTAGGGTTTTGGCCCTGTTGTCCCAAACTGCCCCAGCACTTCCCACATTGCTCAAAGTGGCTAGCTTTCATCCCAACACAGTTTTTAGGGCCATACGGTACATAGTTTTCAAGTTACAGACTAAGCTAAGCAAAAGTGAACCAGGCCTTTTTACTGTGAAAATGGCACTTTGGGACTGTGAAAGTGACATTTTGGCCCTGTTGTCCCAAACTGCCCCAGCACTTCCCACATTGCTCAAAGTGGCTAGCTTTCATCCCAACACAGTTTATAGGGCCATACGGTACATAGTTTTCAAGTTACAGACTAAGCTAAGCAAAAGTGAACCAGGCCTTTTTACTGTGAAAATGGCACTTTGGGACTGTGAAAGTGACATTTTGGCCCTGTTGTCCCAAACTGCCCCAGCACTTCCCACATTGCTCAAAGTGGCTAGCTTTCATCCCAACACAGTTTATAGGGCCATACGGTACATAGTTTTCAAGTTACAGACTAAGCTAAGCAAAAGTGAACCAGGCCTTTTTACTGTGAAAATGGCACTTTGGGACTGTGAAAGTGACATTTTGGCCCTGTTGTCCCAAACTGCCCCAGCACTTCCCACATTGCTCAAAGTGGCTAGCTTTCATCCCAACACAGTTTATAGGGCCATACGGTACATAGTTTTCAAGTTACAGACTAAGCTAAGCAAAATGAATCTTTTTTTTTTTACTGTGAAAATGGCACTTTGGGACTGTGAAAGGGTTAGGGTTAGGGTTAGGGTTTTGGCCCTGTTGTCCCAAACTGCCCCAGCACTTCCCACATTGCTCAAAGTGGCTAGCTTTCATCCCAACACAGTTTATAGGGCCATACGGTACATAGTTTTCAAGTTACAGACTAAGCTAAGCAAAAGTGAACCAGGCCTTTTTACTGTGAAAATGGCACTTTGGGACTGTGAAAGTGACATTTTGGCCCTGTTGTCCCAAACTGCCCCAGCACTTCCCACATTGCTCAAAGTGGCTAGCTTTCATCCCAACACAGTTTATAGGGCCATACTGTACATAGTTTTCAAGTTACAGACTAAGCTAAGCAAAATTAATCTTTTTTTTTTTACTGTGAAAATGGCACTTTGGGACTGTGAAAGGGTTAGGGTTAGGGTTAGGGTTTTGGCCCTGTTGTCCCAAACTGCCCCAGCACTTCCCACATTGCTCAAAGTGGCTAGCTTTCATCCCAACACAGTTTATAGGGCCATACGGTACATAGTTTTCAAGTTACAGACTAAGCTAAGCAAAAGTGAACCAGGCCTTTTTACTGTGAAAACGGCACTTTGGGACTGTGAAAGTGACATTTTGGCCCTGTTGTCCCAAACTGCCCCAGCACTTCCCACATTGCTCAAAGTGGCTAGCTTTCATCCCAACACAGTTTATAGGGCCATACGGTACATAGTTTTCAAGTTACAGACTAAGCTAAGCAAAAGTGAACCAGGCCTTTTTACTATGAAAATGGCACTTTGGGACTGTGAAAGTGACATTTTGGCCCTGTTGTCCCAAACTGCCCCAGCACTTCCCACATTGCTCAAAGTGGCTAGCTTTCATCCCAACACAGTTTATAGGGCCATACGGTACATAGTTTTCAAGTTACAGACTAAGCTAAGCAAAAGTGAACCAGGCCTTTTTACTGTGAAAATGGCACTTTGGGACTGTGAAAGTGACATTTTGGCCCTGTTGTCCCAAACTGCCCCAGCACTTCCCACATTGCTCAAAGTGGCTAGCTTTCATCCCAACACAGTTTATAGGGCCATACGGTACATAGTTTTCAAGTTACAGACTAAGCTAAGCAAAAGTGAACCAGGCCTTTTTACTGTGAAAATGGCACTTTGGGACTGTGAAAGTGACATTTTGGCCCTGTTGTCCCAAACTGCCCCAGCACTTCCCACATTGCTCAAAGTGGCTAGCTTTCATCCCAACACAGTTTATAGGGCCATACGGTACATAGTTTTCAAGTTACAGACTAAGCTAAGCAAAATTAATCTTTTTTTTTTTACTGTGAAAATGGCACTTTGGGACTGTGAAAGGGTTAGGGTTACGGTTTTGGCCCTGTTGTCCCAAACTGCCCCAGCACTTCCCACATTGCTCAAAGTGGCTAGCTTTCATCCCAACACAGTTTTTAGGGCCATACGGTACATAGTTTTCAAGTTACAGACTAAGCTAAGCAAAAGTGAACCAGGCCTTTTTACTGTGAAAATGGCACTTTGGGACTGTGAAAGTGACATTTTGGCCCTGTTGTCCCAAACTGCCCCAGCACTTCCCACATTGCTCAAAGTGGCTAGCTTTCATCCCAACACAGTTTATAGGGCCATACGGTACATAGTTTTCAAGTTACAGACTAAGCTAAGCAAAAGTGAACCAGGCCTTTTTACTGTGAAAATGGCACTTTGGGACTGTGAAAGTGACATTTTGGCCCTGTTGTCCCAAACTGCCCCAGCACTTCCCACATTGCTCAAAGTGGCTAGCTTTCATCCCAACACAGTTTATAGGGCCATACGGTACATAGTTTTCAAGTTACAGACTAAGCTAAGCAAAAGTGAACCAGGCCTTTTTACTGTGAAAACGGCACTTTGGGACTGTGAAAGTGACATTTTGGCCCTGTTGTCCCAAACTGCCCCAGCACTTCCCACATTGCTCAAAGTGGCTAGATTTCATCCCAACACAGTTTATAGGGCCATACGGTACATAGTTTTCAAGTTACAGACTAAGCTAAGCAAAATTAATCTTTTTTTTTTTACTGTGAAAATGGCACTTTGGGACTGTGAAAGGGTTAGGGTTAGGGTTTTGGCCCTGTTGTCCCAAACTGCCCCAGCACTTCCCACATTGCTCAAAGTGGCTAGCTTTCATCCCAACACAGTTTTTAGGGCCATACGGTACATAGTTTTCAATTTACAGACTAAGCTAAGCAAAAGTGAACCAGGCCTTTTTACTGTGAAAATGGCACTTTGGGACTGTGAAAGTGACATTTTGGCCCTGTTGTCCCAAACTGCCCCAGCACTTCCCACATTGCTCAAAGTGGCTAGCTTTCATCCCAACACAGTTTATAGGGCCATACGGTACATAGTTTTCAAGTTACAGACTAAGCTAAGCAAAAGTGAACCAGGCCTTTTTACTGTGAAAATGGCACTTTGGGACTGTGAAAGTGACATTTTGGCCCTGTTGTCCCAAACTGCCCCAGCACTTCCCACATTGCTCAAAGTGGCTAGCTTTCATCCCAACACAGTTTATAGGGCCATACGGTACATAGTTTTCAAGTTACAGACTAAGCTAAGCAAAATTAATCTTTTTTTTTTTACTGTGAAAATGGCACTTTGGGACTGTGAAAGGGTTGGGGTTAGGGTTAGGGTTTTGGCCCTGTTGTCCCAAACTGCCCCAGCACTTCCCACATTGCTCAAAGTGGCTAGCTTTCATCCCAACACAGTTTATAGGGCCATACGGTACATAGTTTTCAAGTTACAGACTAAGCTAAGCAAAATGAATCTTTTTTTTTTTACTGTGAAAATGGCACTTTGGGACTGTGAAAGGGTTAGGGTTAGGGTTTTGGCCCTGTTGTCCCAAACTGCCCCAGCACTTCCCACATTGCTCAAAGTGGCTAGCTTTCATCCCAACACAGTTTTTAGGGCCATACGGTACATAGTTTTCAATTTACAGACTAAGCTAAGCAAAAGTGAACCAGGCCTTTTTACTGTGAAAATGGCACTTTGGGACTGTGAAAGTGACATTTTGGCCCTGTTGTCCCAAACTGCCCCAGCACTTCCCACATTGCTCAAAGTGGCTAGCTTTCATCCCAACACAGTTTATAGGGCCATACGGTACATAGTTTTCAAGTTACAGACTAAGCTAAGCAAAAGTGAACCAGGCCTTTTTACTGTGAAAATGGCACTTTGGGACTGTGAAAGTGACATTTTGGCCCTGTTGTCCCAAACTGCCCCAGCACTTCCCACATTGCTCAAAGTGGCTAGCTTTCATCCCAACACAGTTTATAGGGCCATACGGTACATAGTTTTCAAGTTACAGACTAAGCTAAGCAAAATGAATCTTTTTTTTTTTACTGTGAAAATGGCACTTTGGGACTGTGAAAGGGTTGGGGTTAGGGTTAGGGTTTTGGCCCTGTTGTCCCAAACTGCCCCAGCACTTCCCACATTGCTCAAAGTGGCTAGCTTTCATCCCAACACAGTTTATAGGGCCATACGGTACATAGTTTTCAAGTTACAGACTAAGCTAAGCAAAATTAATCTTTTTTTTTTTACTGTGAAAATGGCACTTTGGGACTGTGAAAGGGTTAGGGTTAGGGTTAGGGTTTTGGCCCTGTTGTCCCAAACTGCCCCAGCACTTCCCACATTGCTCAAAGTGGCTAGCTTTCATCCCAACACAGTTTATAGGGCCATACGGTACATAGTTTTCAAGTTACAGACTAAGCTAAGCAAAATGAATCTTTTTTTTTTTACTGTGAAAATGGCACTTTGGGACTGTGAAAGGGTTAGGGTTAGGGTTAGGGTTTTGGCCCTGTTGTCCCAAACTGCCCCAGCACTTCCCACATTGCTCAAAGTGGCTAGCTTTCATCCCAACACAGTTTATAGGGCCATACGGTACATAGTTTTCAAGTTACAGACTAAGCTAAGCAAAATGAATCATTTTTTTTTTACTGTGAAAATGGCACTTTGGGACTGTGAAAGGGTTGGGGTTAGGGTTAGGGTTTTGGCCCTGTTGTCCCAAACTGCCCCAGCACTTCCCACATTGCTCAAAGTGGCTAGCTTTCATCCCAACACAGTTTATAGGGCCATACGGTACATAGTTTTCAAGTTACAGACTAAGCTAAGCAAAATTAATCTTTTTTTTTTTACTGTGAAAATGGCACTTTGGGACTGTGAAAGGGTTAGGGTTAGGGTTAGGGTTTTGGCCCTGTTGTCCCAAACTGCCCCAGCACTTCCCACATTGCTCAAAGTGGCTAGCTTTCATCCCAACACAGTTTATAGGGCCATACGGTACATAGTTTTCAAGTTACAGACTAAGCTAAGCAAAATGAATCTTTTTTTTTTACTGTGAAAATGGCACTTTGGGACTGTGAAAGGGTTGGGGTTAGGGTTAGGGTTTTGGCCCTGTTGTCCCAAACTGCCCCAGCACTTCCCACATTGCTCAAAGTGGCTAGCTTTCATCCCAACACAGTTTATAGGGCCATACGGTACATAGTTTTCAAGTTACAGACTAAGCTAAGCAAAATGAATCTTTTTTTTTTTACTGTGAAAATGGCACTTTGGGACTGTGAAAGGGTTGGGGTTAGGGTTAGGGTTTTGGCCCTGTTGTCCCAAACTGCCCCAGCACTTCCCACATTGCTCAAAGTGGCTAGCTTTCATCCCAACACAGTTTATAGGGCCATACGGTACATAGTTTTCAAGTTACAGACTAAGCTAAGCAAAAGTGAACCAGGCCTTTTTACTGTGAAAATGGCACTTTGGGACTGTGAAAGTGACATTTTGGCCCTGTTGTCCCAAACTGCCCCAGCACTTCCCACATTGCTCAAATTGGCTAGCTTTCATCCCAACACAGTTTATAGGGCCATACGGTACATAGTTTTCAAGTTACAGACTAAGCTAAGCAAAATTAATCTTTTTTTTTTTACTGTGAAAATGGCACTTTGGGACTGTGAAAGGGTTGGGGTTAGGGTTAGGGTTTTGGCCCTGTTGTCCCAAACTGCCCCAGCACTTCCCACATTGCTCAAAGTGGCTAGCTTTCATCCCAACACAGTTTATAGGGCCATACGGTACATAGTTTTCAAGTTACAGACTAAGCTAAGCAAAATGAATCTTTTTTTTTTACTGTGAAAATGGCACTTTGGGACTGTGAAAGGGTTAGGGTTAGGGTTAGGGTTTTGGCCCTGTTGTCCCAAACTGCCCCAGCACTTCCCACATTGCTCAAAGTGGCTAGCTTTCATCCCAACACAGTTTATAGGGCCATACGGTACATAGTTTTCAAGTTACAGACTAAGCTAAGCAAAAGTGAACCAGGCCTTTTTACTGTGAAAATGGCACTTTGGGACTGTGAAAGTGACATTTTGGCCCTGTTGTCCTAAACTGCCCCAGCACTTCCCACATTGCTCAAAGTGGCTAGCTTTCATCCCAACACAGTTTATAGGGCCATACGGTACATAGTTTTCAAGTTACAGACTAAGCTAAGCAAAATGAATCTTTTTTTTTTTACTGTGAAAATGGCACTTTGGGACTGTGAAAGGGTTAGGGTTAGGGTTTTGGCCCTGTTGTCCCAAACTGCCCCAGCACTTCCCACATTGCTCAAAGTGGCTAGCTTTCATCCCAACACAGTTTATAGGGCCATACGGTACATAGTTTTCAAGTTACAGACTAAGCTAAGCAAAAGTGAACCAGGCCTTTTTACTGTGAAAATGGCACTTTGGGACTGTGAAAGTGACATTTTGGCCCTGTTGTCCCAAACTGCCCCAGCACTTCCCACATTGCTCAAAGTGGCTAGCTTTCATCCCAACACAGTTTATAGGGCCATACGGTACATAGTTTTCAAGTTACAGACTAAGCTAAGCAAAATTAATCTTTTTTTTTTTACTGTGAAAATGGCACTTTGGGACTGTGAAAGGGTTGGGGTTAGGGTTAGGGTTTTGGCCCTGTTGTCCCAAACTGCCCCAGCACTTCCCACATTGCTCAAAGTGGCTAGCTTTCATCCCAACACAGTTTATAGGGCCATACGGTACATAGTTTTCAAGTTACAGACTAAGCTAAGCAAAATGAATCTTTTTTTTTTTACTGTGAAAATGGCACTTTGGGACTGTGAAAGGGTTAGGGTTAGGGTTAGGGTTTTGGCCCTGTTGTCCCAAACTGCCCCAGCACTTCCCACATTGCTCAAAGTGGCTAGCTTTCATCCCAACACAGTTTATAGGGCCATACGGTACATAGTTTTCAAGTTACAGACTAAGCTAAGCAAAAGTGAACCAGGCCTTTTTACTGTGAAAATGGCACTTTGGGACTGTGAAAGTGACATTTTGGCCCTGTTGTCCCAAACTGCCCCAGCACTTCCCACATTGCTCAAAGTGGCTAGCTTTCATCCCAACACAGTTTATAGGGCCATACGGTACATAGTTTTCAAGTTACAGACTAAGCTAAGCAAAATTAATCTTTTTTTTTTTACTGTGAAAATGGCACTTTGGGACTGTGAAAGGGTTGGGGTTAGGGTTAGGGTTTTGGCCCTGTTGTCCCAAACTGCCCCAGCACTTCCCACATTGCTCAAAGTGGCTAGCTTTCATCCCAACACAGTTTATAGGGCCATACGGTACATAGTTTTCAAGTTACAGACTAAGCTAAGCAAAATGAATCTTTTTTTTTTTACTGTGAAAATGGCACTTTGGGACTGTGAAAGGGTTAGGGTTAGGGTTAGGGTTTTGGCCCTGTTGTCCCAAACTGCCCCAGCACTTCCCACATTGCTCAAAGTGGCTAGCTTTCATCCCAACACAGTTTATAGGGCCATACGGTACATAGTTTTCAAGTTACAGACTAAGCTAAGCAAAAGTGAACCAGGCCTTTTTACTGTGAAAATGGCACTTTGGGACTGTGAAAGTGACATTTTGGCCCTTTTGTCCCAAACTGCCCCAGCACTTCCCACATTGCTCAAAGTGGCTAGCTTTCATCCCAACACAGTTTATAGGGCCATACGGTACATAGTTTTCAAGTTACAGACTAAGCTAAGCAAAAGTGAACCAGGCCTTTTTACTGTGAAAATGGCACTTTGGGACTGTGAAAGTGACATTTTGGCCCTGTTGTCCCAAACTGCCCCAGCACTTCCCACATTGCTCAAAGTGGCTAGCTTTCATCCCAACACAGTTTATAGGGCCATACGGTACATAGTTTTCAAGTTACAGACTAAGCTAAGCAAAATGAATCTTTTTTTTTTTACTGTGAAAATGGCACTTTGGGAGTGTGAAAGGGTTGGGGTTAGGGTTAGGGTTTTGGCCCTGTTGTCCCAAACTGCCCCAGCACTTCCCACATTGCTCAAAGTGGCTAGCTTTCATCCCAACACAGTTTATAGGGCCATACGGTACATAGTTTTCAAGTTACAGACTAAGCTAAGCAAAAGTGAACCAGGCCTTTTTACTGTGAAAATGGCACTTTGGGACTGTGAAAGTGACATTTTGGCCCTGTTGTCCCAAACTGCCCCAGCACTTCCCACATTGCTCAAAGTGGCTAGCTTTCATCCCAACACAGTTTATAGGGCCATACTGTACATAGTTTTCAAGTTACAGACTAAGCTAAGCAAAATTAATCTTTTTTTTTTTACTGTGAAAATGGCACTTTGGGACTGTGAAAGGGTTAGGGTTAGGGTTAGGGTTTTGGCCCTGTTGTCCCAAACTGCCCCAGCACTTCCCACATTGCTCAAAGTGGCTAGCTTTCATCCCAACACAGTTTATAGGGCCATACGGTACATAGTTTTCAAGTTACAGACTAAGCTAAGCAAAAGTGAACCAGGCCTTTTTACTGTGAAAACGGCACTTTGGGACTGTGAAAGTGACATTTTGGCCCTGTTGTCCCAAACTGCCCCAGCACTTCCCACATTGCTCAAAGTGGCTAGCTTTCATCCCAACACAGTTTATAGGGCCATACGGTACATAGTTTTCAAGTTACAGACTAAGCTAAGCAAAAGTGAACCAGGCCTTTTTACTATGAAAATGGCACTTTGGGACTGTGAAAGTGACATTTTGGCCCTGTTGTCCCAAACTGCCCCAGCACTTCCCACATTGCTCAAAGTGGCTAGCTTTCATCCCAACACAGTTTATAGGGCCATACGGTACATAGTTTTCAAGTTACAGACTAAGCTAAGCAAAAGTGAACCAGGCCTTTTTACTGTGAAAATGGCACTTTGGGACTGTGAAAGTGACATTTTGGCCCTGTTGTCCCAAACTGCCCCAGCACTTCCCACATTGCTCAAAGTGGCTAGCTTTCATCCCAACACAGTTTATAGGGCCATACGGTACATAGTTTTCAAGTTACAGACTAAGCTAAGCAAAAGTGAACCAGGCCTTTTTACTGTGAAAATGGCACTTTGGGACTGTGAAAGTGACATTTTGGCCCTGTTGTCCCAAACTGCCCCAGCACTTCCCACATTGCTCAAAGTGGCTAGCTTTCATCCCAACACAGTTTATAGGGCCATACGGTACATAGTTTTCAAGTTACAGACTAAGCTAAGCAAAATTAATCTTTTTTTTTTTACTGTGAAAATGGCACTTTGGGACTGTGAAAGGGTTAGGGTTAGGGTTAGGGTTTTGGCCCTGTTGTCCCAAACTGCCCCAGCACTTCCCACATTGCTCAAAGTGGCTAGCTTTCATCCCAACACAGTTTATAGGGCCATACCGTACATAGTTTTCAAGTTACAGACTAAGCTAAGCAAAAGTGAACCAGGCCTTTTTACTGTGAAAATGGCACTTTGGGACTGTGAAAGTGACATTTTGGCCCTGTTGTCCCAAACTGCCCCAGCACTTCCCACATTGCTCAAAGTGGCTAGCTTTCATCCCAACACAGTTTATAGGGCCATACGGTACATAGTTTTCAAGTTACAGACTAAGCTAAGCAAAATGAATCTTTTTTTTTTTACTGTGAAAATGGCACTTTGGGACTGTGAAAGGGTTAGGGTTAGGGTTTTGGCCCTGTTGTCCCAAACTGCCCCAGCACTTCCCACATTGCTCAAAGTGGCTAGCTTTCATCCCAACACAGTTTTTAGGGCCATACGGTACATAGTTTTCAAGTTACAGACTAAGCTAAGCAAAAGTGAACCAGGCCTTTTTACTGTGAAAATGGCACTTTGGGACTGTGAAAGTGACATTTTGGCCCTGTTGTCCCAAACTGCCCCAGCACTTCCCACATTGCTCAAAGTGGCTAGCTTTCATCCCAACACAGTTTATAGGGCCATACGGTACATAGTTTTCAAGTTACAGACTAAGCTAAGCAAAAGTGAACCAGGCCTTTTTACTGTGAAAATGGCACTTTGGGACTGTGAAAGTGACATTTTGGCCCTGTTGTCCCAAACTGCCCCAGCACTTCCCACATTGCTCAAAGTGGCTAGCTTTCATCCCAACACAGTTTATAGGGCCATACGGTACATAGTTTTCAAGTTACAGACTAAGCTAAGCAAAAGTGAACCAGGCCTTTTTACTGTGAAAACGGCACTTTGGGACTGTGAAAGTGACATTTTGGCCCTGTTGTCCCAAACTGCCCCAGCACTTCCCACATTGCTCAAAGTGGCTAGATTTCATCCCAACACAGTTTATAGGGCCATACGGTACATAGTTTTCAAGTTACAGACTAAGCTAAGCAAAAGTGAACCAGGCCTTTTTACTGTGAAAATGGCACTTTGGGACTGTGAAAGTGACATTTTGGCCCTGTTGTCCCAAACTGCCCCAGCACTTCCCACATTGCTCAAAGTGGCTAGCTTTCATCCCAACACAGTTTAGTTTTCAAGTTACAGACTAAGCTAAGCAAAATTAATCTTTTTTTTTTTACTGTGAAAATGGCACTTTGGGACTGTGAAAGGGTTGGGGTTAGGGTTAGGGTTTTGGCCCTGTTGTCCCAAACTGCCCCAGCACTTCCCACATTGCTCAAAGTGGCTAGCTTTCATCCCAACACAGTTTATAGGGCCATACGGTACATAGTTTTCAAGTTACAGACTAAGCTAAGCAAAATGAATCTTTTTTTTTTTACTGTGAAAATGGCACTTTGGGACTGTGAAAGGGTTAGGGTTAGGGTTAGGGTTTTGGCCCTGTTGTCCCAAACTGCCCCAGCACTTCCCACATTGCTCAAAGTGGCTAGCTTTCATCCCAACACAGTTTATAGGGCCATACGGTACATAGTTTTCAAGTTACAGACTAAGCTAAGCAAAAGTGAACCAGGCCTTTTTACTGTGAAAATGGCACTTTGGGACTGTGAAAGTGACATTTTGGCCCTTTTGTCCCAAACTGCCCCAGCACTTCCCACATTGCTCAAAGTGGCTAGCTTTCATCCCAACACAGTTTATAGGGCCATACGGTACATAGTTTTCAAGTTACAGACTAAGCTAAGCAAAAGTGAACCAGGCCTTTTTACTGTGAAAATGGCACTTTGGGACTGTGAAAGTGACATTTTGGCCCTGTTGTCCCAAACTGCCCCAGCACTTCCCACATTGCTCAAAGTGGCTAGCTTTCATCCCAACACAGTTTATAGGGCCATACGGTACATAGTTTTCAAGTTACAGACTAAGCTAAGCAAAATGAATCTTTTTTTTTTTACTGTGAAAACGGCACTTTGGGACTGTGAAAGTGACATTTTGGCCCTGTTGTCCCAAACTGCCCCAGCACTTCCCACATTGCTCAAAGTGGCTAGATTTCATCCCAACACAGTTTATAGGGCCATACGGTACATAGTTTTCAAGTTACAGACTAAGCTAAGCAAAAGTGAACCAGGCCTTTTTACTGTGAAAATGGCACTTTGGGACTGTGAAAGTGACATTTTGGCCCTGTTGTCCCAAACTGCCCCAGCACTTCCCACATTGCTCAAAGTGGCTAGCTTTCATCCCAACACAGTTTAGTTTTCAAGTTACAGACTAAGCTAAGCAAAATTAATCTTTTTTTTTTTACTGTGAAAATGGCACTTTGGGACTGTGAAAGGGTTGGGGTTAGGGTTAGGGTTTTGGCCCTGTTGTCCCAAACTGCCCCAGCACTTCCCACATTGCTCAAAGTGGCTAGCTTTCATCCCAACACAGTTTATAGGGCCATACGGTACATAGTTTTCAAGTTACAGACTAAGCTAAGCAAAATGAATCTTTTTTTTTTTACTGTGAAAATGGCACTTTGGGACTGTGAAAGGGTTAGGGTTAGGGTTAGGGTTTTGGCCCTGTTGTCCCAAACTGCCCCAGCACTTCCCACATTGCTCAAAGTGGCTAGCTTTCATCCCAACACAGTTTATAGGGCCATACGGTACATAGTTTTCAAGTTACAGACTAAGCTAAGCAAAAGTGAACCAGGCCTTTTTACTGTGAAAATGGCACTTTGGGACTGTGAAAGTGACATTTTGGCCCTTTTGTCCCAAACTGCCCCAGCACTTCCCACATTGCTCAAAGTGGCTAGCTTTCATCCCAACACAGTTTATAGGGCCATACGGTACATAGTTTTCAAGTTACAGACTAAGCTAAGCAAAAGTGAACCAGGCCTTTTTACTGTGAAAATGGCACTTTGGGACTGTGAAAGTGACATTTTGGCCCTGTTGTCCCAAACTGCCCCAGCACTTCCCACATTGCTCAAAGTGGCTAGCTTTCATCCCAACACAGTTTATAGGGCCATACGGTACATAGTTTTCAAGTTACAGACTAAGCTAAGCAAAATGAATCTTTTTTTTTTTACTGTGAAAATGGCACTTTGGGAGTGTGAAAGGGTTGGGGTTAGGGTTAGGGTTTTGGCCCTGTTGTCCCAAACTGCCCCAGCACTTCCCACATTGCTCAAAGTGGCTAGCTTTCATCCCAACACAGTTTATAGGGCCATACGGTACATAGTTTTCAAGTTACAGACTAAGCTAAGCAAAAGTGAACCAGGCCTTTTTACTGTGAAAATGGCACTTTGGGACTGTGAAAGTGACATTTTGGCCCTGTTGTCCCAAACTGCCCCAGCACTTCCCACATTGCTCAAAGTGGCTAGCTTTCATCCCAACACAGTTTATAGGGCCATACTGTACATAGTTTTCAAGTTACAGACTAAGCTAAGCAAAATTAATCTTTTTTTTTTTACTGTGAAAATGGCACTTTGGGACTGTGAAAGGGTTAGGGTTAGGGTTAGGGTTTTGGCCCTGTTGTCCCAAACTGCCCCAGCACTTCCCACATTGCTCAAAGTGGCTAGCTTTCATCCCAACACAGTTTATAGGGCCATACGGTACATAGTTTTCAAGTTACAGACTAAGCTAAGCAAAAGTGAACCAGGCCTTTTTACTGTGAAAACGGCACTTTGGGACTGTGAAAGTGACATTTTGGCCCTGTTGTCCCAAACTGCCCCAGCACTTCCCACATTGCTCAAAGTGGCTAGCTTTCATCCCAACACAGTTTATAGGGCCATACGGTACATAGTTTTCAAGTTACAGACTAAGCTAAGCAAAAGTGAACCAGGCCTTTTTACTATGAAAATGGCACTTTGGGACTGTGAAAGTGACATTTTGGCCCTGTTGTCCCAAACTGCCCCAGCACTTCCCACATTGCTCAAAGTGGCTAGCTTTCATCCCAACACAGTTTATAGGGCCATACGGTACATAGTTTTCAAGTTACAGACTAAGCTAAGCAAAAGTGAACCAGGCCTTTTTACTGTGAAAATGGCACTTTGGGACTGTGAAAGTGACATTTTGGCCCTGTTGTCCCAAACTGCCCCAGCACTTCCCACATTGCTCAAAGTGGCTAGCTTTCATCCCAACACAGTTTATAGGGCCATACGGTACATAGTTTTCAAGTTACAGACTAAGCTAAGCAAAAGTGAACCAGGCCTTTTTACTGTGAAAATGGCACTTTGGGACTGTGAAAGTGACATTTTGGCCCTGTTGTCCCAAACTGCCCCAGCACTTCCCACATTGCTCAAAGTGGCTAGCTTTCATCCCAACACAGTTTATAGGGCCATACGGTACATAGTTTTCAAGTTACAGACTAAGCTAAGCAAAATTAATCTTTTTTTTTTTACTGTGAAAATGGCACTTTGGGACTGTGAAAGGGTTAGGGTTAGGGTTAGGGTTTTGGCCCTGTTGTCCCAAACTGCCCCAGCACTTCCCACATTGCTCAAAGTGGCTAGCTTTCATCCCAACACAGTTTATAGGGCCATACCGTACATAGTTTTCAAGTTACAGACTAAGCTAAGCAAAAGTGAACCAGGCCTTTTTACTGTGAAAATGGCACTTTGGGACTGTGAAAGTGACATTTTGGCCCTGTTGTCCCAAACTGCCCCAGCACTTCCCACATTGCTCAAAGTGGCTAGCTTTCATCCCAACACAGTTTATAGGGCCATACGGTACATAGTTTTCAAGTTACAGACTAAGCTAAGCAAAATGAATCTTTTTTTTTTTACTGTGAAAATGGCACTTTGGGACTGTGAAAGGGTTAGGGTTAGGGTTTTGGCCCTGTTGTCCCAAACTGCCCCAGCACTTCCCACATTGCTCAAAGTGGCTAGCTTTCATCCCAACACAGTTTTTAGGGCCATACGGTACATAGTTTTCAAGTTACAGACTAAGCTAAGCAAAAGTGAACCAGGCCTTTTTACTGTGAAAATGGCACTTTGGGACTGTGAAAGTGACATTTTGGCCCTGTTGTCCCAAACTGCCCCAGCACTTCCCACATTGCTCAAAGTGGCTAGCTTTCATCCCAACACAGTTTATAGGGCCATACGGTACATAGTTTTCAAGTTACAGACTAAGCTAAGCAAAAGTGAACCAGGCCTTTTTACTGTGAAAATGGCACTTTGGGACTGTGAAAGTGACATTTTGGCCCTGTTGTCCCAAACTGCCCCAGCACTTCCCACATTGCTCAAAGTGGCTAGCTTTCATCCCAACACAGTTTATAGGGCCATACGGTACATAGTTTTCAAGTTACAGACTAAGCTAAGCAAAAGTGAACCAGGCCTTTTTACTGTGAAAACGGCACTTTGGGACTGTGAAAGTGACATTTTGGCCCTGTTGTCCCAAACTGCCCCAGCACTTCCCACATTGCTCAAAGTGGCTAGATTTCATCCCAACACAGTTTATAGGGCCATACGGTACATAGTTTTCAAGTTACAGACTAAGCTAAGCAAAATTAATCTTTTTTTTTTTTACTGTGAAAATGGCACTTTGGGACTGTGAAAGGGTTAGGGTTAGGGTTTTGGCCCTGTTGTCCCAAACTGCCCCAGCACTTCCCACATTGCTCAAAGTGGCTAGCTTTCATCCCAACACAGTTTTTAGGGCCATACGGTACATAGTTTTCAATTTACAGACTAAGCTAAGCAAAAGTGAACCAGGCCTTTTTACTGTGAAAATGGCACTTTGGGACTGTGAAAGTGACATTTTGGCCCTGTTGTCCCAAACTGCCCCAGCACTTCCCACATTGCTCAAAGTGGCTAGCTTTCATCCCAACACAGTTTATAGGGCCATACGGTACATAGTTTTCAAGTTACAGACTAAGCTAAGCAAAAGTGAACCAGGCCTTTTTACTGTGAAAATGGCACTTTGGGACTGTGAAAGTGACATTTTGGCCCTGTTGTCCCAAACTGCCCCAGCACTTCCCACATTGCTCAAAGTGGCTAGCTTTCATCCCAACACAGTTTATAGGGCCATACTGTACATAGTTTTCAAGTTACAGACTAAGCTAAGCAAAATTAATCTTTTTTTTTTTACTGTGAAAATGGCACTTTGGGACTGTGAAAGGGTTAGGGTTAGGGTTAGGGTTTTGGCCCTGTTGTCCCAAACTGCCCCAGCACTTCCCACATTGCTCAAAGTGGCTAGCTTTCATCCCAACACAGTTTATAGGGCCATACGGTACATAGTTTTCAAGTTACAGACTAAGCTAAGCAAAAGTGAACCAGGCCTTTTTACTGTGAAAACGGCACTTTGGGACTGTGAAAGTGACATTTTGGCCCTGTTGTCCCAAACTGCCCCAGCACTTCCCACATTGCTCAAAGTGGCTAGCTTTCATCCCAACACAGTTTATAGGGCCATACGGTACATAGTTTTCAAGTTACAGACTAAGCTAAGCAAAAGTGAACCAGGCCTTTTTACTATGAAAATGGCACTTTGGGACTGTGAAAGTGACATTTTGGCCCTGTTGTCCCAAACTGCCCCAGCACTTCCCACATTGCTCAAAGTGGCTAGCTTTCATCCCAACACAGTTTATAGGGCCATACGGTACATAGTTTTCAAGTTACAGACTAAGCTAAGCAAAAGTGAACCAGGCCTTTTTACTGTGAAAATGGCACTTTGGGACTGTGAAAGTGACATTTTGGCCCTGTTGTCCCAAACTGCCCCAGCACTTCCCACATTGCTCAAAGTGGCTAG
This sequence comes from Protomyctophum bolini, assembly GCF_963924005.1. Taxonomy (NCBI): domain Eukaryota; kingdom Metazoa; phylum Chordata; class Actinopteri; order Myctophiformes; family Myctophidae; genus Protomyctophum; species Protomyctophum bolini. The sequence goes on along the minus strand of NW_027665431.1, from coordinate 165,911 downwards.
CTTTCATCCCAACACAGTTTATAGGGCCATACGGTACATAGTTTTCAAGTTACAGACTAAGCTAAGCAAAATGAATCTTTTTTTTTTTACTGTGAAAATGGCACTTTGGGACTGTGAAAGGGTTAGGGTTAGGGTTTTGGCCCTGTTGTCCCAAACTGCCCCAGCACTTCCCACATTGCTCAAAGTGGCTAGCTTTCATCCCAACACAGTTTTTAGGGCCATACGGTACATAGTTTTCAAGTTACAGACTAAGCTAAGCAAAAGTGAACCAGGCCTTTTTACTGTGAAAATGGCACTTTGGGACTGTGAAAGTGACATTTTGGCCCTGTTGTCCCAAACTGCCCCAGCACTTCCCACATTGCTCAAAGTGGCTAGCTTTCATCCCAACACAGTTTATAGGGCCATACGGTACATAGTTTTCAAGTTACAGACTAAGCTAAGCAAAAGTGAACCAGGCCTTTTTACTGTGAAAATGGCACTTTGGGACTGTGAAAGTGACATTTTGGCCCTGTTGTCCCAAACTGCCCCAGCACTTCCCACATTGCTCAAAGTGGCTAGCTTTCATCCCAACACAGTTTATAGGGCCATACGGTACATAGTTTTCAAGTTACAGACTAAGCTAAGCAAAAGTGAACCAGGCCTTTTTACTGTGAAAACGGCACTTTGGGACTGTGAAAGTGACATTTTGGCCCTGTTGTCCCAAACTGCCCCAGCACTTCCCACATTGCTCAAAGTGGCTAGATTTCATCCCAACACAGTTTATAGGGCCATACGGTACATAGTTTTCAAGTTACAGACTAAGCTAAGCAAAAGTGAACCAGGCCTTTTTACTGTGAAAATGGCACTTTGGGACTGTGAAAGTGACATTTTGGCCCTGTTGTCCCAAACTGCCCCAGCACTTCCCACATTGCTCAAAGTGGCTAGCTTTCATCCCAACACAGTTTATAGGGCCATACGGTACATAGTTTTCAAGTTACAGACTAAGCTAAGCAAAATGAATCTTTTTTTTTTTACTGTGAAAATGGCACTTTGGGACTGTGAAAGGGTTAGGGTTAGGGTTTTGGCCCTGTTGTCCCAAACTGCCCCAGCACTTCCCACATTGCTCAAAGTGGCTAGCTTTCATCCCAACACAGTTTTTAGGGCCATACGGTACATAGTTTTCAAGTTACAGACTAAGCTAAGCAAAAGTGAACCAGGCCTTTTTACTGTGAAAATGGCACTTTGGGACTGTGAAAGTGACATTTTGGCCCTGTTGTCCCAAACTGCCCCAGCACTTCCCACATTGCTCAAAGTGGCTAGCTTTCATCCCAACACAGTTTATAGGGCCATACGGTACATAGTTTTCAAGTTACAGACTAAGCTAAGCAAAAGTGAACCAGGCCTTTTTACTGTGAAAATGGCACTTTGGGACTGTGAAAGTGACATTTTGGCCCTGTTGTCCCAAACTGCCCCAGCACTTCCCACATTGCTCAAAGTGGCTAGCTTTCATCCCAACACAGTTTATAGGGCCATACGGTACATAGTTTTCAAGTTACAGACTAAGCTAAGCAAAAGTGAACCAGGCCTTTTTACTGTGAAAACGGCACTTTGGGACTGTGAAAGTGACATTTTGGCCCTGTTGTCCCAAACTGCCCCAGCACTTCCCACATTGCTCAAAGTGGCTAGATTTCATCCCAACACAGTTTATAGGGCCATACGGTACATAGTTTTCAAGTTACAGACTAAGCTAAGCAAAATTAATCTTTTTTTTTTTACTGTGAAAATGGCACTTTGGGACTGTGAAAGGGTTAGGGTTAGGGTTTTGGCCCTGTTGTCCCAAACTGCCCCAGCACTTCCCACATTGCTCAAAGTGGCTAGCTTTCATCCCAACACAGTTTTTAGGGCCATACGGTACATAGTTTTCAATTTACAGACTAAGCTAAGCAAAAGTGAACCAGGCCTTTTTACTGTGAAAATGGCACTTTGGGACTGTGAAAGTGACATTTTGGCCCTGTTGTCCCAAACTGCCCCAGCACTTCCCACATTGCTCAAAGTGGCTAGCTTTCATCCCAACACAGTTTATAGGGCCATACGGTACATAGTTTTCAAGTTACAGACTAAGCTAAGCAAAAGTGAACCAGGCCTTTTTACTGTGAAAATGGCACTTTGGGACTGTGAAAGTGACATTTTGGCCCTGTTGTCCCAAACTGCCCCAGCACTTCCCACATTGCTCAAAGTGGCTAGCTTTCATCCCAACACAGTTTATAGGGCCATACGGTACATAGTTTTCAAGTTACAGACTAAGCTAAGCAAAATTAATCTTTTTTTTTTTACTGTGAAAATGGCACTTTGGGACTGTGAAAGGGTTGGGGTTAGGGTTAGGGTTTTGGCCCTGTTGTCCCAAACTGCCCCAGCACTTCCCACATTGCTCAAAGTGGCTAGCTTTCATCCCAACACAGTTTATAGGGCCATACGGTACATAGTTTTCAAGTTACAGACTAAGCTAAGCAAAATGAATCTTTTTTTTTTTACTGTGAAAATGGCACTTTGGGACTGTGAAAGGGTTAGGGTTAGGGTTTTGGCCCTGTTGTCCCAAACTGCCCCAGCACTTCCCACATTGCTCAAAGTGGCTAGCTTTCATCCCAACACAGTTTTTAGGGCCATACGGTACATAGTTTTCAATTTACAGACTAAGCTAAGCAAAAGTGAACCAGGCCTTTTTACTGTGAAAATGGCACTTTGGGACTGTGAAAGTGACATTTTGGCCCTGTTGTCCCAAACTGCCCCAGCACTTCCCACATTGCTCAAAGTGGCTAGCTTTCATCCCAACACAGTTTATAGGGCCATACGGTACATAGTTTTCAAGTTACAGACTAAGCTAAGCAAAAGTGAACCAGGCCTTTTTACTGTGAAAATGGCACTTTGGGACTGTGAAAGTGACATTTTGGCCCTGTTGTCCCAAACTGCCCCAGCACTTCCCACATTGCTCAAAGTGGCTAGCTTTCATCCCAACACAATTTATAGGGCCATACGGTACATAGTTTTCAAGTTACAGACTAAGCTAAGCAAAAGTGAACCAGGCCTTTTTACTGTGAAAACGGCACTTTGGGACTGTGAAAGTGACATTTTGGCCCTGTTGTCCCAAACTGCCCCAGCACTTCCCACATTGCTCAAAGTGGCTAGATTTCATCCCAACACAGTTTATAGGGCCATACGGTACATAGTTTTCAAGTTACAGACTAAGCTAAGCAAAATTAATCTTTTTTTTTTTACTGTGAAAATGGCACTTTGGGACTGTGAAAGGGTTAGGGTTAGGGTTTTGGCCCTGTTGTCCCAAACTGCCCCAGCACTTCCCACATTGCTCAAAGTGGCTAGCTTTCATCCCAACACAGTTTTTAGGGCCATACGGTACATAGTTTTCAATTTACAGACTAAGCTAAGCAAAAGTGAACCAGGCCTTTTTACTGTGAAAATGGCACTTTGGGACTGTGAAAGTGACATTTTGGCCCTGTTGTCCCAAACTGCCCCAGCACTTCCCACATTGCTCAAAGTGGCTAGCTTTCATCCCAACACAGTTTATAGGGCCATACGGTACATAGTTTTCAAGTTACAGACTAAGCTAAGCAAAAGTGAACCAGGCCTTTTTACTGTGAAAATGGCACTTTGGGACTGTGAAAGTGACATTTTGGCCCTGTTGTCCCAAACTGCCCCAGCACTTCCCACATTGCTCAAAGTGGCTAGCTTTCATCCCAACACAGTTTATAGGGCCATACGGTACATAGTTTTCAAGTTACAGACTAAGCTAAGCAAAATTAATCTTTTTTTTTTTACTGTGAAAATGGCACTTTGGGACTGTGAAAGGGTTGGGGTTAGGGTTAGGGTTTTGGCCCTGTTGTCCCAAACTGCCCCAGCACTTCCCACATTGCTCAAAGTGGCTAGCTTTCATCCCAACACAGTTTATAGGGCCATACGGTACATAGTTTTCAAGTTACAGACTAAGCTAAGCAAAATGAATCTTTTTTTTTTTACTGTGAAAATGGCACTTTGGGACTGTGAAAGGGTTAGGGTTAGGGTTTTGGCCCTGTTGTCCCAAACTGCCCCAGCACTTCCCACATTGCTCAAAGTGGCTAGCTTTCATCCCAACACAGTTTTTAGGGCCATACGGTACATAGTTTTCAATTTACAGACTAAGCTAAGCAAAAGTGAACCAGGCCTTTTTACTGTGAAAATGGCACTTTGGGACTGTGAAAGTGACATTTTGGCCCTGTTGTCCCAAACTGCCCCAGCACTTCCCACATTGCTCAAAGTGGCTAGCTTTCATCCCAACACAGTTTATAGGGCCATACGGTACATAGTTTTCAAGTTACAGACTAAGCTAAGCAAAAGTGAACCAGGCCTTTTTACTGTGAAAATGGCACTTTGGGACTGTGAAAGTGACATTTTGGCCCTGTTGTCCCAAACTGCCCCAGCACTTCCCACATTGCTCAAAGTGGCTAGCTTTCATCCCAACACAGTTTATAGGGCCATACGGTACATAGTTTTCAAGTTACAGACTAAGCTAAGCAAAATGAATCTTTTTTTTTTTACTGTGAAAATGGCACTTTGGGACTGTGAAAGGGTTGGGGTTAGGGTTAGGGTTTTGGCCCTGTTGTCCCAAACTGCCCCAGCACTTCCCACATTGCTCAAAGTGGCTAGCTTTCATCCCAACACAGTTTATAGGGCCATACGGTACATAGTTTTCAAGTTACAGACTAAGCTAAGCAAAATGAATCTTTTTTTTTTTACTGTGAAAATGGCACTTTGGGACTGTGAAAGGGTTAGGGTTAGGGTTAGGGTTTTGGCCCTGTTGTCCCAAACTGCCCCAGCACTTCCCACATTGCTCAAAGTGGCTAGCTTTCATCCCAACACAGTTTATAGGGCCATACGGTACATAGTTTTCAAGTTACAGACTAAGCTAAGCAAAAGTGAACCAGGCCTTTTTACTGTGAAAATGACACTTTGGGACTGTGAAAGTGACATTTTGGCCCTGTTGTCCCAAACTGCCCCAGCACTTCCCACATTGCTCAAAGTGGCTAGCTTTCATCCCAACACAGTTTATAGGGCCATACGGTACATAGTTTTCAAGTTACAGACTAAGCTAAGCAAAATGAATCTTTTTTTTTTTACTGTGAAAATGGCACTTTGGGACTGTGAAAGGGTTAGGGTTAGGGTTAGGGTTTTGGCCCTGTTGTCCCAAACTGCCCCAGCACTTCCCACATTGCTCAAAGTGGCTAGCTTTCATCCCAACACAGTTTATAGGGCCATACGGTACATAGTTTTCAAGTTACAGACTAAGCTAAGCAAAATGAATCATTTTTTTTTTACTGTGAAAATGGCACTTTGGGACTGTGAAAGGGTTGGGGTTAGGGTTAGGGTTTTGGCCCTGTTGTCCCAAACTGCCCCAGCACTTCCCACATTGCTCAAAGTGGCTAGCTTTCATCCCAACACAGTTTATAGGGCCATACGGTACATAGTTTTCAAGTTACAGACTAAGCTAAGCAAAATTAATCTTTTTTTTTTTACTGTGAAAATGGCACTTTGGGACTGTGAAAGGGTTAGGGTTAGGGTTAGGGTTTTGGCCCTGTTGTCCCAAACTGCCCCAGCACTTCCCACATTGCTCAAAGTGGCTAGCTTTCATCCCAACACAGTTTATAGGGCCATACGGTACATAGTTTTCAAGTTACAGACTAAGCTAAGCAAAATGAATCTTTTTTTTTTACTGTGAAAATGGCACTTTGGGACTGTGAAAGGGTTGGGGTTAGGGTTAGGGTTTTGGCCCTGTTGTCCCAAACTGCCCCAGCACTTCCCACATTGCTCAAAGTGGCTAGCTTTCATCCCAACACAGTTTATAGGGCCATACGGTACATAGTTTTCAAGTTACAGACTAAGCTAAGCAAAATGAATCTTTTTTTTTTTACTGTGAAAATGGCACTTTGGGACTGTGAAAGGGTTGGGGTTAGGGTTAGGGTTTTGGCCCTGTTGTCCCAAACTGCCCCAGCACTTCCCACATTGCTCAAAGTGGCTAGCTTTCATCCCAACACAGTTTATAGGGCCATACGGTACATAGTTTTCAAGTTACAGACTAAGCTAAGCAAAAGTGAACCAGGCCTTTTTACTGTGAAAATGGCACTTTGGGACTGTGAAAGTGACATTTTGGCCCTGTTGTCCCAAACTGCCCCAGCACTTCCCACATTGCTCAAAGTGGCTAGCTTTCATCCCAACACAGTTTATAGGGCCATACGGTACATAGTTTTCAAGTTACAGACTAAGCTAAGCAAAATTAATCTTTTTTTTTTTACTGTGAAAATGGCACTTTGGGACTGTGAAAGGGTTGGGGTTAGGGTTAGGGTTTTGGCCCTGTTGTCCCAAACTGCCCCAGCACTTCCCACATTGCTCAAAGTGGCTAGCTTTCATCCCAACACAGTTTATAGGGCCATACGGTACATAGTTTTCAAGTTACAGACTAAGCTAAGCAAAATGAATCTTTTTTTTTTTACTGTGAAAATGGCACTTTGGGACTGTGAAAGGGTTAGGGTTAGGGTTAGGGTTTTGGCCCTGTTGTCCCAAACTGCCCCAGCACTTCCCACATTGCTCAAAGTGGCTAGCTTTCATCCCAACACAGTTTATAGGGCCATACGGTACATAGTTTTCAAGTTACAGACTAAGCTAAGCAAAAGTGAACCAGGCCTTTTTACTGTGAAAATGGCACTTTGGGACTGTGAAAGTGACATTTTGGCCCTTTTGTCCCAAACTGCCCCAGCACTTCCCACATTGCTCAAAGTGGCTAGCTTTCATCCCAACACAGTTTATAGGGCCATACGGTACATAGTTTTCAAGTTACAGACTAAGCTAAGCAAAAGTGAACCAGGCCTTTTTACTGTGAAAATGGCACTTTGGGACTGTGAAAGTGACATTTTGGCCCTGTTGTCCCAAACTGCCCCAGCACTTCCCACATTGCTCAAAGTGGCTAGCTTTCATCCCAACACAGTTTATAGGGCCATACGGTACATAGTTTTCAAGTTACAGACTAAGCTAAGCAAAATGAATCTTTTTTTTTTTACTGTGAAAATGGCACTTTGGGAGTGTGAAAGGGTTGGGGTTAGGGTTAGGGTTTTGGCCCTGTTGTCCCAAACTGCCCCAGCACTTCCCACATTGCTCAAAGTGGCTAGCTTTCATCCCAACACAGTTTATAGGGCCATACGGTACATAGTTTTCAAGTTACAGACTAAGCTAAGCAACAAACCAGGCCTTTTTACTGTGAAAATGGCACTTTGGGACTGTGAAAGTGACATTTTGGCCCTGTTGTCCCAAACTGCCCCAGCACTTCCCACATTGCTCAAAGTGGCTAGCTTTCATCCCAACACAGTTTATAGGGCCATACTGTACATAGTTTTCAAGTTACAGACTAAGCTAAGCAAATTAATCTTTTTTTTTTTACTGTGAAAATGGCACTTTGGGACTGTGAAAGGGTTAGGGTTAGGGTTAGGGTTTTGGCCCTGTTGTCCCAAACTGCCCCAGCACTTCCCACATTGCTCAAAGTGGCTAGCTTTCATCCCAACACAGTTTATAGGGCCATACGGTACATAGTTTTCAAGTTACAGACTAAGCTAAGCAAAAGTGAACCAGGCCTTTTTACTGTGAAAACGGCACTTTGGGACTGTGAAAGTGACATTTTGGCCCTGTTGTCCCAAACTGCCCCAGCACTTCCCACATTGCTCAAAGTGGCTAGCTTTCATCCCAACACAGTTTATAGGGCCATACGGTACATAGTTTTCAAGTTACAGACTAAGCTAAGCAAAAGTGAACCAGGCCTTTTTACTATGAAAATGGCACTTTGGGACTGTGAAAGTGACATTTTGGCCCTGTTGTCCCAAACTGCCCCAGCACTTCCCACATTGCTCAAAGTGGCTAGCTTTCATCCCAACACAGTTTATAGGGCCATACGGTACATAGTTTTCAAGTTACAGACTAAGCTAAGCAAAAGTGAACCAGGCCTTTTTACTGTGAAAATGGCACTTTGGGACTGTGAAAGTGACATTTTGGCCCTGTTGTCCCAAACTGCCCCAGCACTTCCCACATTGCTCAAAGTGGCTAGCTTTCATCCCAACACAGTTTATAGGGCCATACTGTACATAGTTTTCAAGTTACAGACTAAGCTAAGCAAAATTAATCTTTTTTTTTTTACTGTGAAAATGGCACTTTGGGACTGTGAAAGGGTTAGGGTTAGGGTTAGGGTTTTGGCCCTGTTGTCCCAAACTGCCCCAGCACTTCCCACATTGCTCAAAGTGGCTAGCTTTCATCCCAACACAGTTTATAGGGCCATACGGTACATAGTTTTCAAGTTACAGACTAAGCTAAGCAAAAGTGAACCAGGCCTTTTTACTGTGAAAACGGCACTTTGGGACTGTGAAAGTGACATTTTGGCCCTGTTGTCCCAAACTGCCCCAGCACTTCCCACATTGCTCAAAGTGGCTAGCTTTCATCCCAACACAGTTTATAGGGCCATACGGTACATAGTTTTCAAGTTACAGACTAAGCTAAGCAAAAGTGAACCAGGCCTTTTTACTATGAAAATGGCACTTTGGGACTGTGAAAGTGACATTTTGGCCCTGTTGTCCCAAACTGCCCCAGCACTTCCCACATTGCTCAAAGTGGCTAGCTTTCATCCCAACACAGTTTATAGGGCCATACGGTACATAGTTTTCAAGTTACAGACTAAGCTAAGCAAAAGTGAACCAGGCCTTTTTACTGTGAAAATGGCACTTTGGGACTGTGAAAGTGACATTTTGGCCCTGTTGTCCCAAACTGCCCCAGCACTTCCCACATTGCTCAAAGTGGCTAGCTTTCATCCCAACACAGTTTATAGGGCCATACGGTACATAGTTTTCAAGTTACAGACTAAGCTAAGCAAAAGTGAACCAGGCCTTTTTACTGTGAAAATGGCACTTTGGGACTGTGAAAGTGACATTTTGGCCCTGTTGTCCCAAACTGCCCCAGCACTTCCCACATTGCTCAAAGTGGCTAGCTTTCATCCCAACACAGTTTATAGGGCCATACGGTACATAGTTTTCAAGTTACAGACTAAGCTAAGCAAAATTAATCTTTTTTTTTTTACTGTGAAAATGGCACTTTGGGACTGTGAAAGGGTTAGGGTTAGGGTTAGGGTTTTGGCCCTGTTGTCCCAAACTGCCCCAGCACTTCCCACATTGCTCAAAGTGGCTAGCTTTCATCCCAACACAGTTTATAGGGCCATACCGTACATAGTTTTCAAGTTACAGACTAAGCTAAGCAAAAGTGAACCAGGCCTTTTTACTGTGAAAATGGCACTTTGGGACTGTGAAAGTGACATTTTGGCCCTGTTGTCCCAAACTGCCCCAGCACTTCCCACATTGCTCAAAGTGGCTAGCTTTCATCCCAACACAGTTTATAGGGCCATACGGTACATAGTTTTCAAGTTACAGACTAAGCTAAGCAAAATGAATCTTTTTTTTTTTACTGTGAAAATGGCACTTTGGGACTGTGAAAGGGTTAGGGTTAGGGTTTTGGCCCTGTTGTCCCAAACTGCCCCAGCACTTCCCACATTGCTCAAAGTGGCTAGCTTTCATCCCAACACAGTTTTTAGGGCCATACGGTACATAGTTTTCAAGTTACAGACTAAGCTAAGCAAAAGTGAACCAGGCCTTTTTACTGTGAAAATGGCACTTTGGGACTGTGAAAGTGACATTTTGGCCCTGTTGTCCCAAACTGCCCCAGCACTTCCCACATTGCTCAAAGTGGCTAGCTTTCATCCCAACACAGTTTATAGGGCCATACGGTACATAGTTTTCAAGTTACAGACTAAGCTAAGCAAAAGTGAACCAGGCCTTTTTACTGTGAAAATGGCACTTTGGGACTGTGAAAGTGACATTTTGGCCCTGTTGTCCCAAACTGCCCCAGCACTTCCCACATTGCTCAAAGTGGCTAGCTTTCATCCCAACACAGTTTATAGGGCCATACGGTACATAGTTTTCAAGTTACAGACTAAGCTAAGCAAAAGTGAACCAGGCCTTTTTACTGTGAAAACGGCACTTTGGGACTGTGAAAGTGACATTTTGGCCCTGTTGTCCCAAACTGCCCCAGCACTTCCCACATTGCTCAAAGTGGCTAGATTTCATCCCAACACAGTTTATAGGGCCATACGGTACATAGTTTTCAAGTTACAGACTAAGCTAAGCAAAATTAATATTTTTTTTTTTACTGTGAAAATGGCACTTTGGGACTGTGAAAGGGTTAGGGTTAGGGTTTTGGCCCTGTTGTCCCAAACTGCCCCAGCACTTCCCACATTGCTCAAAGTGGCTAGCTTTCATCCCAACACAGTTTATAGGGCCATACGGTACATAGTTTTCAAGTTACAGACTAAGCTAAGCAAAAGTGAACCAGGCCTTTTTACTGTGAAAATGGCACTTTGGGACTGTGAAAGTGACATTTTGGCCCTGTTGTCCCAAACTGCCCCAGCACTTCCCACATTGCTCAAAGTGGCTAGCTTTCATCCCAACACAGTTTATAGGGCCATACTGTACATAGTTTTCAAGTTACAGACTAAGCTAAGCAAAATTAATCTTTTTTTTTTTACTGTGAAAATGGCACTTTGGGACTGTGAAAGGGTTAGGGTTAGGGTTAGGGTTTTGGCCCTGTTGTCCCAAACTGCCCCAGCACTTCCCACATTGCTCAAAGTGGCTAGCTTTCATCCCAACACAGTTTATAGGGCCATACGGTACATAGTTTTCAAGTTACAGACTAAGCTAAGCAAAAGTGAACCAGGCCTTTTTACTGTGAAAACGGCACTTTGGGACTGTGAAAGTGACATTTTGGCCCTGTTGTCCCAAACTGCCCCAGCACTTCCCACATTGCTCAAAGTGGCTAGCTTTCATCCCAACACAGTTTATAGGGCCATACGGTACATAGTTTTCAAGTTACAGACTAAGCTAAGCAAAAGTGAACCAGGCCTTTTTACTATGAAAATGGCACTTTGGGACTGTGAAAGTGACATTTTGGCCCTGTTGTCCCAAACTGCCCCAGCACTTCCCACATTGCTCAAAGTGGCTAGCTTTCATCCCAACACAGTTTATAGGGCCATACGGTACATAGTTTTCAAGTTACAGACTAAGCTAAGCAAAAGTGAACCAGGCCTTTTTACTGTGAAAATGGCACTTTGGGACTGTGAAAGTGACATTTTGGCCCTGTTGTCCCAAACTGCCCCAGCACTTCCCACATTGCTCAAAGTGGCTAGCTTTCATCCCAACACAGTTTATAGGGCCATACGGTACATAGTTTTCAAGTTACAGACTAAGCTAAGCAAAAGTGAACCAGGCCTTTTTACTGTGAAAATGGCACTTTGGGACTGTGAAAGTGACATTTTGGCCCTGTTGTCCCAAACTGCCCCAGCACTTCCCACATTGCTCAAAGTGGCTAGCTTTCATCCCAACACAGTTTATAGGGCCATACGGTACATAGTTTTCAAGTTACAGACTAAGCTAAGCAAAATGAATCTTTTTTTTTTTACTGTGAAAATGGCACTTTGGGACTGTGAAAGGGTTAGGGTTAGGGTTTTGGCCCTGTTGTCCCAAACTGCCCCAGCACTTCCCACATTGCTCAAAGTGGCTAGCTTTCATCCCAACACAGTTTTTAGGGCCATACGGTACATAGTTTTCAAGTTACAGACTAAGCTAAGCAAAAGTGAACCAGGCCTTTTTACTGTGAAAATGGCACTTTGGGACTGTGAAAGTGACATTTTGGTCCTGTTGTCCCAAACTGCCCCAGCACTTCCCACATTGCTCAAAGTGGCTAGCTTTCATCCCAACACAGTTTATAGGGCCATACGGTACATAGTTTTCAAGTTACAGACTAAGCTAAGCAAAAGTGAACCAGGCCTTTTTACTGTGAAAATGGCACTTTGGGACTGTGAAAGTGACATTTTGGCCCTGTTGTCCCAAACTGCCCCAGCACTTCCCACATTGCTCAAAGTGGCTAGCTTTCATCCCAACACAGTTTATAGGGCCATACGGTACATAGTTTTCAAGTTACAGACTAAGCTAAGCAAAAGTGAACCAGGCCTTTTTACTGTGAAAACGGCACTTTGGGACTGTGAAAGTGACATTTTGGCCCTGTTGTCCCAAACTGCCCCAGCACTTCCCACATTGCTCAAAGTGGCTAGATTTCATCCCAACACAGTTTATAGGGCCATACGGTACATAGTTTTCAAGTTACAGACTAAGCTAAGCAAAATTAATCTTTTTTTTTTTACTGTGAAAATGGCACTTTGGGACTGTGAAAGGGTTAGGGTTAGGGTTTTGGCCCTGTTGTCCCAAACTGCCCCAGCACTTCCCACATTGCTCAAAGTGGCTAGCTTTCATCCCAACACAGTTTTTAGGGCCATACGGTACATAGTTTTCAATTTACAGACTAAGCTAAGCAAAAGTGAACCAGGCCTTTTTACTGTGAAAATGGCACTTTGGGACTGTGAAAGTGACATTTTGGCCCTGTTGTCCCAAACTGCCCCAGCACTTCCCACATTGCTCAAAGTGGCTAGCTTTCATCCCAACACAGTTTATAGGGCCATACGGTACATAGTTTTCAAGTTACAGACTAAGCTAAGCAAAAGTGAACCAGGCCTTTTTACTGTGAAAATGGCACTTTGGGACTGTGAAAGTGACATTTTGGCCCTGTTGTCCCAAACTGCCCCAGCACTTCCCACATTGCTCAAAGTGGCTAGCTTTCATCCCAACACAGTTTATAGGGCCATACGGTACATAGTTTTCAAGTTACAGACTAAGCTAAGCAAAATTAATCTTTTTTTTTTTACTGTGAAAATGGCACTTTGGGACTGTGAAAGGGTTGGGGTTAGGGTTAGGGTTTTGGCCCTGTTGTCCCAAACTGCCCCAGCACTTCCCACATTGCTCAAAGTGGCTAGCTTTCATCCCAACACAGTTTATAGGGCCATACGGTACATAGTTTTCAAGTTACAGACTAAGCTAAGCAAAATGAATCTTTTTTTTTTTACTGTGAAAATGGCACTTTGGGACTGTGAAAGGGTTAGGGTTAGGGTTTTGGCCCTGTTGTCCCAAACTGCCCCAGCACTTCCCACATTGCTCAAAGTGGCTAGCTTTCATCCCAACACAGTTTTTAGGGCCATACGGTACATAGTTTTCAATTTACAGACTAAGCTAAGCAAAAGTGAACCAGGCCTTTTTACTGTGAAAATGGCACTTTGGGACTGTGAAAGTGACATTTTGGCCCTGTTGTCCCAAACTGCCCCAGCACTTCCCACATTGCTCAAAGTGGCTAGCTTTCATCCCAACACAGTTTATAGGGCCATACGGTACATAGTTTTCAAGTTACAGACTAAGCTAAGCAAAAGTGAACCAGGCCTTTTTACTGTGAAAATGGCACTTTGGGACTGTGAAAGTGACATTTTGGCCCTGTTGTCCCAAACTGCCCCAGCACTTCCCACATTGCTCAAAGTGGCTAGCTTTCATCCCAACACAATTTATAGGGCCATACGGTACATAGTTTTCAAGTTACAGACTAAGCTAAGCAAAAGTGAACCAGGCCTTTTTACTGTGAAAACGGCACTTTGGGACTGTGAAAGTGACATTTTGGCCCTGTTGTCCCAAACTGCCCCAGCACTTCCCACATTGCTCAAAGTGGCTAGATTTCATCCCAACACAGTTTATAGGGCCATACGGTACATAGTTTTCAAGTTACAGACTAAGCTAAGCAAAATTAATCTTTTTTTTTTTACTGTGAAAATGGCACTTTGGGACTGTGAAAGGGTTAGGGTTAGGGTTTTGGCCCTGTTGTCCCAAACTGCCCCAGCACTTCCCACATTGCTCAAAGTGGCTAGCTTTCATCCCAACACAGTTTTTAGGGCCATACGGTACATAGTTTTCAATTTACAGACTAAGCTAAGCAAAAGTGAACCAGGCCTTTTTACTGTGAAAATGGCACTTTGGGACTGTGAAAGTGACATTTTGGCCCTGTTGTCCCAAACTGCCCCAGCACTTCCCACATTGCTCAAAGTGGCTAGCTTTCATCCCAACACAGTTTATAGGGCCATACGGTACATAGTTTTCAAGTTACAGACTAAGCTAAGCAAAAGTGAACCAGGCCTTTTTACTGTGAAAATGGCACTTGGGACTGTGAAAGTGACATTTTGGCCCTGTTGTCCCAAACTGCCCCAGCACTTCCCACATTGCTCAAAGTGGCTAGCTTTCATCCCAACACAGTTTATAGGGCCATACGGTACATAGTTTTCAAGTTACAGACTAAGCTAAGCAAAATTAATCTTTTTTTTTTTACTGTGAAAATGGCACTTTGGGACTGTGAAAGGGTTGGGGTTAGGGTTAGGGTTTTGGCCCTGTTGTCCCAAACTGCCCCAGCACTTCCCACATTGCTCAAAGTGGCTAGCTTTCATCCCAACACAGTTTATAGGGCCATACGGTACATAGTTTTCAAGTTACAGACTAAGCTAAGCAAAATGAATCTTTTTTTTTTTACTGTGAAAATGGCACTTTGGGACTGTGAAAGGGTTAGGGTTAGGGTTTTGGCCCTGTTGTCCCAAACTGCCCCAGCACTTCCCACATTGCTCAAAGTGGCTAGCTTTCATCCCAACACAGTTTTTAGGGCCATACGGTACATAGTTTTCAATTTACAGACTAAGCTAAGCAAAAGTGAACCAGGCCTTTTTACTGTGAAAATGGCACTTTGGGACTGTGAAAGTGACATTTTGGCCCTGTTGTCCCAAACTGCCCCAGCACTTCCCACATTGCTCAAAGTGGCTAGCTTTCATCCCAACACAGTTTATAGGGCCATACGGTACATAGTTTTCAAGTTACAGACTAAGCTAAGCAAAAGTGAACCAGGCCTTTTTACTGTGAAAATGGCACTTTGGGACTGTGAAAGTGACATTTTGGCCCTGTTGTCCCAAACTGCCCCAGCACTTCCCACATTGCTCAAAGTGGCTAGCTTTCATCCCAACACAGTTTATAGGGCCATACGGTACATAGTTTTCAAGTTACAGACTAAGCTAAGCAAAATGAATCTTTTTTTTTTTACTGTGAAAATGGCACTTTGGGACTGTGAAAGGGTTGGGGTTAGGGTTAGGGTTTTGGCCCTGTTGTCCCAAACTGCCCCAGCACTTCCCACATTGCTCAAAGTGGCTAGCTTTCATCCCAACACAGTTTATAGGGCCATACGGTACATAGTTTTCAAGTTACAGACTAAGCTAAGCAAAATGAATCTTTTTTTTTTTACTGTGAAAATGGCACTTTGGGACTGTGAAAGGGTTAGGGTTAGGGTTTTGGCCCTGTTGTCCCAAACTGCCCCAGCACTTCCCACATTGCTCAAAGTGGCTAGCTTTCATCCCAACACAGTTTTTAGGGCCATACGGTACATAGTTTTCAATTTACAGACTAAGCTAAGCAAAAGTGAACCAGGCCTTTTTACTGTGAAAATGGCACTTTGGGACTGTGAAAGTGACATTTTGGCCCTGTTGTCCCAAACTGCCCCAGCACTTCCCACATTGCTCAAAGTGGCTAGCTTTCATCCCAACACAGTTTATAGGGCCATACGGTACATAGTTTTCAAGTTACAGACTAAGCTAAGCAAAAGTGAACCAGGCCTTTTTACTGTGAAAATGGCACTTTGGGACTGTGAAAGTGACATTTTGGCCCTGTTGTCCCAAACTGCCCCAGCACTTCCCACATTGCTCAAAGTGGCTAGCTTTCATCCCAACACAGTTTATAGGGCCATACGGTACATAGTTTTCAAGTTACAGACTAAGCTAAGCAAAATGAATCTTTTTTTTTTTACTGTGAAAATGGCACTTTGGGACTGTGAAAGGGTTGGGGTTAGGGTTAGGGTTTTGGCCCTGTTGTCCCAAACTGCCCCAGCACTTCCCACATTGCTCAAAGTGGCTAGCTTTCATCCCAACACAGTTTATAGGGCCATACGGTACATAGTTTTCAAGTTACAGACTAAGCTAAGCAAAATGAATCTTTTTTTTTTTACTGTGAAAATGGCACTTTGGGACTGTGAAAGGGTTAGGGTTAGGGTTAGGGTTTTGGCCCTGTTGTCCCAAACTGCCCCAGCACTTCCCACATTGCTCAAAGTGGCTAGCTTTCATCCCAACACAGTTTATAGGGCCATACGGTACATAGTTTTCAAGTTACAGACTAAGCTAAGCAAAAGTGAACCAGGCCTTTTTACTGTGAAAATGACACTTTGGGACTGTGAAAGTGACATTTTGGCCCTGTTGTCCCAAACTGCCCCAGCACTTCCCACATTGCTCAAAGTGGCTAGCTTTCATCCCAACACAGTTTATAGGGCCATACGGTACATAGTTTTCAAGTTACAGACTAAGCTAAGCAAAATGAATCTTTTTTTTTTTACTGTGAAAATGGCACTTTGGGACTGTGAAAGGGTTAGGGTTAGGGTTAGGGTTTTGGCCCTGTTGTCCCAAACTGCCCCAGCACTTCCCACATTGCTCAAAGTGGCTAGCTTTCATCCCAACACAGTTTATAGGGCCATACGGTACATAGTTTTCAAGTTACAGACTAAGCTAAGCAAAATGAATCATTTTTTTTTTACTGTGAAAATGGCACTTTGGGACTGTGAAAGGGTTGGGGTTAGGGTTAGGGTTTTGGCCCTGTTGTCCCAAACTGCCCCAGCACTTCCCACATTGCTCAAAGTGGCTAGCTTTCATCCCAACACAGTTTATAGGGCCATACGGTACATAGTTTTCAAGTTACAGACTAAGCTAAGCAAAATTAATCTTTTTTTTTTTACTGTGAAAATGGCACTTTGGGACTGTGAAAGGGTTAGGGTTAGGGTTAGGGTTTTGGCCCTGTTGTCCCAAACTGCCCCAGCACTTCCCACATTGCTCAAAGTGGCTAGCTTTCATCCCAACACAGTTTATAGGGCCATACGGTACATAGTTTTCAAGTTACAGACTAAGCTAAGCAAAATGAATCTTTTTTTTTTACTGTGAAAATGGCACTTTGGGACTGTGAAAGGGTTGGGGTTAGGGTTAGGGTTTTGGCCCTGTTGTCCCAAACTGCCCCAGCACTTCCCACATTGCTCAAAGTGGCTAGCTTTCATCCCAACACAGTTTATAGGGCCATACGGTACATAGTTTTCAAGTTACAGACTAAGCTAAGCAAAATGAATCTTTTTTTTTTTACTGTGAAAATGGCACTTTGGGACTGTGAAAGGGTTGGGGTTAGGGTTAGGGTTTTGGCCCTGTTGTCCCAAACTGCCCCAGCACTTCCCACATTGCTCAAAGTGGCTAGCTTTCATCCCAACACAGTTTATAGGGCCATACGGTACATAGTTTTCAAGTTACAGACTAAGCTAAGCAAAAGTGAACCAGGCCTTTTTACTGTGAAAATGGCACTTTGGGACTGTGAAAGTGACATTTTGGCCCTGTTGTCCCAAACTGCCCCAGCACTTCCCACATTGCTCAAATTGGCTAGCTTTCATCCCAACACAGTTTATAGGGCCATACGGTACATAGTTTTCAAGTTACAGACTAAGCTAAGCAAAATTAATCTTTTTTTTTTTACTGTGAAAATGGCACTTTGGGACTGTGAAAGGGTTGGGGTTAGGGTTAGGGTTTTGGCCCTGTTGTCCCAAACTGCCCCAGCACTTCCCACATTGCTCAAAGTGGCTAGCTTTCATCCCAACACAGTTTATAGGGCCATACGGTACATAGTTTTCAAGTTACAGACTAAGCTAAGCAAAATGAATCTTTTTTTTTTTACTGTGAAAATGGCACTTTGGGACTGTGAAAGGGTTAGGGTTAGGGTTAGGGTTTTGGCCCTGTTGTCCCAAACTGCCCCAGCACTTCCCACATTGCTCAAAGTGGCTAGCTTTCATCCCAACACAGTTTATAGGGCCATACGGTACATAGTTTTCAAGTTACAGACTAAGCTAAGCAAAAGTGAACCAGGCCTTTTTACTGTGAAAATGGCACTTTGGGACTGTGAAAGTGACATTTTGGCCCTGTTGTCCCAAACTGCCCCAGCACTTCCCACATTGCTCAAAGTGGCTAGCTTTCATCCCAACACAGTTTATAGGGCCATACGGTACATAGTTTTCAAGTTACAGACTAAGCTAAGCAAAATGAATCTTTTTTTTTTTACTGTGAAAATGGCACTTTGGGACTGTGAAAGGGTTAGGGTTAGGGTTTTGGCCCTGTTGTCCCAAACTGCCCCAGCACTTCCCACATTGCTCAAAGTGGCTAGCTTTCATCCCAACACAGTTTATAGGGCCATACGGTACATAGTTTTCAAGTTACAGACTAAGCTAAGCAAAAGTGAACCAGGCCTTTTTACTGTGAAAATGGCACTTTGGGACTGTGAAAGTGACATTTTGGCCCTGTTGTCCCAAACTGCCCCAGCACTTCCCACATTGCTCAAAGTGGCTAGCTTTCATCCCAACACAGTTTATAGGGCCATACGGTACATAGTTTTCAAGTTACAGACTAAGCTAAGCAAAATTAATCTTTTTTTTTTTACTGTGAAAATGGCACTTTGGGACTGTGAAAGGGTTGGGGTTAGGGTTAGGGTTTTGGCCCTGTTGTCCCAAACTGCCCCAGCACTTCCCACATTGCTCAAAGTGGCTAGCTTTCATCCCAACACAGTTTATAGGGCCATACGGTACATAGTTTTCAAGTTACAGACTAAGCTAAGCAAAATGAATCTTTTTTTTTTTACTGTGAAAATGGCACTTTGGGACTGTGAAAGGGTTAGGGTTAGGGTTAGGGTTTTGGCCCTGTTGTCCCAAACTGCCCCAGCACTTCCCACATTGCTCAAAGTGGCTAGCTTTCATCCCAACACAGTTTATAGGGCCATACGGTACATAGTTTTCAAGTTACAGACTAAGCTAAGCAAAAGTGAACCAGGCCTTTTTACTGTGAAAATGGCACTTTGGGACTGTGAAAGTGACATTTTGGCCCTGTTGTCCCAAACTGCCCCAGCACTTCCCACATTGCTCAAAGTGGCTAGCTTTCATCCCAACACAGTTTATAGGGCCATACGGTACATAGTTTTCAAGTTACAGACTAAGCTAAGCAAAAGTGAACCAGGCCTTTTTACTGTGAAAATGGCACTTTGGGACTGTGAAAGTGACATTTTGGCCCTGTTGTCCCAAACTGCCCCAGCACTTCCCACATTGCTCAAAGTGGCTAGCTTTCATCCCAACACAGTTTATAGGGCCATACGGTACATAGTTTTCAAGTTACAGACTAAGCTAAGCAAAATGAATCTTTTTTTTTTTACTGTGAAAATGGCACTTTGGGAGTGTGAAAGGGTTGGGGTTAGGGTTAGGGTTTTGGCCCTGTTGTCCCAAACTGCCCCAGCACTTCCCACATTGCTCAAAGTGGCTAGCTTTCATCCCAACACAGTTTATAGGGCCATACGGTACATAGTTTTCAAGTTACAGACTAAGCTAAGCAAAAGTGAACCAGGCCTTTTTACTGTGAAAATGGCACTTTGGGACTGTGAAAGTGACATTTTGGCCCTGTTGTCCCAAACTGCCCCAGCACTTCCCACATTGCTCAAAGTGGCTAGCTTTCATCCCAACACAGTTTATAGGGCCATACGGTACATAGTTTTCAAGTTACAGACTAAGCTAAGCAAAAGTGAACCAGGCCTTTTTACTGTGAAAATGGCACTTTGGGACTGTGAAAGTGACATTTTGGCCCTGTTGTCCCAAACTGCCCCAGCACTTCCCACATTGCTCAAAGTGGCTAGCTTTCATCCCAACACAGTTTATAGGGCCATACGGTACATAGTTTTCAAGTTACAGACTAAGCTAAGCAAAATGAATCTTTTTTTTTTTACTGTGAAAATGGCACTTTGGGAGTGTGAAAGGGTTGGGGTTAGGGTTAGGGTTTTGGCCCTGTTGTCCCAAACTGCCCCAGCACTTCCCACATTGCTCAAAGTGGCTAGCTTTCATCCCAACACAGTTTATAGGGCCATACGGTACATAGTTTTCAAGTTACAGACTAAGCTAAGCAAAATGAATCATTTTTTTTTTACTGTGAAAATGGCACTTTGGGACTGTGAAAGGGTTGGGGTTAGGGTTAGGGTTTTGGCCCTGTTGTCCCAAACTGCCCCAGCACTTCCCACATTGCTCAAAGTGGCTAGCTTTCATCCCAACACAGTTTATAGGGCCATACGGTACATAGTTTTCAAGTTACAGACTAAGCTAAGCAAAATTAATCTTTTTTTTTTTACTGTGAAAATGGCACTTTGGGACTGTGAAAGGGTTAGGGTTAGGGTTAGGGTTTTGGCCCTGTTGTCCCAAACTGCCCCAGCACTTCCCACATTGCTCAAAGTGGCTAGCTTTCATCCCAACACAGTTTATAGGGCCATACGGTACATAGTTTTCAAGTTACAGACTAAGCTAAGCAAAATGAATCTTTTTTTTTTACTGTGAAAATGGCACTTTGGGACTGTGAAAGGGTTGGGGTTAGGGTTAGGGTTTTGGCCCTGTTGTCCCAAACTGCCCCAGCACTTCCCACATTGCTCAAAGTGGCTAGCTTTCATCCCAACACAGTTTATAGGGCCATACGGTACATAGTTTTCAAGTTACAGACTAAGCTAAGCAAAATGAATCTTTTTTTTTTTACTGTGAAAATGGCACTTTGGGACTGTGAAAGGGTTGGGGTTAGGGTTAGGGTTTTGGCCCTGTTGTCCCAAACTGCCCCAGCACTTCCCACATTGCTCAAAGTGGCTAGCTTTCATCCCAACACAGTTTATAGGGCCATACGGTACATAGTTTTCAAGTTACAGACTAAGCTAAGCAAAAGTGAACCAGGCCTTTTTACTGTGAAAATGGCACTTTGGGACTGTGAAAGTGACATTTTGGCCCTGTTGTCCCAAACTGCCCCAGCACTTCCCACATTGCTCAAATTGGCTAGCTTTCATCCCAACACAGTTTATAGGGCCATACGGTACATAGTTTTCAAGTTACAGACTAAGCTAAGCAAAATTAATCTTTTTTTTTTTACTGTGAAAATGGCACTTTGGGACTGTGAAAGGGTTGGGGTTAGGGTTAGGGTTTTGGCCCTGTTGTCCCAAACTGCCCCAGCACTTCCCACATTGCTCAAAGTGGCTAGCTTTCATCCCAACACAGTTTATAGGGCCATACGGTACATAGTTTTCAAGTTACAGACTAAGCTAAGCAAAATGAATCTTTTTTTTTTTACTGTGAAAATGGCACTTTGGGACTGTGAAAGGGTTAGGGTTAGGGTTAGGGTTTTGGCCCTGTTGTCCCAAACTGCCCCAGCACTTCCCACATTGCTCAAAGTGGCTAGCTTTCATCCCAACACAGTTTATAGGGCCATACGGTACATAGTTTTCAAGTTACAGACTAAGCTAAGCAAAAGTGAACCAGGCCTTTTTACTGTGAAAATGGCACTTTGGGACTGTGAAAGTGACATTTTGGCCCTGTTGTCCCAAACTGCCCCAGCACTTCCCACATTGCTCAAAGTGGCTAGCTTTCATCCCAACACAGTTTATAGGGCCATACGGTACATAGTTTTCAAGTTACAGACTAAGCTAAGCAAAATGAATCTTTTTTTTTTTACTGTGAAAATGGCACTTTGGGACTGTGAAAGGGTTAGGGTTAGGGTTTTGGCCCTGTTGTCCCAAACTGCCCCAGCACTTCCCACATTGCTCAAAGTGGCTAGCTTTCATCCCAACACAGTTTATAGGGCCATACGGTACATAGTTTTCAAGTTACAGACTAAGCTAAGCAAAAGTGAACCAGGCCTTTTTACTGTGAAAATGGCACTTTGGGACTGTGAAAGTGACATTTTGGCCCTGTTGTCCCAAACTGCCCCAGCACTTCCCACATTGCTCAAAGTGGCTAGCTTTCATCCCAACACAGTTTATAGGGCCATACGGTACATAGTTTTCAAGTTACAGACTAAGCTAAGCAAAATTAATCTTTTTTTTTTTACTGTGAAAATGGCACTTTGGGACTGTGAAAGGGTTGGGGTTAGGGTTAGGGTTTTGGCCCTGTTGTCCCAAACTGCCCCAGCACTTCCCACATTGCTCAAAGTGGCTAGCTTTCATCCCAACACAGTTTATAGGGCCATACGGTACATAGTTTTCAAGTTACAGACTAAGCTAAGCAAAATGAATCTTTTTTTTTTTACTGTGAAAATGGCACTTTGGGACTGTGAAAGGGTTAGGGTTAGGGTTAGGGTTTTGGCCCTGTTGTCCCAAACTGCCCCAGCACTTCCCACATTGCTCAAAGTGGCTAGCTTTCATCCCAACACAGTTTATAGGGCCATACGGTACATAGTTTTCAAGTTACAGACTAAGCTAAGCAAAAGTGAACCAGGCCTTTTTACTGTGAAAATGGCACTTTGGGACTGTGAAAGTGACATTTTGGCCCTGTTGTCCCAAACTGCCCCAGCACTTCCCACATTGCTCAAAGTGGCTAGCTTTCATCCCAACACAGTTTATAGGGCCATACGGTACATAGTTTTCAAGTTACAGACTAAGCTAAGCAAAAGTGAACCAGGCCTTTTTACTGTGAAAATGGCACTTTGGGACTGTGAAAGTGACATTTTGGCCCTGTTGTCCCAAACTGCCCCAGCACTTCCCACATTGCTCAAAGTGGCTAGCTTTCATCCCAACACAGTTTATAGGGCCATACGGTACATAGTTTTCAAGTTACAGACTAAGCTAAGCAAAATGAATCTTTTTTTTTTTACTGTGAAAATGGCACTTTGGGAGTGTGAAAGGGTTGGGGTTAGGGTTAGGGTTTTGGCCCTGTTGTCCCAAACTGCCCCAGCACTTCCCACATTGCTCAAAGTGGCTAGCTTTCATCCCAACACAGTTTATAGGGCCATACGGTACATAGTTTTCAAGTTACAGACTAAGCTAAGCAAAAGTGAACCAGGCCTTTTTACTGTGAAAATGGCACTTTGGGACTGTGAAAGTGACATTTTGGCCCTGTTGTCCCAAACTGCCCCAGCACTTCCCACATTGCTCAAAGTGGCTAGCTTTCATCCCAACACAGTTTATAGGGCCATACGGTACATAGTTTTCAAGTTACAGACTAAGCTAAGCAAAAGTGAACCAGGCCTTTTTACTGTGAAAATGGCACTTTGGGACTGTGAAAGTGACATTTTGGCCCTGTTGTCCCAAACTGCCCCAGCACTTCCCACATTGCTCAAAGTGGCTAGCTTTCATCCCAACACAGTTTATAGGGCCATACGGTACATAGTTTTCAAGTTACAGACTAAGCTAAGCAAAATGAATCTTTTTTTTTTTACTGTGAAAATGGCACTTTGGGAGTGTGAAAGGGTTGGGGTTAGGGTTAGGGTTTTGGCCCTGTTGTCCCAAACTGCCCCAGCACTTCCCACATTGCTCAAAGTGGCTAGCTTTCATCCCAACACAGTTTATAGGGCCATACGGTACATAGTTTTCAAGTTACAGACTAAGCTAAGCAAAATGAATCTTTTTTTTTTTACTGTGAAAATGGCACTTTGGGACTGTGAAAGGGTTGGGGTTAGGGTTAGGGTTTTGGCCCTGTTGTCCCAAACTGCCCCAGCACTTCCCACATTGCTCAAAGTGGCTAGCTTTCATCCCAACACAGTTTATAGGGCCATACGGTACATAGTTTTCAAGTTACAGACTAAGCTAAGCAAAAGTGAACCAGGCCTTTTTACTGTGAAAATGGCACTTTGGGACTGTGAAAGTGACATTTTGGCCCTGTTGTCCCAAACTGCCCCAGCACTTCCCACATTGCTCAAAGTGGCTAGCTTTCATCCCAACACAGTTTATAGGGCCATACGGTACATAGTTTTCAAGTTACAGACTAAGCTAAGCAAAATGAATCTTTTTTTTTTTACTGTGAAAATGGCACTTTGGGACTGTGAAAGGGTTGGGGTTAGGGTTAGGGTTTTGGCCCTGTTGTCCCAAACTGCCCCAGCACTTCCCACATTGCTCAAAGTGGCTAGCTTTCATCCCAACACAGTTTATAGGGCCATACGGTACATAGTTTTCAAGTTACAGACTAAGCTAAGCAAAATTAATATTTTTTTTTTTACTGTGAAAATGGCACTTTGGGACTGTGAAAGGGTTAGGGTTAGGGTTAGGGTTTTGGCCCTGTTGTCCCAAACTGCCCCAGCACTTCCCACATTGCTCAAAGTGGCTAGCTTTCATCCCAACACAGTTTATAGGGCCATACGGTACATAGTTTTCAAGTTACAGACTAAGCTAAGCAAAAGTGAACCAGGCCTTTTTACTGTGAAAATGGCACTTTGGGACTGTGAAAGTGACATTTTGGCCCTGTTGTCCCAAACTGCCCCAGCACTTCCCACATTGCTCAAAGTGGCTAGCTTTCATCCCAACACAGTTTATAGGGCCATACGGTACATAGTTTTCAAGTTACAGACTAAGCTAAGCAAAATGAATCTTTTTTTTTTTACTGTGAAAATGGCACTTTGGAGTAGTATGATATAGTGTCTGTTCGGTACCTTTTTTGGCCACTGGTGGCGCTAGTGAGCAATTTAATGCATAATTTGAATAATTAATTATGCAAATTAGTAATTAAACATTCCATGAATTCCATAGATATAATTAGCATAATCATAAATCATAAATATCCATAAATATAAATATCCATAAATATAATGAGCATATAATAGTTTATAATTAAATAATAATAAAAACTAATGATAGTTATTTATAAATGCATGATGTGTGTGTGATTAGCTGATCTCATCTCTCTCTCTCCCTGCGTCTCCTTGTGCCATGCCTCCCCAAAAGCCAGCAGAGATGCTGACTCGAAGGTGTGAAAAACAAACAAATGTAAATTTGTTTGTTTGTCACTGGGGCTGAGGTGGGGGGATGGGCTCCCACTCTTTGTGGAATGCCATGGGCCAGACATGCAAATTAAATGAAGCGCGGGGGTGGGGTGGGGGGATGGGTTCTAACCAGGTGCCAGACATGCAAATTAGATAAACACAGAGGTGGGGGCTCCACTCTTTGAAGTGAATTGTATGCATAAATTAATCAAGTTAGTATTTAAATTCCTTGCATACATTGACAGTGGGGGTGTGATTCCTCCTAGTGGTCAATCTCTATATATATATATAATTACACTGCAATACCATTTATGCCCTGATGTGATCTCAGTCATCTAGGGCAATGTTTTTCAATCAATGGTCTGGGGACCACCAATGGGCCTTGAATGTAATTCTTGTGAAAAATCAATGATACCCCCCCTAGTGTTCAATCTCTATATAAATATTTACACTGCAGTACCTACTATGCCCTGATGTGATTTCAGTCACCTAGTGGAAATGTTTTCAAGCAATGGTCAGGGGGCTACCGATGGTCTTTGAGAAGGTTCAGGTGACCCTCCCCAGCTAAATCATGGAGAGTTGGTAACCAAATAGTCTCCTTATAGATCTTTAACTCTATACTTTTCAAAATGTTGTGTTTTTTTTAATTTTTTATGTTTCATGGTGTCCTAATGGGGTTGGGTATTGTATATCTTGTATTATTTTTTATGTTTTGTGTTGTGTCTTTGAATTTTGTATGCTTCATGTGGTACTAATGTGTTTGGGTTATTGTCTGTCTTGTATTATTTTCGGTGTTTTGTGTTGTGTCTTTGATTTTTTTATGTTTCATGTTGTCCTAATGGGTTGGGTATTGTATATCTTGTATTATTTTTTGTGTTTTGTGTTGTGTCTTTGAATTTTGCATGCTTCATGTGGTACTAGGTGTTTGGGTTATTGTCTGTCTTGTATTATTTTTGGTGTTTTGTGTTGGGATCTTTGAATTTTTTATGTTTCATGTTTGTCCTAATGGGTTGGGTATTGTATATCTTGTATTATTTTTTGTGTTTTGTGTTGTGTCTTTGAATTTTGCATGCTTCATGTGGTACTAGGTGGTTGGGTTATTGTCTGTCTTGTATTATTTTTGGTGTTTTGTGTTGGGATCTTTGAATTTTTTATGTTTCATGTTGTCCAAATGGGGTTGGGTATTGTATATCTTGTATTATTTTTTGTGTTTTGTGTTGTGTCTTTGAATTTTGCATGCTTCATGTGGTACTAGGTGTTTGGGTTATTGTCTGTCTTGTATTATTTTTGGTGTTTTGTGTTGTGTCTTTGAATTTTGTATGCTTCATGTGGTATTAATGTGTTTGGATTATTGTATGTCTTGTATTATTTATGGTGTTTTGTGCTGTGTCTTTGAATTTTGTATGTTTCATGTGGTACTTCAAAATATTATTAATACAAACAGGCGGCCTGTTGTATTAATATAATATTTTAATTACCATAAATAATACAAGACATACAATAATCCGAACACATTAGTACCCCATGAACCATACCCAATTCAAAGACACAGCACAAAACACCAAAAATAATACAAGATATACAATAACCCATACCCATTAGGACAACATGAAACATACAAAATTCAAAGACACAACACAAAACACCAAAAATAATACAAGATGGCCAATAACCCAAACACATTAGTACCACCTGAAACATAAAAATTCAAAGACACAGCACAAAACCCCAAAAATAATACAAGACAGACAATAGCCCAAACACATTAGTACCACATGAAGCATACAAAATTCAAAGACACAACACAAAACACCAAAAATAATACAAGATATACAATATCCAACCCCATTTGGACAACATGAAACATAAAAAATTCAAAGATCCAAACACAAAACACCAAAAATAATACAAGACAGACAATAACCAAACACCTAGTACCACATGAAGCATGCAAAATTCAAAGACACAACACAAAACACAAAAAATAATACAAGATATACAATACCCAACCCCATTTGGACAACATGAAACATAAAAAATTCAAAGATCCCAACACAAAACACCAAAAATAATACAAGACAGACAATAACCCAAACACCTAGTACCACATGAAGCATGCAAAATTCAAAGACACAACACAAAACACAAAAAATAATACAAGATATACAATACCCAACCCCATTTGGACAACATGAAACATAAAAAAATCAAAGATCCCAACACAAAACACCAAAAATAATACAAGACAGACAATAACCCAAACACCTAGTACCACATGAAGCATACAGAATTCAAAGACACAACACAAAACACCAAAAATAATACAAGATATACAATACCCAACCCCATTTGGACAACATGAAACATAAAAAATGCAAAGATCCCAACACAAAACACTAAAAATAATACAAGACAGACAATAACCCAAACACCTAGTACCACATGAAGCATGCAAAATTCAAAGACACAACACAAAACACAAAAAATAATACAAGATATACAATACCAAACCCCATTTGGACAACATGAAACATAAAAAATTCAAAGATCCCAACACAAAACACCAAAAATAATACAAGACAGACAATAACCCAAACACCTAGTACCACATGAAGCATACAAAATTCAAAGACACAACACAAAACACCAAAAATAATACAAGATATACAATACCCAACCCCATTTGGACAACATGAAACATAAAAAATTCAAAGATCCCAACACAAAACACCAAAAATAATACAAGACAGACAATAACCCAAACACCTAGTACCACATGAAGCATGCAAAATTCAAAGACACAACACAAAACACAAAAATAATACAAGATATACAATACCCAACCCCATTTGGACAACATGAAACATAAAACAAATTCAAAGATCCCAACACAAAACACCAAAAATAATACAAGACAGACAATAACCCAAACACCTAGTACCACATGAAGCATGCAAAATTCAAAGACACAACACAAAACACAAAAAATAATACAAGATATACAATACCCAACCCATTAGGACAACATGAAACATAAAAAATTCAAAGATCCCAACACAAAACACCAAAAATAATACAAGCCAGACAATAACCCAAACACCTAGTACCACATGAAGCATGCAAAATTCAAAGACACAACACAAACCACAAAAAATAATACAAGATATACAATACCCAACCCCATTTGGACAACATGAAACATAAAAAATTCAAAGATCCCAACACAAAACACCAAAAATAATACAAGACAGACAATAACCCAAACACCTAGTACCACATGAAGCATGCAAAATTCAAAGACACAACACAAAACACAAAAAATAATACAAGATATACAATACCCAACCCCATTTGGACAACATGAAACATAAAAAATTCAAAGATCCCAACACAAAACACCAAAAATAATACAAGACAGACAATAACCCAAACACCTAGTACCACATGAAGCATGCAAAATTCAAAGACACAACACAAAACACAAAAAAAAAAATACAAGATATACAATACCCAACCCCATTTGGACAACATGAAACATCAAAAATTCAAAGATCCCAACACAAAACCCCAAAAATAATACAAGACAGACAATAACCCAAACACCTAGTACCACATGAAGCATGCAAAATTCAAAGACACAACACAAAACACAAAAAATAATACAATATATACAATACCCAACCCCATTTGGACAACATGAAACATAAAAAAATTCAAAGATCCCAACACAAAACACCAAAAATAATACAAGACAGACAATAACCCAAACACCTAGTACCACATGAAGCATGCAAAATTCAAAGACACACCACAAAACACAAAAAATAATACAAGATATACAATACCCAACCCCATTTGGACAACATGAAACATAAAAAATTCAAAGATCCCAACACAAAACACCAAAAATAATACAAGACAGACAATAACCCAAACACCTAGTACCACATGAAGCATGCAAAATTCAAAGACACAACACAAAACACAAAAAATAATACAAGATATACAATACCCAACCCCATTTGGACAACATGAAACATAAAAAATTCAAAGATCCCAACACAAAACACCAAAAATAATACAAGACAGACAATAACCCAAACACCTAGTACCACATGAAGCATGCAAAATTCAAAGACACAACACAAAACACAAAAAATAATACAAGATATACAATACCCAACCCCATTTGGACAACATGAAACATAAAAAATTCAAAGATCCCAACACAAAACACCAAAAATAATACAAGACAGACAATAACCCAAACACCTAGTACCACATGAAGCATGCAAAATTCAAAGACACAACACAAAACACAAAAAATAATACAATATATACAATACCCAACCCCATTAGGACAACATGAAACATAAAAAATTCAAAGATCCCAACACAAAACACCAAAAATAATACAAGACAGACAATAACCCAAACACCTAGTACCACATGAAGCATGCAAAATTCAAAGACACAACACAAAACACAAAAAATAATACAAGATATACAATACCCAACCCCATTTGGACAACATGAAACATAAAAAATTCAAAGATCCCAACACAAAACACCAAAAATAATACAAGACAGACAATAACCCAAACACCTAGTACCACATGAAGCATGCAAAATTCAAAGACACAACACAAAACACAAAAAATAATACAAGATATACAATACCCAACCCCATTTGGACAACATGAAACATAAAAAATTCAAAGATCCCAACACAAAACACCAAAAATAATACAAGACAGACAATAACCCAAACACCTAGTACCACATGAAGCATGCAAAATTCAAAGACACAACACAAAACACAAAAAATAATACAATATATACAATACCCAACCCCATTTGGACAACATGAAACATAAAAAATTCAAAGATCCCAACACAAAACACCAAAAATAATACAAGACAGACAATAACCCAAACACCTAGTACCACATGAAGCATGCAAAATTCAAAGACACAACACAAAACACAAAAAATAATACAAGATATACAATACCCAACCCCATTTGGACAACATGAAACATAAAAAAATCAAAGATCCCAACACAAAACACCAAAAATAATACAAGACAGACAATAACCCAAACACCTAGTACCATATGAAGCATGCAAAATTCAAAGACACAACACAAAACACAAAAAATAATACAATATATACAATACCCAACCCCATTTGGACAACATGAAACATAAAAAATTCAAAGATCCCAACACAAAACACCAAAAATAATACCAGACAGACAATAACCCCAACACCTAGTACCACATGAAGCATGCAAAATTCAAAGACACAACACAAAACACAAAAAATAATACAAGATATACAATACCCAACCCCATTTGGACAACATGAAACATAAAAAATTCAAAGATCCCAACACAAAACACCAAAAATAATACAAGACAGACAATAACCCCAACACCTAGTACCACATGAAGCATGCAAAATTCAAAGACACAACACAAAACACAAAAAATAATACAAGATATACAATACCCAACCCCATTTGGACAACATGAAACATAAAAAATTCAAAGATCCCAACACAAAACACCAAAAATAATACAAGACAGACAATAACCCAAACACCTAGTACCACATGAAGCATGCAAAATTCAAAGACACAACACAAAACACAAAAAATAATACAAGATATACAATACCCAACCCCATTTGGACAACATGAAACATAAAAAATTCAAAGATCCCAACACAAAACACCAAAAATAATACAAGACAGACAATAACCCAAACACCTAGTACCACATGAAGCATGCAAAATTCAAAGACACAACACAAAACACAAAAAATAATACAAGATATACAATACCCAACCCCATTTGGACAACATGAAACATAAAAAATTCAAAGATCCCAACACAAAACACCAAAAATAATACAAGACAGACAATAACCCAAACACCTAGTACCACATGAAGCATGCAAAATTCAAAGACACAACACAAAACACAAAAAATAATACAAGATATACAATACCCAACCCCATTTGGACAACATGAAACATAAAAAATTCAAAGATCCCAACACAAAACACCAAAAATAATACAAGACAGACAATAACCCAACCACCTAGTACCACATGAAGCATGCAAAATTCAAAGACACAACACAAAACACAAAAAATAATACAAGATATACAATACCCAACCCATTAGGACAAACATGAAACATAAAAAATTCAAAGATCCCAACACAAAACACCAAAAATAATACAAGACAGACAATAACCCAAACACCTAGTACCACATGAAGCATGCAAAATTCAAAGACACAACACAAAACACAAAAAATAATACAAGATATACAATACCCAACCCATTAGGACAACATGAAACATAAAAAAATCAAAGACACAACACAAAACACCGAAAATAATACAAGACAGACAATAACCCAAACACATTAGTACCACATGAAGCATACAAAATTCAAAGATCCCAACACAAAACACCAAAAATAATACAAGACAGACAATAACCCAAACACCTAGTACCACATGAAGCATGCAAAATTCAAAGACACAACACAAAACACAAAAAATAATACAAGATATACAATACCCAACCCCATTTGGACAACATGAAACATAAAAAAATCAAAGATCCCAACACAAAACACCAAAAATAATACAAGACAGACAATAACCCAAACACCTAGTACCATATGAAGCATGCAAAATTCAAAGACACAACACAAAACACAAAAAATAATACAATATATACAATACCCAACCCCATTTGGACAACATGAAACATAAAAAATTCAAAGATCCCAACACAAAACACCAAAAATAATACCAGACAGACAATAACCCCAACACCTAGTACCACATGAAGCATGCAAAATTCAAAGACACAACACAAAACACAAAAAATAATACAAGATATACAATACCCAACCCCATTTGGACAACATGAAACATAAAAAATTCAAAGATCCCAACACAAAACACCAAAAATAATACAAGACAGACAATAACCCCAACACCTAGTACCACATGAAGCATGCAAAATTCAAAGACACAACACAAAACACAAAAAATAATACAAGATATACAATACCCAACCCCATTTGGACAACATGAAACATAAAAAATTCAAAGATCCCAACACAAAACACCAAAAATAATACAAGACAGACAATAACCCAAACACCTAGTACCACATGAAGCATGCAAAATTCAAAGACACAACACAAAACACAAAAAATAATACAAGATATACAATACCCAACCCCATTTGGACAACATGAAACATAAAAAATTCAAAGATCCCAACACAAAACACCAAAAATAATACAAGACAGACAATAACCCAAACACCTAGTACCACATGAAGCATGCAAAATTCAAAGACACAACACAAAACACAAAAAATAATACAAGATATACAATACCCAACCCCATTTGGACAACATGAAACATAAAAAATTCAAAGATCCCAACACAAAACACCAAAAATAATACAAGACAGACAATAACCCAAACACCTAGTACCACATGAAGCATGCAAAATTCAAAGACACAACACAAAACACAAAAAATAATACAAGATATACAATACCCAACCCCATTTGGACAACATGAAACATAAAAAATTCAAAGATCCCAACACAAAACACCAAAAATAATACAAGACAGACAATAACCCAACCACCTAGTACCACATGAAGCATGCAAAATTCAAAGACACAACACAAAACACAAAAAATAATACAAGATATACAATACCCAACCCATTAGGACAAACATGAAACATAAAAAATTCAAAGATCCCAACACAAAACACCAAAAATAATACAAGACAGACAATAACCCAAACACCTAGTACCACATGAAGCATGCAAAATTCAAAGACACAACACAAAACACAAAAAATAATACAAGATATACAATACCCAACCCATTAGGACAACATGAAACATAAAAAAATCAAAGACACAACACAAAACACCGAAAATAATACAAGACAGACAATAACCCAAACACATTAGTACCACATGAAGCATACAAAATTCAAAGACACAACACAAAACATAAAAAATAATACAAGATATACAATACCCAACCCCATTAGGACACCATGAAACATAAAAAATTAAAAAAAAACACAACATTTTGAAAAGTATAGAGTTAAAGATCTATAAGGAGACTATTTGGATACCAACTCTCCATGATTTAGCTGGGGAGGGTCACCTGAACCTTCTCAAAGACCATCGGTAGCCCCCTGACCATTGCTTGAAAACATTTCCACTAGGTGACTGAAATCACATCAGGGCATAGTAGGTACTGCAGTGTAAATATTTATATAGAGATTGAACACTAGGGGGGGTATCATTGATTTTTCACAAGAATTACATTCAAGGCCCATTGGTGGTCCCCAGACCATTGATTGAAAAACATTGCCCTAGATGACTGAGATCACATCAGGGCATAAATGGTATTGCAGTGTAATTATATATATATATAGAGATTGACCACTAGGAGGAATCACACCCCCACTGTCAATGTATGCAAGGAATTTAAATACTAACTTGATTAATTTATGCATACAATTCACTTCAAAGAGTGGAGCCCCCACCTCTGTGTTTATCTAATTTGCATGTCTGGCACCTGGTTAGAACCCATCCCCCCACCCCACCCCCGCGCTTCATTTAATTTGCATGTCTGGCCCATGGCATTCCACAAAGAGTGGGAGCCCATCCCCCCACCTCAGTCCCAGTGACAAACAAACAAATTTACATTTGTTTGTTTTTCACACCTTCGAGTCAGCATCTCTGCTGGCTTTTGGGGAGGCATGGCACAAGGAGACGCAGGGAGAGAGAGAGATGAGATCAGCTAATCACACACACATCATGCATTTATAAATAACTATCATTAGTTTTTATTATTATTTAATTATAAACTATTATATGCTAATTATATTTATGGATATTTATATTTATGGATATTTATGATTTATGATTATGCTAATTATATCTATGGAATTCATGGAATGTTTAATTACTAATTTGCATAATTAATTATGCAAATTATGCATTAAATTGCTCACTAGCGCCACCAGTGGCCAAAAAAGGTACCGAACAGACACTATATCATACTACTCTTTGGGACTGTGAAAGGGTTAGGGTTAGGGTTAGGGTTTTGGCCCTGTTGTCCCAAACTGCCCCAGCACTTCCCACATTGCTCAAAGTGGCTAGCTTTCATCCCAACACAGTTTATAGGGCCATACGGTACATAGTTTTCAAGTTACAGACTAAGCTAAGCAAAATTAATCTTTTTTTTTACTGTGAAAATGGCACTTTGGGACTGTGAAAGGGTTGGGGTTAGGGTTAGGGTTTTGGCCCTGTTGTCCCAAACTGCCCCAGCACTTCCCACATTGCTCAAAGTGGCTAGCTTTCATCCCAACACAGTTTATAGGGCCATACGGTACATAGTTTTCAAGTTACAGACTAAGCTAAGCAAAATGAATCTTTTTTTTTTTACTGTGAAAATGGCACTTTGGGACTGTGAAAGGGTTAGGGTTAGGGTTAGGGTTTTGGCCCTGTTGTCCCAAACTGCCCCAGCACTTCCCACATTGCTCAAAGTGGCTAGCTTTCATCCCAACACAGTTTATAGGGCCATACGGTACATAGTTTTCAAGTTACAGACTAAGCTAAGCAAAAGTGAACCAGGCCTTTTTACTGTGAAAATGGCACTTTGGGACTGTGAAAGTGACATTTTGGCCCTGTTGTCCCAAACTGCCCCAGCACTTCCCACATTGCTCAAAGTGGCTAGCTTTCATCCCAACACAGTTTATAGGGCCATACGGTACATAGTTTTCAAGTTACAGACTAAGCTAAGCAAAATTAATCTTTTTTTTTTTACTGTGAAAATGGCACTTTGGGACTGTGAAAGGGTTGGGGTTAGGGTTAGGGTTTTGGCCCTGTTGTCCCAAACTGCCCCAGCACTTCCCACATTGCTCAAAGTGGCTAGCTTTCATCCCAACACAGTTTATAGGGCCATACGGTACATAGTTTTCAAGTTACAGACTAAGCTAAGCAAAATGAATCTTTTTTTTTTTACTGTGAAAATGGCACTTTGGGACTGTGAAAGGGTTAGGGTTAGGGTTAGGGTTTTGGCCCTGTTGTCCCAAACTGCCCCAGCACTTCCCACATTGCTCAAAGTGGCTAGCTTTCATCCCAACACAGTTTATAGGGCCATACGGTACATAGTTTTCAAGTTACAGACTAAGCTAAGCAAAAGTGAACCAGGCCTTTTTACTGTGAAAATGGCACTTTGGGACTGTGAAAGTGACATTTTGGCCCTGTTGTCCCAAACTGCCCCAGCACTTCCCACATTGCTCAAAGTGGCTAGCTTTCATCCCAACACAGTTTATAGGGCCATACGGTACATAGTTTTCAAGTTACAGACTAAGCTAAGCAAAATGAATCTTTTTTTTTTTACTGTGAAAATGGCACTTTGGGACTGTGAAAGGGTTAGGGTTAGGGTTAGGGTTTTGGCCCTGTTGTCCCAAACTGCCCCAGCACTTCCCACATTGCTCAAAGTGGCTAGCTTTCATCCCAACACAGTTTATAGGGCCATACGGTACATAGTTTTCAAGTTACAGACTAAGCTAAGCAAAAGTGAACCAGGCCTTTTTACTGTGAAAACGGCACTTTGGGACTGTGAAAGTGACATTTTGGCCCTGTTGTCCCAAACTGCCCCAGCACTTCCCACATTGCTCAAAGTGGCTAGCTTTCATCCCAACACAGTTTATAGGGCCATACGGTACATAGTTTTCAAGTTACAGACTAAGCTAAGCAAAAGTGAACCAGGCCTTTTTACTGTGAAAATGGCACTTTGGGACTGTGAAAGTGACATTTTGGCCCTGTTGTCCCAAACTGCCCCAGCACTTCCCACATTGCTCAAAGTGGCTAGCTTTCATCCCAACACAGTTTATAGGGCCATACGGTACATAGTTTTCAAGTTACAGACTAAGCTAAGCAAAATGAATCTTTTTTTTTTTACTGTGAAAATGGCACTTTGGGACTGTGAAAGGGTTAGGGTTAGGGTTAGGGTTTTGGCCCTGTTGTCCCAAACTGCCCCAGCACTTCCCACATTGCTCAAAGTGGCTAGCTTTCATCCCAACACAGTTTATAGGGCCATACGGTACATAGTTTTCAAGTTACAGACTAAGCTAAGCAAAAGTGAACCAGGCCTTTTTACTGTGAAAACGGCACTTTGGGACTGTGAAAGTGACATTTTGGCCCTGTTGTCCCAAACTGCCCCAGCACTTCCCACATTGCTCAAAGTGGCTAGCTTTCATCCCAACACAGTTTATAGGGCCATACGGTACATAGTTTTCAAGTTACAGACTAAGCTAAGCAAAAGTGAACCAGGCCTTTTTACTGTGAAAATGGCACTTTGGGACTGTGAAAGTGACATTTTGGCCCTGTTGTCCCAAACTGCCCCAGCACTTCCCACATTGCTCAAAGTGGCTAGCTTTCATCCCAACACAGTTTATAGGGCCATACGGTACATAGTTTTCAAGTTACAGACTAAGCTAAGCAAAAGTGAACCAGGCCTTTTTACTGTGAAAACGGCACTTTGGGACTGTGAAAGTGACATTTTGGCCCTGTTGTCCCAAACTGCCCCAGCACTTCCCACATTGCTCAAAGTGGCTAGCTTTCATCCCAACACAGTTTATAGGGCCATACGGTACATAGTTTTCAAGTTACAGACTAAGCTAAGCAAAAGTGAACCAGGCCTTTTTACTGTGAAAATGGCACTTTGGGACTGTGAAAGTGACATTTTGGCCCTGTTGTCCCAAACTGCCCCAGCACTTCCCACATTGCTCAAAGTGGCTAGCTTTCATCCCAACACAGTTTATAGGGCCATACGGTACATAGTTTTCAAGTTACAGACTAAGCTAAGCAAAAGTGAACCAGGCCTTTTTACTGTGAAAACGGCACTTTGGGACTGTGAAAGTGACATTTTGGCCCTGTTGTCCCAAACTGCCCCAGCACTTCCCACATTGCTCAAAGTGGCTAGCTTTCATCCCAACACAGTTTATAGGGCCATACGGTACATAGTTTTCAAGTTACAGACTAAGCTAAGCAAAATGAATCTTTTTTTTTTTACTGTGAAAATGGCACTTTGGGACTGTGAAAGGGTTAGGGTTAGGGTTAGGGTTTTGGCCCTGTTGTCCCAAACTGCCCCAGCACTTCCCACATTGCTCAAAGTGGCTAGCTTTCATCCCAACACAGTTTATAGGGCCATACGGTACATAGTTTTCAAGTTACAGACTAAGCTAAGCAAAAGTGAACCAGGCCTTTTTACTGTGAAAATGGCACTTTGGGACTGTGAAAGTGACATTTTGGCCCTGTTGTCCCAAACTGCCCCAGCACTTCCCACATTGCTCAAAGTGGCTAGCTTTCATCCCAACACAGTTTATAGGGCCATACGGTACATAGTTTTCAAGTTACAGACTAAGCTAAGCAAAATGAATCTTTTTTTTTTTACTGTGAAAATGGCACTTTGGGACTGTGAAAGGGTTAGGGTTAGGGTTAGGGTTTTGGCCCTGTTGTCCCAAACTGCCCCAGCACTTCCCACATTGCTCAAAGTGGCTAGCTTTCATCCCAACACAGTTTATAGGGCCATACGGTACATAGTTTTCAAGTTACAGACTAAGCTAAGCAAAAGTGAACCAGGCCTTTTTACTGTGAAAACGGCACTTTGGGACTGTGAAAGTGACATTTTGGCCCTGTTGTCCCAAACTGCCCCAGCACTTCCCACATTGCTCAAAGTGGCTAGCTTTCATCCCAACACAGTTTATAGGGCCATACGGTACATAGTTTTCAAGTTACAGACTAAGCTAAGCAAAAGTGAACCAGGCCTTTTTACTGTGAAAATGGCACTTTGGGACTGTGAAAGTGACATTTTGGCCCTGTTGTCCCAAACTGCCCCAGCACTTCCCACATTGCTCAAAGTGGCTAGCTTTCATCCCAACACAGTTTATAGGGCCATACGGTACATAGTTTTCAAGTTACAGACTAAGCTAAGCAAAAGTGAACCAGGCCTTTTTACTGTGAAAACGGCACTTTGGGACTGTGAAAGTGACATTTTGGCCCTGTTGTCCTAAACTGCCCCAGCACTTCCCACATTGCTCAAAGTGGCTAGCTTTCATCCCAACACAGTTTATAGGGCCATACGGTACATAGTTTTCAAGTTACAGACTAAGCTAAGCAAAAGTGAACCAGGCCTTTTTACTGTGAAAATGGCACTTTGGGACTGTGAAAGTGACATTTTGGCCCTGTTGTCCCAAACTGCCCCAGCACTTCCCACATTGCTCAAAGTGGCTAGCTTTCATCCCAACACAGTTTATAGGGCCATACGGTACATAGTTTTCAAGTTACAGACTAAGCTAAGCAAAATGAATCTTTTTTTTTTTACTGTGAAAATGGCACTTTGGGACTGTGAAAGGGTTAGGGTTAGGGTTAGGGTTTTGGCCCTGTTGTCCCAAACTGCCCCAGCACTTCCCACATTGCTCAAAGTGGCTAGCTTTCATCCCAACACAGTTTATAGGGCCATACGGTACATAGTTTTCAAGTTACAGACTAAGCTAAGCAAAAGTGAACCAGGCCTTTTTACTGTGAAAATGGCACTTTGGGACTGTGAAAGTGACATTTTGGCCCTGTTGTCCCAAACTGCCCCAGCACTTCCCACATTGCTCAAAGTGGCTAGCTTTCATCCCAACACAGTTTATAGGGCCATACGGTACATAGTTTTCAAGTTACAGACTAAGCTAAGCAAAATGAATCTTTTTTTTTTTACTGTGAAAATGGCACTTTGGGACTGTGAAAGGGTTAGGGTTAGGGTTAGGGTTTTGGCCCTGTTGTCCCAAACTGCCCCAGCACTTCCCACATTGCTCAAAGTGGCTAGCTTTCATCCCAACACAGTTTATAGGGCCATACGGTACATAGTTTTCAAGTTACAGACTAAGCTAAGCAAAAGTGAACCAGGCCTTTTTACTGTGAAAACGGCACTTTGGGACTGTGAAAGTGACATTTTGGCCCTGTTGTCCCAAACTGCCCCAGCACTTCCCACATTGCTCAAAGTGGCTAGCTTTCATCCCAACACAGTTTATAGGGCCATACGGTACATAGTTTTCAAGTTACAGACTAAGCTAAGCAAAAGTGAACCAGGCCTTTTTACTGTGAAAATGGCACTTTGGGACTGTGAAAGTGACATTTTGGCCCTGTTGTCCCAAACTGCCCCAGCACTTCCCACATTGCTCAAAGTGGCTAGCTTTCATCCCAACACAGTTTATAGGGCCATACGGTACATAGTTTTCAAGTTACAGACTAAGCTAAGCAAAATGAATCTTTTTTTTTTTACTGTGAAAATGGCACTTTGGGACTGTGAAAGGGTTAGGGTTAGGGTTAGGGTTTTGGCCCTGTTGTCCCAAACTGCCCCAGCACTTCCCACATTGCTCAAAGTGGCTAGCTTTCATCCCAACACAGTTTATAGGGCCATACGGTACATAGTTTTCAAGTTACAGACTAAGCTAAGCAAAAGTGAACCAGGCCTTTTTACTGTGAAAATGGCACTTTGGGACTGTGAAAGTGACATTTTGGCCCTGTTGTCCCAAACTGCCCCAGCACTTCCCACATTGCTCAAAGTGGCTAGCTTTCATCCCAACACAGTTTATAGGGCCATACGGTACATAGTTTTCAAGTTACAGACTAAGCTAAGCAAAAGTGAACCAGGCCTTTTTACTGTGAAAATGGCACTTTGGGACTGTGAAAGTGACATTTTGGCCCTGTTGTCCCAAACTGCCCCAGCACTTCCCACATTGCTCAAAGTGGCTAGCTTTCATCCCAACACAGTTTATAGGGCCATACGGTACATAGTTTTCAAGTTACAGACTAAGCTAAGCAAAAGTGAACCAGGCCTTTTTACTGTGAAAACGGCACTTTGGGACTGTGAAAGTGACATTTTGGCCCTGTTGTCCCAAACTGCCCCAGCACTTCCCACATTGCTCAAAGTGGCTAGCTTTCATCCCAACACAGTTTATAGGGCCATACGGTACATAGTTTTCAAGTTACAGACTAAGCTAAGCAAAAGTGAACCAGGCCTTTTTACTGTGAAAATGGCACTTTGGGACTGTGAAAGTGACATTTTGGCCCTGTTGTCCCAAACTGCCCCAGCACTTCCCACATTGCTCAAAGTGGCTAGCTTTCATCCCAACACAGTTTATAGGGCCATACGGTACATAGTTTTCAAGTTACAGACTAAGCTAAGCAAAATGAATCTTTTTTTTTTTACTGTGAAAATGGCACTTTGGGACTGTGAAAGGGTTAGGGTTAGGGTTAGGGTTTTGGCCCTGTTGTCCCAAACTGCCCCAGCACTTCCCACATTGCTCAAAGTGGCTAGCTTTCATCCCAACACAGTTTATAGGGCCATACGGTACATAGTTTTCAAGTTACAGACTAAGCTAAGCAAAAGTGAACCAGGCCTTTTTACTGTGAAAATGGCACTTTGGGACTGTGAAAGTGACATTTTGGCCCTGTTGTCCCAAACTGCCCCAGCACTTCCCACATTGCTCAAAGTGGCTAGCTTTCATCCCAACACAGTTTATAGGGCCATACGGTACATAGTTTTCAAGTTACAGACTAAGCTAAGCAAAAGTGAACCAGGCCTTTTTACTGTGAAAACGGCACTTTGGGACTGTGAAAGTGACATTTTGGCCCTGTTGTCCCAAACTGCCCCAGCACTTCCCACATTGCTCAAAGTGGCTAGCTTTCATCCCAACACAGTTTATAGGGCCATACGGTACATAGTTTTCAAGTTACAGACTAAGCTAAGCAAAAGTGAACCAGGCCTTTTTACTGTGAAAATGGCACTTTGGGACTGTGAAAGTGACATTTTGGCCCTGTTGTCCCAAACTGCCCCAGCACTTCCCACATTGCTCAAAGTGGCTAGCTTTCATCCCAACACAGTTTATAGGGCCATACGGTACATAGTTTTCAAGTTACAGACTAAGCTAAGCAAAAGTGAACCAGGCCTTTTTACTGTGAAAACGGCACTTTGGGACTGTGAAAGTGACATTTTGGCCCTGTTGTCCCAAACTGCCCCAGCACTTCCCACATTGCTCAAAGTGGCTAGCTTTCATCCCAACACAGTTTATAGGGCCATACGGTACATAGTTTTCAAGTTACAGACTAAGCTAAGCAAAAGTGAACCAGGCCTTTTTACTGTGAAAATGGCACTTTGGGACTGTGAAAGTGACATTTTGGCCCTGTTGTCCCAAACTGCCCCAGCACTTCCCACATTGCTCAAAGTGGCTAGCTTTCATCCCAACACAGTTTATAGGGCCATACGGTACATAGTTTTCAAGTTACAGACTAAGCTAAGCAAAATGAATCTTTTTTTTTTTACTGTGAAAATGGCACTTTGGGACTGTGAAAGGGTTAGGGTTAGGGTTAGGGTTTTGGCCCTGTTGTCCCAAACTGCCCCAGCACTTCCCACATTGCTCAAAGTGGCTAGCTTTCATCCCAACACAGTTTATAGGGCCATACGGTACATAGTTTTCAAGTTACAGACTAAGCTAAGCAAAAGTGAACCAGGCCTTTTTACTGTGAAAATGGCACTTTGGGACTGTGAAAGTGACATTTTGGCCCTGTTGTCCCAAACTGCCCCAGCACTTCCCACATTGCTCAAAGTGGCTAGCTTTCATCCCAACACAGTTTATAGGGCCATACGGTACATAGTTTTCAAGTTACAGACTAAGCTAAGCAAAATGAATCTTTTTTTTTTTACTGTGAAAATGGCACTTTGGGACAGTGAAAGGGTTGGGGTTAGGGTTAGGGTTTTGGCCCTGTTGTCCCAAACTGCCCCAGCACTTCCCACATTGCTCAAAGTGGCTAGCTTTCATCCCAACACAGTTTATAGGGCCATACGGTACATAGTTTTCAAGTTACAGACTAAGCTAAGCAAAATGAATCTTTTTTTTTTTACTGTGAAAATGGCACTTTGGGACTGTGAAAGGGTTAGGGTTAGGGTTAGGGTTTTGGCCCTGTTGTCCCAAACTGCCCCAGCACTTCCCACATTGCTCAAAGTGGCTAGCTTTCATCCCAACACAGTTTATAGGGCCATACGGTACATAGTTTTCAAGTTACAGACTAAGCTAAGCAAAATGAATCTTTTTTTTTTTACTGTGAAAATGGCACTTTGGGACTGTGAAAGGGTTGGGGTTAGGGTTAGGGTTTTGGCCCTGTTGTCCCAAACTGCCCCAGCACTTCCCACATTGCTCAAAGTGGCTAGCTTTCATCCCAACACAGTTTATAGGGCCATACGGTACATAGTTTTCAAGTTACAGACTAAGCTAAGCAAAATGAATCTTTTTTTTTTTACTGTGAAAATGGCACTTTGGGACTGTGAAAGGGTTAGGGTTAGGGTTAGGGTTTTGGCCCTGTTGTCCCAAACTGCCCCAGCACTTCCCACATTGCTCAAAGTGGCTAGCTTTCATCCCAACACAGTTTATAGGGCCATACGGTACATAGTTTTCAAGTTACAGACTAAGCTAAGCAAAAGTGAACCAGGCCTTTTTACTGTGAAAATGGCACTTTGGGACTGTGAAAGTGACATTTTGGCCCTGTTGTCCCAAACTGCCCCAGCACTTCCCACATTGCTCAAAGTGGCTAGCTTTCATCCCAACACAGTTTATAGGGCCATACGGTACATAGTTTTCAAGTTACAGACTAAGCTAAGCAAAATGAATCTTTTTTTTTTTACTGTGAAAATGGCACTTTGGGACTGTGAAAGGGTTGGGGTTAGGGTTAGGGTTTTGGCCCTGTTGTCCCAAACTGCCCCAGCACTTCCCACATTGCTCAAAGTGGCTAGCTTTCATCCCAACACAGTTTATAGGGCCATACGGTACATAGTTTTCAAGTTACAGACTAAGCTAAGCAAAAGTGAACCAGGCCTTTTTACTGTGAAAATGGCACTTTGGGACTGTGAAAGTGACATTTTGGCCCTGTTGTCCCAAACTGCCCCAGCACTTCCCACATTGCTCAAAGTGGCTAGCTTTCATCCCAACACAGTTTATAGGGCCATACGGTACATAGTTTTCAAGTTACAGACTAAGCTAAGCAAAATGAATCTTTTTTTTTTTACTGTGAAAATGGCACTTTGGGACTGTGAAAGGGTTAGGGTTAGGGTTAGGGTTTTGGCCCTGTTGTCCCAAACTGCCCCAGCACTTCCCACATTGCTCAAAGTGGCTAGCTTTCATCCCAACACAGTTTATAGGGCCATACGGTACATAGTTTTCAAGTTACAGACTAAGCTAAGCAAAAGTGAACCAGGCCTTTTTACTGTGAAAACGGCACTTTGGGACTGTGAAAGTGACATTTTGGCCCTGTTGTCCCAAACTGCCCCAGCACTTCCCACATTGCTCAAAGTGGCTAGCTTTCATCCCAACACAGTTTATAGGGCCATACGGTACATAGTTTTCAAGTTACAGACTAAGCTAAGCAAAAGTGAACCAGGCCTTTTTACTGTGAAAATGGCACTTTGGGACTGTGAAAGTGACATTTTGGCCCTGTTGTCCCAAACTGCCCCAGCACTTCCCACATTGCTCAAAGTGGCTAGCTTTCATCCCAACACAGTTTATAGGGCCATACGGTACATAGTTTTCAAGTTACAGACTAAGCTAAGCAAAATGAATCTTTTTTTTTTTACTGTGAAAATGGCACTTTGGGACTGTGAAAGGGTTAGGGTTAGGGTTAGGGTTTTGGCCCTGTTGTCCCAAACTGCCCCAGCACTTCCCACATTGCTCAAAGTGGCTAGCTTTCATCCCAACACAGTTTATAGGGCCATACGGTACATAGTTTTCAAGTTACAGACTAAGCTAAGCAAAAGTGAACCAGGCCTTTTTACTGTGAAAACGGCACTTTGGGACTGTGAAAGTGACATTTTGGCCCTGTTGTCCCAAACTGCCCCAGCACTTCCCACATTGCTCAAAGTGGCTAGCTTTCATCCCAACACAGTTTATAGGGCCATACGGTACATAGTTTTCAAGTTACAGACTAAGCTAAGCAAAAGTGAACCAGGCCTTTTTACTGTGAAAATGGCACTTTGGGACTGTGAAAGTGACATTTTGGCCCTGTTGTCCCAAACTGCCCCAGCACTTCCCACATTGCTCAAAGTGGCTAGCTTTCATCCCAACACAGTTTATAGGGCCATACGGTACATAGTTTTCAAGTTACAGACTAAGCTAAGCAAAATTAATATTTTTTTTTTTACTGTGAAAATGGCACTTTGGGACTGTGAAAGGGTTACGGTTAGGGTTAGGGTTTTGGCCCTGTTGTCCCAAACTGCCCCAGCACTTCCCACATTGCTCAAAGTGGCTAGCTTTCATCCCAACACAGTTTATAGGGCCATA
Organism: Protomyctophum bolini; assembly: GCF_963924005.1. Classification (NCBI taxonomy): domain Eukaryota; kingdom Metazoa; phylum Chordata; class Actinopteri; order Myctophiformes; family Myctophidae; genus Protomyctophum; species Protomyctophum bolini. Next base: position 121,561 of record NW_027665431.1, on the reverse strand, counting down.
CGGTACATAGTTTTCAAGTTACAGACTAAGCTAAGCAAAAGTGAACCAGGCCTTTTTACTGTGAAAATGGCACTTTGGGACTGTGAAAGTGACATTTTGGCCCTGTTGTCCCAAACTGCCCCAGCACTTCCCACATTGCTCAAAGTGGCTAGCTTTCATCCCAACACAGTTTATAGGGCCATACGGTACATAGTTTTCAAGTTACAGACTAAGCTAAGCAAAATGAATCTTTTTTTTTTTACTGTGAAAATGGCACTTTGGGACTGTGAAAGGGTTGGGGTTAGGGTTAGGGTTTTGGCCCTGTTGTCCCAAACTGCCCCAGCACTTCCCACATTGCTCAAAGTGGCTAGCTTTCATCCCAACACAGTTTATAGGGCCATACGGTACATAGTTTTCAAGTTACAGACTAAGCTAAGCAAAATGAATCTTTTTTTTTTTACTGTGAAAATGGCACTTTGGGACTGTGAAAGGGTTAGGGTTAGGGTTAGGGTTTTGGCCCTGTTGTCCCAAACTGCCCCAGCACTTCCCACATTGCTCAAAGTGGCTAGCTTTCATCCCAACACAGTTTATAGGGCCATACGGTACATAGTTTTCAAGTTACAGACTAAGCTAAGCAAAAGTGAACCAGGCCTTTTTACTGTGAAAATGGCACTTTGGGACTGTGAAAGTGACATTTTGGCCCTGTTGTCCCAAACTGCCCCAGCACTTCCCACATTGCTCAAAGTGGCTAGCTTTCATCCAACACAGTTTATAGGGCCATACGGTACATAGTTTTCAAGTTACAGACTAAGCTAAGCAAAATGAATCTTTTTTTTTTTACTGTGAAAATGGCACTTTGGGACTGTGAAAGGGTTGGGGTTAGGGTTAGGGTTTTGGCCCTGTTGTCCCAAACTGCCCCAGCACTTCCCACATTGCTCAAAGTTGCTAGCTTTCATCCCAACACAGTTTATAGGGCCATACGGTACATAGTTTTCAAGTTACAGACTAAGCTAAGCAAAAGTGAACCAGGCCTTTTTACTGTGAAAATGGCACTTTGGGACTGTGAAATTGACATTTTGGCCCTGTTGTCCCAAACTGCCCCAGCACTTCCCACATTGCTCAAAGTGGCTAGCTTTCATCCCAACACAGTTTATAGGGCCATACGGTACATAGTTTTCAAGTTACAGACTAAGCTAAGCAAAATGAATCTTTTTTTTTTACTGTGAAAATGGCACTTTGGGACTGTGAAAGGGTTGGGGTTAGGGTTAGGGTTTTGGCCCTGTTGTCCCAAACTGCCCCAGCACTTCCCACATTGCTCAAAGTGGCTAGCTTTCATCCCAACACAGTTTATAGGGCCATACGGTACATAGTTTTCAAGTTACAGACTAAGCTAAGCAAAATGAATCTTTTTTTTTTTACTGTGAAAATGGCACTTTGGGACTGTGAAAGGGTTAGGGTTAGGGTTAGGGTTTTGGCCCTGTTGTCCCAAACTGCCCCAGCACTTCCCACATTGCTCAAAGTGGCTAGCTTTCATCCCAACACAGTTTATAGGGCCATACGGTACATAGTTTTCAAGTTACAGACTAAGCTAAGCAAAAGTGAACCAGGCCTTTTTACTGTGAAAATGGCACTTTGGGACTGTGAAAGTGACATTTTGGCCCTGTTGTCCCAAACTGCCCCAGCACTTCCCACATTGCTCAAAGTGGCTAGCTTTCATCCCAACACAGTTTATAGGGCCATACGGTACATAGTTTTCAAGTTACAGACTAAGCTAAGCAAAATGAATCTTTTTTTTTTTACTGTGAAAATGGCACTTTGGGACTGTGAAAGGGTTAGGGTTAGGGTTAGGGTTTTGGCCCTGTTGTCCCAAACTGCCCCAGCACTTCCCACATTGCTCAAAGTGGCTAGCTTTCATCCCAACACAGTTTATAGGGCCATACGGTACATAGTTTTCAAGTTACAGACTAAGCTAAGCAAAAGTGAACCAGGCCTTTTTACTGTGAAAATGGCACTTTGGGACTGTGAAAGTGACATTTTGGCCCTGTTGTCCCAAACTGCCCCAGCACTTCCCACATTGCTCAAAGTGGCTAGCTTTCATCCCAACACAGTTTATAGGGCCATACGGTACATAGTTTTCAAGTTACAGACTAAGCTAAGCAAAATGAATCTTTTTTTTTTTACTGTGAAAATGGCACTTTGGGACTGTGAAAGGGTTGGGGTTAGGGTTAGGGTTTTGGCCCTGTTGTCCCAAACTGCCCCAGCACTTCCCACATTGCTCAAAGTGGCTAGCTTTCATCCCAACACAGTTTATAGGGCCATACGGTACATAGTTTTCAAGTTACAGACTAAGCTAAGCAAAAGTGAACCAGGCCTTTTTACTGTGAAAATGGCACTTTGGGACTGTGAAAGTGACATTTTGGCCCTGTTGTCCCAAACTGCCCCAGCACTTCCCACATTGCTCAAAGTGGCTAGCTTTCATCCCAACACAGTTTATAGGGCCATACGGTACATAGTTTTCAAGTTACAGACTAAGCTAAGCAAAATGAATCTTTTTTTTTTTACTGTGAAAATGGCACTTTGGGACTGTGAAAGGGTTGGGGTTAGGGTTAGGGTTTTGGCAATGTTGTCCCAAACTGCCCCAGCACTTCCCACATTGCTCAAAGTTGCTAGCTTTCATCCCAACACAGTTTATAGGGCCATACGGTACATAGTTTTCAAGTTACAGACTAAGCTAAGCAAAAGTGAACCAGGCCTTTTTACTGTGAAAATGGCACTTTGGGACTGTGAAAGTGACATTTTGGCCCTGTTGTCCCAAACTGCCCCAGCACTTCCCACATTGCTCAAAGTGGCTAGCTTTCATCCCAACACAGTTTATAGGGCCATACGGTACATAGTTTTCAAGTTACAGACTAAGCTAAGCAAAATGAATCTTTTTTTTTTTACTGTGAAAATGGCACTTTGGGACTGTGAAAGGGTTAGGGTTAGGGTTAGGGTTTTGGCCCTGTTGTCCCAAACTGCCCCAGCACTTCCCACATTGCTCAAAGTGGCTAGCTTTCATCCCAACACAGTTTATAGGGCCATACGGTACATAGTTTTCAAGTTACAGACTAAGCTAAGCAAAAGTGAACCAGGCCTTTTTACTGTGAAAATGGCACTTTGGGACTGTGAAAGTGACATTTTGGCCCTGTTGTCCCAAACTGCCCCAGCACTTCCCACATTGCTCAAAGTGGCTAGCTTTCATCCCAACACAGTTTATAGGGCCATACGGTACATAGTTTTCAAGTTACAGACTAAGCTAAGCAAAATGAATCTTTTTTTTTTTACTGTGAAAATGGCACTTTGGGACTGTGAAAGGGTTGGGGTTAGGGTTAGGGTTTTGGCCCTGTTGTCCCAAACTGCCCCAGCACTTCCCACATTGCTCAAAGTGGCTAGCTTTCATCCCAACACAGTTTATAGGGCCATACGGTACATCGTTTTCAAGTTACAGACTAAGCTAAGCAAAAGTGAACCAGGCCTTTTTACTGTGAAAATGGCACTTTGGGACTGTGAAAGTGACATTTTGGCCCTGTTGTCCCAAACTGCCCCAGCACTTCCCACATTGCTCAAAGTGGCTAGCTTTCATCCCAACACAGTTTATAGGGCCATACGGTACATAGTTTTCAAGTTACAGACTAAGCTAAGCAAAATGAATCTTTTTTTTTTTACTGTGAAAATGGCACTTTGGGACTGTGAAAGGGTTGGGGTTAGGGTTAGGGTTTTGGCCCTGTTGTCCCAAACTGCCCCAGCACTTCCCACATTGCTCAAAGTTGCTAGCTTTCATCCCAACACAGTTTATAGGGCCATACGGTACATAGTTTTCAAGTTACAGACTAAGCTAAGCAAAAGTGAACCAGGCCTTTTTACTGTGAAAATGGCACTTTGGGACTGTGAACCATGACATTTTGGCCCTGTTGTCCCAAACTGCCCCAGCACTTCCCACATTGCTCAAAGTGGCTAGCTTTCATCCCAACACAGTTTATAGGGCCATACGGTACATAGTTTTCAAGTTACAGACTAAGCTAAGCAAAATGAATCTTTTTTTTTTTACTGTGAAAATGGCACTTTGGGACTGTGAAAGGGTTGGGGTTAGGGTTAGGGTTTTGGCCCTGTTGTCCCAAACTGCCCCAGCACTTCCCACATTGCTCAAAGTGGCTAGCTTTCATCCCAACACAGTTTATAGGGCCATACGGTACATAGTTTTCAAGTTACAGACTAAGCTAAGCAAAATGAATCTTTTTTTTTTTACTGTGAAAATGGCACTTTGGGACTGTGAAAGGGTTAGGGTTAGGGTTAGGGTTTTGGCCCTGTTGTCCCAAACTGCCCCAGCACTTCCCACATTGCTCAAAGTGGCTAGCTTTCATCCCAACACAGTTTATAGGGCCATACGGTACATAGTTTTCAAGTTACAGACTAAGCTAAGCAAAAGTGAACCAGGCCTTTTTACTGTGAAAATGGCACTTTGGGACTGTGAAAGTGACATTTTGGCCCTGTTGTCCCAAACTGCCCCAGCACTTCCCACATTGCTCAAAGTGGCTAGCTTTCATCCCAACACAGTTTATAGGGCCATACGGTACATAGTTTTCAAGTTACAGACTAAGCTAAGCAAAATGAATCTTTTTTTTTTTACTGTGAAAATGGCACTTTGGGACTGTGAAAGGGTTAGGGTTAGGGTTAGGGTTTTGGCCCTGTTGTCCCAAACTGCCCCAGCACTTCCCACATTGCTCAAAGTGGCTAGCTTTCATCCCAACACAGTTTATAGGGCCATACGGTACATAGTTTTCAAGTTACAGACTAAGCTAAGCAAAAGTGAACCAGGCCTTTTTACTGTGAAAATGGCACTTTGGGACTGTGAAAGTGACATTTTGGCCCTGTTGTCCCAAACTGCCCCAGCACTTCCCACATTGCTCAAAGTGGCTAGCTTTCATCCCAACACAGTTTATAGGGCCATACGGTACATAGTTTTCAAGTTACAGACTAAGCTAAGCAAAATGAATCTTTTTTTTTTTACTGTGAAAATGGCACTTTGGGACTGTGAAAGGGTTGGGGTTAGGGTTAGGGTTTTGGCCCTGTTGTCCCAAACTGCCCCAGCACTTCCCACATTGGTCAAAGTGGCTAGCTTTCATCCCAACACAGTTTATAGGGCCATACGGTACATAGTTTTCAAGTTACAGACTAAGCTAAGCAAAAGTGAACCAGGCCTTTTTACTGTGAAAACGGCACTTTGGGACTGTGAAAGTGACATTTTGGCCCTGTTGTCCCAAACTGCCCCAGCACTTCCCACATTGCTCAAAGTGGCTAGCTTTCATCCCAACACAGTTTATAGGGCCATACGGTACATAGTTTTCAAGTTACAGACTAAGCTAAGCAAAAGTGAACCAGGCCTTTTTACTGTGAAAATGGCACTTTGGGACTGTGAAAGTGACATTTTGGCCCTGTTGTCCCAAACTGCCCCAGCACTTCCCACATTGCTCAAAGTGGCTAGCTTTCATCCCAACACAGTTTATAGGGCCATACGGTACATAGTTTTCAAGTTACAGACTAAGCTAAGCAAAATGAATCTTTTTTTTTTTACTGTGAAAATGGCACTTTGGGACTGTGAAAGGGTTAGGGTTAGGGTTAGGGTTTTGGCCCTGTTGTCCCAAACTGCCCCAGCACTTCCCACATTGCTCAAAGTGGCTAGCTTTCATCCCAACACAGTTTATAGGGCCATACGGTACATAGTTTTCAAGTTACAGACTAAGCTAAGCAAAAGTGAACCAGGCCTTTTTACTGTGAAAATGGCACTTTGGGACTGTGAAAGTGACATTTTGGCCCTGTTGTCCCAAACTGCCCCAGCACTTCCCACATTGCTCAAAGTGGCTAGCTTTCATCCCAACACAGTTTATAGGGCCATACGGTACATAGTTTTCAAGTTACAGACTAAGCTAAGCAAAATTAATCTTTTTTTTTTTACTGTGAAAATGGCACTTTGGGACTGTGAAAGGGTTGGGGTTAGGGTTAGGGTTTTGGCCCTGTTGTCCCAAACTGCCCCAGCACTTCCCACATTGGTCAAAGTGGCTAGCTTTCATCCCAACACAGTTTATAGGGCCATACGGTACATAGTTTTCAAGTTACAGACTAAGCTAAGCAAAATGAATCTTTTTTTTTTTACTGTGAAAATGGCACTTTGGGACTGTGAAAGGGTTAGGGTTAGGGTTAGGGTTTTGGCCCTGTTGTCCCAAACTGCCCCAGCACTTCCCACATTGCTCAAAGTGGCTAGCTTTCATCCCAACACAGTTTATAGGGCCATACGGTACATAGTTTTCAAGTTACAGACTAAGCTAAGCAAAAGTGAACCAGGCCTTTTTACTGTGAAAATGGCACTTTGGGACTGTGAAAGTGACATTTTGGCCCTGTTGTCCCAAACTGCCCCAGCACTTCCCACATTGCTCAAAGTGGCTAGCTTTCATCCCAACACAGTTTATAGGGCCATACGGTACATAGTTTTCAAGTTACAGACTAAGCTAAGCAAAATGAATCTTTTTTTTTTTACTGTGAAAATGGCACTTTGGGACTGTGAAAGGGTTGGGGTTAGGGTTAGGGTTTTGGCCCTGTTGTCCCAAACTGCCCCAGCACTTCCCACATTGGTCAAAGTGGCTAGCTTTCATCCCAACACAGTTTATAGGGCCATACGGTACATAGTTTTCAAGTTACAGACTAAGCTAAGCAAAAGTGAACCAGGCCTTTTTACTGTGAAAATGGCACTTTGGGACTGTGAAAGTGACATTTTGGCCCTGTTGTCCCAAACTGCCCCAGCACTTCCCACATTGCTCAAAGTGGCTAGCTTTCATCCCAACACAGTTTATAGGGCCATACGGTACATAGTTTTCAAGTTACAGACTAAGCTAAGCAAAATGAATCTTTTTTTTTTTACTGTGAAAATGGCACTTTGGGACTGTGAAAGGGTTGGGGTTAGGGTTAGGGTTTTGGCCCTGTTGTCCCAAACTGCCCCAGCACTTCCCACATTGGTCAAAGTGGCTAGCTTTCATCCCAACACAGTTTATAGGGCCATACGGTACATAGTTTTCAAGTTACAGACTAAGCTAAGCAAAAGTGAACCAGGCCTTTTTACTGTGAAAACGGCACTTTGGGACTGTGAAAGTGACATTTTGGCCCTGTTGTCCCAAACTGCCCCAGCACTTCCCACATTGCTCAAAGTGGCTAGCTTTCATCCCAACACAGTTTATAGGGCCATACGGTACATAGTTTTCAAGTTACAGACTAAGCTAAGCAAAAGTGAACCAGGCCTTTTTACTGTGAAAATGGCACTTTGGGACTGTGAAAGTGACATTTTGGCCCTGTTGTCCCAAACTGCCCCAGCACTTCCCACATTGCTCAAAGTGGCTAGCTTTCATCCCAACACAGTTTATAGGGCCATACGGTACATAGTTTTCAAGTTACAGACTAAGCTAAGCAAAATGAATCTTTTTTTTTTTACTGTGAAAATGGCACTTTGGGACTGTGAAAGGGTTAGGGTTAGGGTTAGGGTTTTGGCCCTGTTGTCCCAAACTGCCCCAACACTTCCCACATTGCTCAAAGTGGCTAGCTTTCATCCCAACACAGTTTATAGGGCCATACGGTACATAGTTTTCAAGTTACAGACTAAGCTAAGCAAAAGTGAACCAGGCCTTTTTACTGTGAAAATGGCACTTTGGGACTGTGAAAGTGACATTTTGGCCCTGTTGTCCCAAACTGCCCCAACACTTCCCACATTGCTCAAAGTGGCTAGCTTTCATCCCAACACAGTTTATAGGGCCATACGGTACATAGTTTTCAAGTTACAGACTAAGCTAAGCAAAAGTGAACCAGGCCTTTTTACTGTGAAAATGGCACTTTGGGACTGTGAAAGTGACATTTTGGCCCTGTTGTCCCAAACTGCCCAAGCACTTCCCACATTGCTCAAAGTGGCTAGCTTTCATCCCAACACAGTTTATAGGGCCATACGGTACATAGTTTTCAAGTTACAGACTAAGCTAAGCAAAATGAATCTTTTTTTTTTTACTGTGAAAATGGCACTTTGGGACTGTGAAAGGGTTGGGGTTAGGGTTAGGGTTTTGGCCCTGTTGTCCCAAACTGCCCCAGCACTTCCCACATTGCTCAAAGTGGCTAGCTTTCATCCCAACACAGTTTATAGGGCCATACGGTACATAGTTTTCAAGTTACAGACTAAGCTAAGCAAAATGAATCTTTTTTTTTTTTACTGTGAAAATGGCACTTTGGGACTGTGAAAGGGTTAGGGTTAGGGTTAGGGTTTTGGCCCTGTTGTCCCAAACTGCCCCAGCACTTCCCACATTGCTCAAAGTGGCTAGCTTTCATCCCAACACAGTTTATAGGGCCATACGGTACATAGTTTTCAAGTTACAGACTAAGCTAAGCAAAAGTGAACCAGGCCTTTTTACTGTGAAAATGGCACTTTGGGACTGTGAAAGTGACATTTTGGCCCTGTTGTCCCAAACTGCCCCAGCACTTCCCACATTGCTCAAAGTGGCTAGCTTTCATCCCAACACAGTTTATAGGGCCATACGGTACATCGTTTTCAAGTTACAGACTAAGCTAAGCAAAATGAATCTTTTTTTTTTTACTGTGAAAATGGCACTTTGGGACTGTGAAAGGGTTAGGGTTAGGGTTAGGGTTTTGGCCCTGTTGTCCCAAACTGCCCCAGCACTTCCCACATTGCTCAAAGTGGCTAGCTTTCATCCCAACACAGTTTATAGGGCCATACGGTACATAGTTTTCAAGTTACAGACTAAGCTAAGCAAAAGTGAACCAGGCCTTTTTACTGTGAAAATGGCACTTTGGGACTGTGAAAGTGACATTTTGGCCCTGTTGTCCCAAACTGCCCCAGCACTTCCCACATTGCTCAAAGTGGCTAGCTTTCATCCCAACACAGTTTATAGGGCCATACGGTACATAGTTTTCAAGTTACAGACTAAGCTAAGCAAAATTAATCTTTTTTTTTTTACTGTGAAAATGGCACTTTGGGACTGTGAAAGGGTTGGGGTTAGGGTTAGGGTTTTGGCCCTGTTGTCCCAAACTGCCCCAGCACTTCCCACATTGCTCAAAGTGGCTAGCTTTCATCCCAACACAGTTTATAGGGCCATACGGTACATAGTTTTCAAGTTACAGACTAAGCTAAGCAAAATGAATCTTTTTTTTTTTACTGTGAAAATGGCACTTTGGGACTGTGAAAGGGTTAGGGTTAGGGTTAGGGTTTTGGCCCTGTTGTCCCAAACTGCCCCAGCACTTCCCACATTGCTCAAAGTGGCTAGCTTTCATCCCAACACAGTTTATAGGGCCATACGGTACATAGTTTTCAAGTTACAGACTAAGCTAAGCAAAAGTGAACCAGGCCTTTTTACTGTGAAAATGGCACTTTGGGACTGTGAAAGTGACATTTTGGCCCTGTTGTCCCAAACTGCCCCAGCACTTCCCACATTGCTCAAAGTGGCTAGCTTTCATCCCAACACAGTTTATAGGGCCATACGGTACATAGTTTTCAAGTTACAGACTAAGCTAAGCAAAAGTGAACCAGGCCTTTTTACTGTGAAAATGGCACTTTGGGACTGTGAAAGTGACATTTTGGCCCTGTTGTCCCAAACTGCCCCAGCACTTCCCACATTGCTCAAAGTGGCTAGCTTTCATCCCAACACAGTTTATAGGGCCATACGGTACATAGTTTTCAAGTTACAGACTAAGCTAAGCAAAATGAATCTTTTTTTTTTTACTGTGAAAATGGCACTTTGGGACTGTGAAAGGGTTGGGGTTAGGGTTAGGGTTTTGGCCCTGTTGTCCCAAACTGCCCCAGCACTTCCCACATTGCTCAAAGTGGCTAGCTTTCATCCCAACACAGTTTATAGGGCCATACGGTACATAGTTTTCAAGTTACAGACTAAGCTAAGCAAAATGAATCTTTTTTTTTTTACTGTGAAAATGGCACTTTGGGACTGTGAAAGGGTTAGGGTTAGGGTTAGGGTTTTGGCCCTGTTGTCCCAAACTGCCCCAGCACTTCCCACATTGCTCAAAGTGGCTAGCTTTCATCCCAACACAGTTTATAGGGCCATACGGTACATAGTTTTCAAGTTACAGACTAAGCTAAGCAAAAGTGAACCAGGCCTTTTTACTGTGAAAATGGCACTTTGGGACTGTGAAAGTGACATTTTGGCCCTGTTGTCCCAAACTGCCCCAGCACTTCCCACATTGCTCAAAGTGGCTAGCTTTCATCCCAACACAGTTTATAGGGCCATACGGTACATAGTTTTCAAGTTACAGACTAAGCTAAGCAAAATGAATCTTTTTTTTTTTACTGTGAAAATGGCACTTTGGGACTGTGAAAGGGTTAGGGTTAGGGTTACGGTTTTGGCCCTGTTGTCCCAAACTGCCCCAGCACTTCCCACATTGCTCAAAGTGGCTAGCTTTCATCCCAACACAGTTTATAGGGCCATACGGTACATAGTTTTCAAGTTACAGACTAAGCTAAGCAAAAGTGAACCAGGCCTTTTTACTGTGAAAACGGCACTTTGGGACTGTGAAAGTGACATTTTGGCCCTGTTGTCCCAAACTGCCCCAGCACTTCCCACATTGCTCAAAGTGGCTAGCTTTCATCCCAACACAGTTTATAGGGCCATACGGTACATAGTTTTCAAGTTACAGACTAAGCTAAGCAAAATGAATCTTTTTTTTTTTACTGTGAAAATGGCACTTTGGGACTGTGAAAGGGTTAGGGTTAGGGTTAGGGTTTTGGCCCTGTTGTCCCAAACTGCCCCAGCACTTCCCACATTGCTCAAAGTGGCTAGCTTTCATCCCAACACAGTTTATAGGGCCATACGGTACATAGTTTTCAAGTTACAGACTAAGCTAAGCAAAAGTGAACCAGGCCTTTTTACTGTGAAAATGGCACTTTGGGACTGTGAAAGTGACATTTTGGCCCTGTTGTCCCAAACTGCCCCAGCACTTCCCACATTGCTCAAAGTGGCTAGCTTTCATCCCAACACAGTTTATAGGGCCATACGGTACATAGTTTTCAAGTTACAGACTAAGCTAAGCAAAAGTGAACCAGGCCTTTTTACTGTGAAAATGGCACTTTGGGACTGTGAAAGTGACATTTTGGCCCTGTTGTCCCAAACTGCCCCAGCACTTCCCACATTGCTCAAAGTGGCTAGCTTTCATCCCAACACAGTTTATAGGGCCATACGGTACATAGTTTTCAAGTTACAGACTAAGCTAAGCAAAATTAATCTTTTTTTTTTTACTGTGAAAATGGCACTTTGGGACTGTGAAAGGGTTAGGGTTAGGGTTAGGGTTTTGGCCCTGTTGTCCCAAACTGCCCCAGCACTTCCCACATTGCTCAAAGTGGCTAGCTTTCATCCCAACACAGTTTATAGGGCCATACGGTACATAGTTTTCAAGTTACAGACTAAGCTAAGCAAAAGTGAACCAGGCCTTTTTACTGTGAAAATGGCACTTTGGGACTGTGAAAGTGACATTTTGGCCCTGTTGTCCCAAACTGCCCCAGCACTTCCCACATTGCTCAAAGTGGCTAGCTTTCATCCCAACACAGTTTATAGGGCCATACGGTACATAGTTTTCAAGTTACAGACTAAGCTAAGCAAAATGAATCTTTTTTTTTTTACTGTGAAAATGGCACTTTGGGACTGTGAAAGGGTTGGGGTTAGGGTTAGGGTTTTGGCCCTGTTGTCCCAAACTGCCCCAGCACTTCCCACATTGCTCAAAGTGGCTAGCTTTCATCCCAACACAGTTTATAGGGCCATACGGTACATAGTTTTCAAGTTACAGACTAAGCTAAGCAAAATTAATCTTTTTTTTTTTACTGTGAAAATGGCACTTTGGGACTGTGAAAGGGTTAGGGTTAGGGTTAGGGTTTTGGCCCTGTTGTCCCAAACTGCCCCAGCACTTCCCACATTGCTCAAAGTGGCTAGCTTTCATCCCAACACAGTTTATAGGGCCATACGGTACATAGTTTTCAAGTTACAGACTAAGCTAAGCAAAAGTGAACCAGGCCTTTTTACTGTGAAAATGGCACTTTGGGACTGTGAAAGTGACATTTTGGCCCTGTTGTCCCAAACTGCCCCAGCACTTCCCACATTGCTCAAAGTGGCTAGCTTTCATCCCAACACAGTTTATAGGGCCATACGGTACATAGTTTTCAAGTTACAGACTAAGCTAAGCAAAATGAATCTTTTTTTTTTTACTGTGAAAATGGCACTTTGGGACTGTGAAAGGGTTAGGGTTAGGGTTACGGTTTTGGCCCTGTTGTCCCAAACTGCCCCAGCACTTCCCACATTGCTCAAAGTGGCTAGCTTTCATCCCAACACAGTTTATAGGGCCATACGGTACATAGTTTTCAAGTTACAGACTAAGCTAAGCAAAAGTGAACCAGGCCTTTTTACTGTGAAAACGGCACTTTGGGACTGTGAAAGTGACATTTTGGCCCTGTTGTCCCAAACTGCCCCAGCACTTCCCACATTGCTCAAAGTGGCTAGCTTTCATCCCAACACAGTTTATAGGGCCATACGGTACATAGTTTTCAAGTTACAGACTAAGCTAAGCAAAATGAATCTTTTTTTTTTTACTGTGAAAATGGCACTTTGGGACTGTGAAAGGGTTAGGGTTAGGGTTAGGGTTTTGGCCCTGTTGTCCCAAACTGCCCCAGCACTTCCCACATTGCTCAAAGTGGCTAGCTTTCATCCCAACACAGTTTATAGGGCCATACGGTACATAGTTTTCAAGTTACAGACTAAGCTAAGCAAAAGTGAACCAGGCCTTTTTACTGTGAAAATGGCACTTTGGGACTGTGAAAGTGACATTTTGGCCCTGTTGTCCCAAACTGCCCCAGCACTTCCCACATTGCTCAAAGTGGCTAGCTTTCATCCCAACACAGTTTATAGGGCCATACGGTACATAGTTTTCAAGTTACAGACTAAGCTAAGCAAAAGTGAACCAGGCCTTTTTACTGTGAAAATGGCACTTTGGGACTGTGAAAGTGACATTTTGGCCCTGTTGTCCCAAACTGCCCCAGCACTTCCCACATTGCTCAAAGTGGCTAGCTTTCATCCCAACACAGTTTATAGGGCCATACGGTACATAGTTTTCAAGTTACAGACTAAGCTAAGCAAAATTAATCTTTTTTTTTTTACTGTGAAAATGGCACTTTGGGACTGTGAAAGGGTTAGGGTTAGGGTTAGGGTTTTGGCCCTGTTGTCCCAAACTGCCCCAGCACTTCCCACATTGCTCAAAGTGGCTAGCTTTCATCCCAACACAGTTTATAGGGCCATACGGTACATAGTTTTCAAGTTACAGACTAAGCTAAGCAAAAGTGAACCAGGCCTTTTTACTGTGAAAATGGCACTTTGGGACTGTGAAAGTGACATTTTGGCCCTGTTGTCCCAAACTGCCCCAGCACTTCCCACATTGCTCAAAGTGGCTAGCTTTCATCCCAACACAGTTTATAGGGCCATACGGTACATAGTTTTCAAGTTACAGACTAAGCTAAGCAAAATGAATCTTTTTTTTTTTACTGTGAAAATGGCACTTTGGGACTGTGAAAGGGTTGGGGTTAGGGTTAGGGTTTTGGCCCTGTTGTCCCAATCTGCCCCAGCACTTCCCACATTGCTCAAAGTGGCTAGCTTTCATCCCAACACAGTTTATAGGGCCATACGGTACATAGTTTTCAAGTTACAGACTAAGCTAAGCAAAATGAATCTTTTTTTTTTTACTGTGAAAATGGCACTTTGGGACTGTGAAAGGGTTAGGGTTAGGATTAGGGTTTTGGCCCTGTTGTCCCAAACTGCCCCAGCACTTCCCACATTGCTCAAAGTGGCTAGCTTTCATCCCAACACAGTTTATAGGGCCATACGGTACATAGTTTTCAAGTTACAGACTAAGCTAAGCAAAAGTGAACCAGGCCTTTTTACTGTGAAAATGGCACTTTGGGACTGTGAAAGTGACATTTTGGCCCTGTTGTCCCAAACTGCCCCAGCACTTCCCACATTGCTCAAAGTGGCTAGCTTTCATCCCAACACAGTTTATAGGGCCATACGGTACATAGTTTTCAAGTTACAGACTAAGCTAAGCAAAATGAATCTTTTTTTTTTTACTGTGAAAATGGCACTTTGGGACTATGAAAGGGTTGGGGTTAGGGTTAGGGTTTTGGCCCTGTTGTCCCAAACTGCCCCAGCACTTCCCACATTGCTCAAAGTGGCTAGCTTTCATCCCAACACAGTTTATAGGGCCATACGGTACATAGTTTTCAAGTTACAGACTAAGCTAAGCAAAATGAATCTTTTTTTTTTTACTGTGAAAATGGCACTTTGGGACTGTGAAAGGGTTAGGGTTAGGGTTAGGGTTTTGGCCCTGTTGTCCCAAACTGCCCCAGCACTTCCCACATTGCTCAAAGTGGCTAGCTTTCATCCCAACACAGTTTATAGGGCCATACGGTACATAGTTTTCAAGTTACAGACTAAGCTAAGCAAAAGTGAACCAGGCCTTTTTACTGTGAAAATGGCACTTTGGGACTGTGAAAGTGACATTTTGGCCCTGTTGTCCCAAACTGCCCCAGCACTTCCCACATTGCTCAAAGTGGCTAGCTTTCATCCCAACACAGTTTATAGGGCCATACGGTACATAGTTTTCAAGTTACAGACTAAGCTAAGCAAAATGAATCTTTTTTTTTTTACTGTGAAAATGGCACTTTGGGACTGTGAAAGGGTTGGGGTTAGGGTTAGGGTTTTGGCCCTGTTGTCCCAAACTGCCCCAGCACTTCCCACATTGCTCAAAGTGGCTAGCTTTCATCCCAACACAGTTTATAGGGCCATACGGTACATAGTTTTCAAGTTACAGACTAAGCTAAGCAAAATGAATCTTTTTTTTTTTACTGTGAAAATGGCACTTTGGGACTGTGAAAGGGTTAGGGTTAGGGTTAGGGTTTTGGCCCTGTTGTCCCAAACTGCCCCAGCACTTCCCACATTGCTCAAAGTGGCTAGCTTTCATCCCAACACAGTTTATAGGGCCATACGGTACATAGTTTTCAAGTTACAGACTAAGCTAAGCAAAAGTGAACCAGGCCTTTTTACTGTGAAAATGGCACTTTGGGACTGTGAAAGTGACATTTTGGCCCTGTTGTCCCAAACTGCCCCAGCACTTCCCACATTGCTCAAAGTGGCTAGCTTTCATCCCAACACAGTTTATAGGGCCATACGGTACATAGTTTTCAAGTTACAGACTAAGCTAAGCAAAATTAATCTTTTTTTTTTTACTGTGAAAATGGCACTTTGGGACTGTGAAAGGGTTAGGGTTAGGGTTAGGGTTTTGGCCCTGTTGTCCCAAACTGCCCCAGCACTTCCCACATTGCTCAAAGTGGCTAGCTTTCATCCCAACACAGTTTATAGGGCCATACGGTACATAGTTTTCAAGTTACAGACTAAGCTAAGCAAAAGTGAACCAGGCCTTTTTACTGTGAAAACGGCACTTTGGGACTGTGAAAGTGACATTTTGGCCCTGTTGTCCCAAACTGCCCCAGCACTTCCCACATTGCTCAAAGTGGCTAGCTTTCATCCCAACACAGTTTATAGGGCCATACGGTACATAGTTTTCAAGTTACAGACTAAGCTAAGCAAAAGTGAACCAGGCCTTTTTACTGTGAAAATGGCACTTTGGGACTGTGAAAGTGACATTTTGGCCCTGTTGTCCCAAACTGCCCCAGCACTTCCCACATTGCTCAAAGTGGCTAGCTTTCATCCCAACACAGTTTATAGGGCCATACGGTACATAGTTTTCAAGTTACAGACTAAGCTAAGCAAAATTAATCTTTTTTTTTTTACTGTGAAAATGGCACTTTGGGACTGTGAAAGGGTTAGGGTTAGGGTTAGGGTTTTGGCCCTGTTGTCCCAAACTGCCCCAGCACTTCCCACATTGCTCAAAGTGGCTAGCTTTCATCCCAACACAGTTTATAGGGCCATACGGTACATAGTTTTCAAGTTACAGACTAAGCTAAGCAAAAGTGAACCAGGCCTTTTTACTGTGAAAACGGCACTTTGGGACTGTGAAAGTGACATTTTGGCCCTGTTGTCCCAAACTGCCCCAGCACTTCCCACATTGCTCAAAGTGGCTAGCTTTCATCCCAACACAGTTTATAGGGCCATACGGTACATAGTTTTCAAGTTACAGACTAAGCTAAGCAAAAGTGAACCAGGCCTTTTTACTGTGAAAATGGCACTTTGGGACTGTGAAAGTGACATTTTGGCCCTGTTGTCCCAAACTGCCCCAGCACTTCCCACATTGCTCAAAGTGGCTAGCTTTCATCCCAACACAGTTTATAGATTCGTAATAATATACTTTAATAATATACTTTAATAATATACTTAATAATATACTTTAATAATATACTTTAATAATATACTTTAATAATATACTTAATAATATACTTAATAATATACTTTAATAATATACTTTAATAATATACTTTAATAATATACTTTAATAATATACTTAATAATATACTTAATAATATAGTTTAATAATATACTTAATAATATAGTTTAATAATATAGTTTAATAATATAGTTTAATAATATACTTTAAAAATATACTTTAATAATATACTTTAATAATATAGTTTAATAATATACTTAATAATATACTTTAATAATATAGTTTAATAATATAGTTTAATAATATAGTTTAATAATATAGTTTAATAATATAGTTTAATAATATACTTTAATAATATAGTTTAATAATATACTTAATAATATAGTTTAATAATATAGTTTAATAATATACTTAATAATATACTTAATAATATAGTTTAATAATATACTTTAATAATATACTTGAATAATATACTTTAATAATATAGTTTAATAATATAGTTTAATAATATACTTTAATAATATACTTTAATAATATAGTTGAATAATATACTTTAATAATATACTTTAATAATATACTTTAATAATATAGTTAATAATATAGTTTAATAATATACTTTAATAATATACTTAATAATATACTTAATAATATAGTTTAATAATATAGTTTAATAATATACTTTAATAATATACTTAATAATATACTTTAATAATATACTTTAATAATATACTTTAATAATATACTTTAATAATATACTTTAATAATATACTTTAATAATATACTTTAATAATATACTTTATACTATAGTTTAATAATATAGTTTAATAATATAGTTTAATAATATAGTTTAATAATATAGTTTAATAATATACTTTAATAATATAGTTTAATAATATACTTAATAATATAGTTTAATAATATACTTTAATAATATAGTTTAATAATATAGTTTAATAATATACTTTAATAATATAGTTTAATAATATAGTTTAATAATATAGTTTAATAATATAGTTTAATAATATAGTTTAATAATATACTTAATAATATAGTTTAATAATATACTTTAATAATATACTTTAATAATATAGTTTAATAATATACTTTAATAATATAGTTTAATAATATACTTTA
The DNA here is from genome assembly GCF_963924005.1 of Protomyctophum bolini. NCBI lineage: Eukaryota > Metazoa > Chordata > Actinopteri > Myctophiformes > Myctophidae > Protomyctophum > Protomyctophum bolini. The sequence goes on along the minus strand of NW_027665431.1, from coordinate 103,984 downwards.
ATAATATAGTTTAATAATATACTTAATAATATAGTTTAATAATATACTTTAATAATATACTTTAATAATATACTTTAAAAAATATACTTTAATAATATACTTAATAATATACCTAATAATATACTTTAATAATATACTTTAATAATATACTTAATAATATAGTTTAATAATATACTTTAATAATATACTTTAATAATATAGTTTAATAATATACTTAATAATATAGTTTAATAATATACTTAATAATATACTTTAATAATATACTTTAATAATATAGTTTAATAATATACTTAATAATATACTTAATAATATACTTTAATAATATACTTTAATAATATACTTTAATAATATACTTTAATAATATACTTAATAATATACTTAATAATATAGTTTAATAATATAGTTTAATAATATACTTAATAATATACTTTAATAATATAGTTTAATAATATACTTTAATAATATACTTTAATAATATACTTTAATAATATAGTTTAATAATATACTTGAATAATATACTTTAATAATATACTTTAATAATATAGTTGAATAATATACTTTAATAATATACTTTAATAATATACTTTAATAATATACTTTAATAATATACTTAATAATATACTTTAATAATATACTTTAATAATATACTTTAATAATATAGTTTAATAATATACTTAATAATATACTTTAATAATATACTTTAATAATATACTTTAATAATATACTTAATAATATAGTTTAATAATATACTTAATAATATACTTAATAATATAGTTTAATAATATAGTTTAATAATATACTTTAATAATATACTTGAATAATATACTTTAATAATATACTTAATAATATACTTTAATAATATACTTTAATAATATACTTTAATAATATAGTTGAATAATATACTTTAATAATATACTTTAATAATATACTTTAATAATATAGTTAATAATATAGTTTAATAATATACTTTAATAATATACTTAATAATATACTTAATAATATAGTTTAATAATATACTTTAATAATATACTTAATAATATAGTTGAATAATATCCTTTAATAATATCCTTTAATAATATACTTTAATAATATACTTAATAATATACTTTAATAATATACTTTAATAATATACTTAATAATATACTTTAATAATATACTTTAATAATATACTTTAATAATATACTTTAATAATATAGTTTAATAATATACTTTAATAATATACTTTAATAATATAGTTTAATAATATACTTTAATAATATACTTTAATAATATAGTTTAATAATATACTTAATAATATAGTTTAATAATATACTTTAATAATATACTTAATAATATACTTAATAATATAGTTTAATAATATACTTAATAATATAGTTTAATAATATACTTTAATACTATAGTTGAATAATATATTTTAATAATATACTTTAATAATATAGTTGAATAATATAGTTTAATAATATACTTTAATAATATAGTTTAATAATATAGTTTAATAATATACTTAAAATATAGTTTAATAATATAGTTTAATAATATACTTAATAATATAGTTTAATAATATAGTTTAATAATATAGTTTAATAATATAGTTTAATAATATAGTTTAATAATATACTTAATAATATAGTTTAATAATATAGTTTAATAATATACTTTAATAATATAGTTTAATAATATACTTTAATAATATACTTTAATAATATAGTTTAATAATATAGTTTAATACTATAGTTTAATAATATAGTTTAATAATATAGTTTAATAATATACTTTAATAATATAGTTTAATAATATACTTTAATACTATAGTTTAATAATATAGTTTAATAATATAGTTTAATAATATAGTTTAATAATATAGTTTAATAATATACTTTATTAATATAGTTTAATAATATAGTTTAATAATATAGTTTAATAATATACTTTAATAATATACTTTAATAATATACTTTAATAATATACTTTAATAATATAGTTTAATAATATACTTAATAATATACTTTAATAATATAGTTTAATAATATACTTAATAATATAGTTTAATAATATAGTTTAATAATATAGTTTAATAATATAGTTTAATAATATACTTTAATAATATAGTTTAATAATATACTTTAATAATATAGTTTAATAATATACTTTAATAATATAGTTGAATAATATAGTTTAATAATATACTTTAATAATATACTTTAATAATATACTTAATAATATACTTTAATAATATAGTTTAATAATATACTTAATAATAGTGATCGACCGATAATCGGCCACGGCCGATTATCGGCTTCGATATTCATGTTTTTTATTAATATCGGTATCGGTGGTAAAAGTTAATAATCGAAAAAAAACGGCCGATTATTATATTTTGTCATAAATGCGCAAAAAAGTACAACAACCACTCCACTCTCATTGAAAATCCGGTAGAGTACGGTTGTAAGGAGATGTATATAGCTTAGCTGCGTGTCTAACACGGAGGAGTAGACACACACAGAGCACAGCACGCTCTGCCTGTGCTCCTCCCTCCCTCCCAGTTCCACACACACACGGAGTAAAAAGAGAGAGGACCAGGGCTAGAAGGAGTAATACTAACCTTGTAACCATAAACATTGCTGTTTTCATCTTGCATTAACAAAAATAAAATCCACACTGAGAGGGACTGGTAGACCTACATTAGCCAACGCTAGCTCCTATGCTAACGCTGCAAACTTACAGCAGATGTAAACGGTTCTTTGATTGTGTGTGTGTGTGTGTGTGTGTGTGCGCGCGCGCGCGTGCCCACATGCTGCGTGTGTGTGTGTGTGTGTGTGTGCGCGCGCGCCCACATGCTGCGTGTGTGTGTGTGTGTGTGACTGTGTGTGTGTGTGTGTGTGTGTGTGTGTGCGTGCGTGCATGCATGCGAGCCAACTGAATGTTTTCTAAAAGGACAACTTTTCCCCCCCATCCTGACCAGCCTATTATTATTATTATTGCATTTTGGCTATGTGCAATAACTAACTGCAAGCCAATGAAGAATGAACCAATCAGTAGCATTGTCAATATTTGTCTTAATTTCTAATTCATATGTATTTAGTTGACAATAATGTAACGGTAGGCCAGTGTTTTGAGACATACAAGGCTATTGTCTTGTATTGCTATAAAACTATGATCTTGAAAGTGGCAAATTTCAGTGGTGGAGTAAAAACAACAAGGTCACATGGCTTTGGGGAGTTTGGGCAGCAGATCTACAAGCTCTCAACATGTCATGCTGCAATGTTCTGTGGGCTTGTAGATCACAAATTTGGATAAATAAACTGATTATTTTTCCCTGATTTATTTTTAAATAAATGTTTTAAGCCTGTGCCTGCACTTCATACAGCACTATGTTCCATATTCTGCTACAGTACATGTTTGCACTAAATTAAAGCTGCATTTGATGGGGGGGGGGGGTTGTTACTGAAAACGATGTTGGTGCTTCTTGCACTAACTTTTTATAAGCAATAAATGTTCTCCAATGCATTTAAAGGAATTGTTGTGTTAGAATTTAGTTACTGTAAAAATTTTTTTTTTTACTTAAATTAATATCGGTCATAATATCGGCTATCGGGCTTTTTGATTCTCCACTAATCGGTGATCGGAAATATCGGCCAAAAACCATATCGGTCGATCACTACTTAATAATATACTTAATAATATACTTTAATAATATACTTTAATAATATACTTTAATAATATACTTTAATAATATACTTTAATAATATACTTTAATAATATACTTTAATAATATAGTTTAATAATATACTTAATAATATACTTTAATAATATAGTTTAATAATATAGTTTATTAATATAGTTTAATAATATAGTTTAATAATATACTTTAATAATATACTTTAATAATATAGTTGAATAATATACTTTAATAATATACTTTAATAATATACTTAATAATATAGTTTAATAATATAGTTTAATAATATACTTAATAATATACTTAATAATATAGTTTAATAATATAGTTTAATAATATACTTTAATAATATACTTAATAATATAGTTTAATAATATAGTTTAATAATATAGTTTAATAATATACTTTAATAATATACTTTAATAATATACTTTAATAATATAGTTTAATAATATACTTAATAATATACTTTAATAATATACTTTAATAATATACTTTAAAAATATACTTTAATAATATAGTTTATTAATATACTTTAATAATATAGTTTAATAATATACTTAATAATATACTTTAATAATATAGTTTAATAATATACTTAATAATATAGTTTAATAATATAGTTTAATAATATACTTGAATAATATACTTTAATAATATACTTTAATAATATACTTTAATAATATACTTTAATAATATACTTGAATAATATACTTTAATAATATACTTTAATAATATACTTAATAATATACTTTAATAATATACTTAATAATATACTTAATAATATAGTTTAAAAATATACTTTAATAATATACTTTAATAATATAGTTGAATAATATAGTTGAATAATATACTTTAATAATATACTTAATAATATACTTAATAATATAGTTTAATAATATACTTTAATAATATACTTTAATAATATACTTAATAATATACTTAATAATATACTTTAATAATATACTTTAATAATATACTTTAATAATATACTTTAATAATATACTTAATAATATACTTTAATAATATAGTTTAATAATATAGTTTAATAATATAGTTTAATAATATAGTTTAATAATATACTTTAATAATATACTTTAATAATATAGTTTAATAATATACTTTAATAATATACTTTAATAATATAGTTGAATAATATAGTTTAATAATATAGTTTAATAATATACTTTAATAATATAGTTTAATAATATAGTTTAATAATATAGTTGAATAATATAGTTTAATAATATACTTTAATAATATACTTTAATAATATACTTTAATAATATAGTTTAATAATATACTTTAATAATATAGTTTAATAATATACTTAATAATATAGTTTAATAATATAGTTTAATAATATAGTTTAATAATATAGTTTAATAATATACTTTAATAATATAGTTGAATAATATACTTTAATAATATACTTTAATAATATACTTTAATAATATAGTTTAATAATATACTTAATAATATAGTTTAATAATATAGTTTAATAATATACTTAATAATATACTTAATAATATAGTTTAATAATATAGTTTAATAATATACTTTAATAATATACTTAATAATATAGTTTAATAATATACTTTAATAATATACTTTAATAATATACTTTAATAATATACTTTAATAATATACTTTAATAATATACTTTAATAATATAGTTTAATAATATAGTTTAATAATATACTTAATAATATACTTTAATAATATACTTTAATAATATACTTTAAAAATATACTTTAATAATATAGTTTATTAATATACTTTATTAATATACTTTAATAATATAGTTTAATAATATACTTAATAATATACTTTAATAATATACTTTAATAATATACTTAATAATATAGTTTAATAATATACTTTAATAATATACTTTAATAATATACTTAATAATATAGTTTAATAATATAGTTTAATAATATAGTTTAATAATATACTTTAATAATATACTTTAATAATATACTTTATACTATAGTTTAATAATATAGTTTAATAATATAGTTTAATAATATACTTTAATAATATACTTTAATAATATACTTAATAATATACTTTAATAATATACTTTAATAATATACTTTAATAATATAGTTTAATAATATACTTTAATAATATAGTTTAATAATATACTTTAATAATATAGTTTAATAATATAGTTTAATAATATAGTTTAATAATATACTTTAATAATATACTTTAATAATATACTTTAATAATATACTTTAATAATATACTTAATAATATAGTTTAATAATATAGTTTAATAATATAGTTTAATAATATAGTTTAATAATATACTTTAATAATATACTTTAATAATATACTTTAATAATATACTTTAATAATATACTTTAATAATATACTTTAATAATATAGTTTAATAATATACTTAATAATATAGTTTAATAATATACTTTAATAATATACTTTAATAATATAGTTGAATAATATAGTTGAATAATATAGTTTAATAATATACTTTAATAATATACTTTAATAATATACTTAATAATATAGTTTAATAATATAGTTTAATAATATACTTAATAATATACTTAATAATATAGTTTAATAATATAGTTTAATAATATACTTTAATAATATACTTTAATAATATACTTTAATAATATAGTTTAATAATATACTTTAATAATATAGTTTAATAATATACTTAATAATATACTTTAATAATATACTTTAATAATATAGTTGAATAATATAGTTTAATAATATACTTTAATAATATACTTAATAATATAGTTTAATAATATAGTTTAATAATATACTTAATAATATACTTAATAATATAGTTTAATAATATAGTTTAATAATATACTTTAATAATATACTTGAATAATATACTTTAATAATATACTTTAATAATATACTTAATAATATAGTTTAATAATATAGTTTAATAATATACTTAATAATATACTTAATAATATAGTTTAATAATATACTTTAATAATATACTTTAATAATATAGTTGAATAATATAGTTGAATAATATAGTTGAATAATATACTTTAATAATATACTTAATAATATACTTAATAATATACTTTAATAATATACTTTAATAATATACTTTAATAATATAGTTGAATAATATAGTTGAATAATATACTTTAATAATATAGTTTAATAATATACTTAATAATATACTTTAATAATATACTTTAATAATATACTTAATAATATACTTAATAATATAGTTTAATAATATACTTTAATAATATACTTTAATAATATACTTTAATAATATACTTTAATAATATACTTTAATAATATAGTTTAATAATATACTTAATAATATACTTTAATAATATAGTTTAATAATATAGTTTATTAATATAGTTTAATAATATAGTTTAATAATATACTTTAATAATATACTTTAATAATATAGTTGAATAATATACTTTAATAATATACTTTAATAATATACTTAATAATATAGTTTAATAATATAGTTTAATAATATACTTAATAATATACTTAATAATATAGTTTAATAATATAGTTTAATAATATACTTTAATAATATACTTAATAATATAGTTTAATAATATAGTTTAATAATATAGTTTAATAATATACTTTAATAATATACTTTAATAATATACTTTAATAATATACTTTAATAATATAGTTTAATAATATACTTAATAATATACTTTAATAATATACTTTAATAATATACTTTAAAAATATACTTTAATAATATAGTTTATTAATATACTTTAATAATATAGTTTAATAATATACTTAATAATATACTTTAATAATATAGTTTAATAATATACTTAATAATATAGTTTAATAATATAGTTTAATAATATACTTGAATAATATACTTTAATAATATACTTTAATAATATACTTTAATAATATACTTTAATAATATACTTGAATAATATACTTTAATAATATACTTTAATAATATACTTAATAATATACTTTAATAATATACTTAATAATATACTTAATAATATAGTTTAAAAATATACTTTAATAATATACTTTAATAATATAGTTGAATAATATAGTTGAATAATATACTTTAATAATATAGTTTAATAATATACTTTAATAATATACTTTAATAATATAGTTGAATAATATAGTTTAATAATATAGTTTAATAATATACTTTAATAATATAGTTTAATAATATAGTTTAATAATATAGTTGAATAATATAGTTTAATAATATACTTTAATAATATACTTTAATAATATACTTTAATAATATAGTTTAATAATATACTTTAATAATATAGTTTAATAATATACTTAATAATATAGTTTAATAATATAGTTTAATAATATAGTTTAATAATATAGTTTAATAATATACTTTAATAATATAGTTGAATAATATACTTTAATAATATACTTTAATAATATACTTTAATAATATAGTTTAATAATATACTTAATAATATAGTTTAATAATATAGTTTAATAATATACTTAATAATATACTTAATAATATAGTTTAATAATATAGTTTAATAATATACTTTAATAATATACTTAATAATATAGTTTAATAATATACTTTAATAATATACTTTAATAATATACTTTAATAATATACTTTAATAATATAGTTTAATAATATAGTTTAATAATATAGTTTAATAATATAGTTTAATAATATACTTAATAATATACTTTAATAATATACTTTAATAATATACTTTAAAAATATACTTTAATAATATAGTTTATTAATATACTTTATTAATATACTTTAATAATATAGTTTAATAATATACTTAATAATATACTTTAATAATATACTTTAATAATATACTTAATAATATAGTTTAATAATATACTTTAATAATATACTTTAATAATATACTTAATAATATAGTTTAATAATATAGTTTAATAATATAGTTTAATAATATAGTTTAATAATATACTTTAATAATATACTTTAATAATATACTTTATACTATAGTTTAATAATATAGTTTAATAATATAGTTTAATAATATACTTTAATAATATACTTTAATAATATACTTAATAATATACTTTAATAATATACTTTAATAATATACTTTAATAATATAGTTTAATAATATACTTTAATAATATACTTTAATAATATACTTTAATAATATAGTTTAATAATATAGTTTAATAATATAGTTTAATAATATACTTTAATAATATACTTTAATAATATACTTTAATAATATACTTTAATAATATACTTAATAATATAGTTTAATAATATAGTTTAATAATATAGTTTAATAATATAGTTTAATAATATAGTTTAATAATATACTTTAATAATATACTTTAATAATATACTTTAATAATATAGTTTAATAATATACTTAATAATATAGTTTAATAATATACTTTAATAATATACTTTAATAATATAGTTGAATAATATAGTTGAATAATATAGTTTAATAATATACTTTAATAATATACTTTAATAATATACTTAATAATATAGTTTAATAATATAGTTTAATAATATACTTAATAATATACTTAATAATATAGTTTAATAATATAGTTTAATAATATACTTTAATAATATACTTTAATAATATACTTTAATAATATAGTTTAATAATATACTTTAATAATATACTTTAATAATATACTTAATAATATACTTTAATAATATACTTTAATAATATAGTTGAATAATATAGTTTAATAATATACTTTAATAATATACTTTAATAATATACTTTAATAATATACTTTAATAATATACTTAATAATATAGTTTAATAATATAGTTTAATAATATACTTAATAATATACTTAATAATATAGTTTAATAATATAGTTTAATAATATACTTTAATAATATACTTAATAATATAGTTTAATAATATAGTTTAATAATATAGTTTAATAATATACTTTAATAATATACTTTAATAATATACTTTAATAATATACTTTAATAATATAGTTTAATAATATACTTAATAATATACTTTAATAATATACTTTAATAATATACTTTAAAAATATACTTTAATAATATAGTTTATTAATATACTTTAATAATATAGTTTAATAATATACTTAATAATATACTTTAATAATATAGTTTAATAATATACTTAATAATATAGTTTAATAATATAGTTTAATAATATACTTGAATAATATACTTTAATAATATACTTTAATAATATACTTTAATAATATACTTTAATAATATACTTGAATAATATACTTTAATAATATACTTTAATAATATACTTAATAATATACTTTAATAATATACTTAATAATATACTTAATAATATAGTTTAAAAATATACTTTAATAATATACTTTAATAATATAGTTGAATAATATAGTTGAATAATATACTTTAATAATATAGTTTAATAATATACTTTAATAATATACTTTAATAATATAGTTGAATAATATAGTTTAATAATATAGTTTAATAATATACTTTAATAATATAGTTTAATAATATAGTTTAATAATATAGTTGAATAATATAGTTTAATAATATACTTTAATAATATACTTTAATAATATACTTTAATAATATAGTTTAATAATATACTTTAATAATATAGTTTAATAATATACTTAATAATATAGTTTAATAATATAGTTTAATAATATAGTTTAATAATATAGTTTAATAATATACTTTAATAATATAGTTGAATAATATACTTTAATAATATACTTTAATAATATACTTTAATAATATAGTTTAATAATATACTTAATAATATAGTTTAATAATATAGTTTAATAATATACTTAATAATATACTTAATAATATAGTTTAATAATATAGTTTAATAATATACTTTAATAATATACTTAATAATATAGTTTAATAATATACTTTAATAATATACTTTAATAATATACTTTAATAATATACTTTAATAATATAGTTTAATAATATAGTTTAATAATATAGTTTAATAATATAGTTTAATAATATACTTAATAATATACTTTAATAATATACTTTAATAATATACTTTAAAAATATACTTTAATAATATAGTTTATTAATATACTTTATTAATATACTTTAATAATATAGTTTAATAATATACTTAATAATATACTTTAATAATATACTTTAATAATATACTTAATAATATAGTTTAATAATATACTTTAATAATATACTTTAATAATATACTTAATAATATAGTTTAATAATATAGTTTAATAATATAGTTTAATAATATAGTTTAATAATATACTTTAATAATATACTTTAATAATATACTTTATACTATAGTTTAATAATATAGTTTAATAATATAGTTTAATAATATACTTTAATAATATACTTTAATAATATACTTAATAATATACTTTAATAATATACTTTAATAATATACTTTAATAATATAGTTTAATAATATACTTTAATAATATACTTTAATAATATACTTTAATAATATAGTTTAATAATATAGTTTAATAATATAGTTTAATAATATACTTTAATAATATACTTTAATAATATACTTTAATAATATACTTTAATAATATACTTAATAATATAGTTTAATAATATAGTTTAATAATATAGTTTAATAATATAGTTTAATAATATAGTTTAATAATATACTTTAATAATATACTTTAATAATATACTTTAATAATATAGTTTAATAATATACTTAATAATATAGTTTAATAATATACTTTAATAATATACTTTAATAATATAGTTGAATAATATAGTTGAATAATATAGTTTAATAATATACTTTAATAATATACTTTAATAATATACTTAATAATATAGTTTAATAATATAGTTTAATAATATACTTAATAATATACTTAATAATATAGTTTAATAATATAGTTTAATAATATACTTTAATAATATACTTTAATAATATACTTTAATAATATAGTTTAATAATATACTTTAATAATATACTTTAATAATATACTTAATAATATACTTTAATAATATACTTTAATAATATAGTTGAATAATATAGTTTAATAATATACTTTAATAATATACTTTAATAATATACTTTAATAATATACTTAATAATATAGTTTAATAATATAGTTTAATAATATACTTAATAATATACTTAATAATATAGTTTAATAATATAGTTTAATAATATACTTTAATAATATACTTGAATAATATACTTTAATAATATACTTTAATAATATACTTAATAATATAGTTTAATAATATAGTTTAATAATATACTTAATAATATACTTAATAATATAGTTTAATAATATACTTTAATAATATACTTTAATAATATAGTTGAATAATATAGTTGAATAATATAGTTGAATAATATACTTTAATAATATACTTAATAATATACTTAATAATATACTTTAATAATATACTTTAATAATATACTTTAATAATATAGTTGAATAATATAGTTGAATAATATACTTTAATAATATAGTTTAATAATATACTTAATAATATACTTTAATAATATACTTTAATAATATACTTAATAATATACTTAATAATATAGTTTAATAATATACTTTAATAATATACTTTAATAATATACTTTAATAATATACTTTAATAATATACTTGAATAATATACTTTAATAATATACTTTAATAATATACTTAATAATATAGTTTAATAATATACTTTAATAATATACTTAATAATATACTTAATAATATAGTTTAATAATATACTTTAATAATATACTTTAATAATATAGTTGAATAATATAGTTGAATAATATAGTTGAATAATATACTTTAATAATATACTTAATAATATACTTAATAATATAGTTTAATAATATACTTTAATAATATACTTTAATAATATAGTTGAATAATATAGTTGAATAATATACTTTAATAATATACTTAATAATATAGTTTAATAATATACTTTAATAATATACTTAATAATATAGTTGAATAATATCCTTTAATAATATACTTTAATAATATACTTAATAATATACTTTAATAATATACTTTAATAATATACTTAATAATATAGTTTAATAATATACTTAATAATATAGTTTAATAATATAGTTTAATAATATACTTAATAATATACTTAATAATATAGTTTAATAATATAGTTTAATAATATACTTTAATAATATACTTAATAATATAGTTTAATAATATACTTTAATAATATACTTTAATAATATACTTTAATAATATACTTTAATAATATAGTTTAATAATATAGTTTAATAATATAGTTTAATAATATAGTTTAATAATATACTTAATAATATACTTTAATAATATACTTTAATAATATACTTTAAAAATATACTTTAATAATATAGTTTATTAATATACTTTATTAATATACTTTAATAATATAGTTTAATAATATACTTAATAATATACTTTAATAATATACTTTAATAATATACTTAATAATATAGTTTAATAATATACTTTAATAATATACTTTAATAATATACTTAATAATATAGTTTAATAATATAGTTTAATAATATAGTTTAATAATATAGTTTAATAATATACTTTAATAATATACTTTAATAATATACTTTATACTATAGTTTAATAATATAGTTTAATAATATAGTTTAATAATATACTTTAATAATATACTTTAATAATATAGTTTAATAATATACTTTAATAATATACTTTAATAATATACTTTAATAATATAGTTTAATAATATAGTTTAATAATATAGTTTAATAATATACTTTAATAATATACTTTAATAATATACTTTAATAATATACTTTAATAATATACTTAATAATATAGTTTAATAATATAGTTTAATAATATAGTTTAATAATATACTTTAATAATATACTTTAATAATATACTTTAATAATATACTTTAATAATATACTTAATAATATAGTTTAATAATATAGTTTAATAATATAGTTTAATAATATAGTTTAATAATATAGTTTAATAATATACTTTAATAATATACTTTAATAATATACTTTAATAATATAGTTTAATAATATACTTAATAATATAGTTTAATAATATACTTTAATAATATACTTTAATAATATAGTTGAATAATATAGTTGAATAATATAGTTTAATAATATACTTTAATAATATACTTTAATAATATACTTAATAATATAGTTTAATAATATAGTTTAATAATATACTTAATAATATACTTAATAATATAGTTTAATAATATAGTTTAATAATATACTTTAATAATATACTTTAATAATATACTTTAATAATATAGTTTAATAATATACTTTAATAATATACTTTAATAATATACTTAATAATATACTTTAATAATATACTTTAATAATATAGTTGAATAATATAGTTTAATAATATACTTTAATAATATACTTTAATAATATACTTTAATAATATACTTAATAATATAGTTTAATAATATAGTTTAATAATATACTTAATAATATACTTAATAATATAGTTTAATAATATAGTTTAATAATATACTTTAATAATATACTTGAATAATATACTTTAATAATATACTTTAATAATATACTTAATAATATAGTTTAATAATATAGTTTAATAATATACTTAATAATATACTTAATAATATAGTTTAATAATATACTTTAATAATATACTTTAATAATATAGTTGAATAATATAGTTGAATAATATAGTTGAATAATATACTTTAATAATATACTTAATAATATACTTAATAATATACTTTAATAATATACTTTAATAATATACTTTAATAATATAGTTGAATAATATAGTTGAATAATATACTTTAATAATATAGTTTAATAATATACTTAATAATATACTTTAATAATATACTTTAATAATATACTTAATAATATACTTAATAATATAGTTTAATAATATACTTTAATAATATACTTTAATAATATACTTTAATAATATACTTTAATAATATACTTGAATAATATACTTTAATAATATACTTTAATAATATACTTAATAATATAGTTTAATAATATACTTTAATAATATACTTAATAATATACTTAATAATATAGTTTAATAATATACTTTAATAATATACTTTAATAATATAGTTGAATAATATAGTTGAATAATATAGTTGAATAATATACTTTAATAATATACTTAATAATATACTTAATAATATAGTTTAATAATATACTTTAATAATATACTTTAATAATATAGTTGAATAATATAGTTGAATAATATACTTTAATAATATACTTAATAATATAGTTTAATAATATACTTTAATAATATACTTAATAATATAGTTGAATAATATCCTTTAATAATATACTTTAATAATATACTTAATAATATACTTTAATAATATACTTTAATAATATACTTAATAATATACTTTAATAATATACTTTAATAATATACTTTAATAATATACTTTAATAATATACTTTAATAATATAGTTTAATAATATACTTTAATAATATACTTAATAATATAGTTTAATAATATACTTAATAATATAGTTTAATAATATACTTTAATAATATACTTTAATAATATACTTAATAATATACTTTAATAATATACTTTAATAATATACTTTAATAATATACTTTAATAATATACTTTAATAATATACTTAATAATATAGTTTAATAATATACTTTAATAATATACTTAATAATATAGTTTAATAATATACTTAATAATATAGTTTAATAATATACTTTAATACTATAGTTTAATAATATACTTTAATAATATACTTTAATAATATAGTTGAATAATATAGTTTAATAATATACTTTAATAATATAGTTTAATAATATACTTTAATAATATACTTAAAATATACTTTAATAATATAGTTTAATAATATACTTAATAATATAGTTTAATAATATAGTTTAATAATATAGTTTAATAATATAGTTTAATAATATACTTTAAAAAATATACTTTAATAATATAGTTTAATAATATAGTTCAATAATATAGTTTAATAATATAGTTTAATAATATACTTAATAATATAGTTTAATAATATAGTTTAATAATATACTTTAATAATATACTTAATAATATAGTTGAATAATATCCTTTAATAATATCCTTTAATAATATACTTTAATAATATACTTAATAATATACTTTAATGATATACTTTAATAATATACTTTAATAATATACTTAATAATATACTTTAATAATATACTTTAATAATATACTTTAATAATATACTTTAATAATATACTTTAATAATATACTTTAATAATATACGTAATAATATAGTTTAATAATATACTTAATAATATAGTTTAATAATATACTTTAATAATATACTTTAATAATATACTTAATAATATACTTTAATAATATACTTTAATAATATACTTTAATAATATACTTTAATAATATACTTTAATAATATACTTAATAATATAGTTTAATAATATACTTTAATAGTATACTTAATAATATAGTTTAATAATATACTTAATAATATAGTTTAATAATATACTTTAATACTATAGTTTAATAATATACTTTAATAATATACTTTAATAATATAGTTGAATAATATACTTTAATAATATACTTTAATAATATACTTTAATAATATACTTTAATAATATACTTAAAATATACTTTAATAATATAGTTTAATAATATACTTAATAATATAGTTTAATAATATAGTTTAATAATATAGTTTAATAATATACTTTAAAAAATATACTTTAATAATATAGTTTAATAATATAGTTCAATAATATAGTTTAATAATATAGTTTAATAATATACTTAATAATATAGTTTAATAATATACTTTAATAATATAGTTTAATAATATACTTTAATAATATACTTTAATAATATACTTTAATAATATACTTTAATAATATACTTTAATAATATACTTTATACTATAGTTTAATAATATACGTAATAATATAGTTTAATAATATAGTTTAATAATATAGTTTAATAATATACTTTAATAATATACTTAATAATATACTTAATAATATAGTTTAATAATATACTTTAATAATATAGTTGAATAATATAGTTGAATAATATAGTTGAATAATATACTTTAATAATATACTTAATAATATACTTAATAATATAGTTTAATAATATACTTTAATAATATACTTTAATAATATAGTTGAATAATATAGTTGAATAATATAGTTTAATAATATACTTAATAATATACTTTAATAATATACTTTAATAATATACTTAATAATATAGTTGAATAATATCCTTTAATAATATCCTTTAATAATATACTTTAATAATATACTTAATAATATACTTTAATAATATACTTAAATAATATACTTTAATAATATACTTAAATAATATACTTTAATAATATACTTTAATAATATACTTTAATAATATACTTTAATAATATAGTTTAATAATATACTTAATAATATAGTTTAATAATATACTTTAATAATATACTTAATAATATACTTAATAATATAGTTTAATAATATACTTAATAATATAGTTTAATAATATAGTTTAATAATATACTTTGATAATATACTTTAATAATATACTTAAAATATACTTTAATAATATAGTTTAATAATATAGTTCAATAATATAGTTTAATAATATAGTTTAATAATATACTTAATAATATAGTTTAATAATATAGTTTAATAATATAGTTTAATAATATACTTTAATAATATACTTTAATAATATACTTTAATAATATAGTTTAATAATATACTTTAATAATATACTTTAATAATATAGTTTAATAATATAGTTTAATAATATACTTTATACTATAGTTTAATAATATAGTTTAATAATATAGTTTAATAATATACTTAATAATATAGTTTAATAATATACTTTAATAATATAGTTTAATAATATACTTTAATAATATAGTTTAATAATATACTTTAATAATATAGTTTAATAATATAGTTTAATAATATACTTAATAATATAGTTTAATAATATAGTTTAATAATATAGTTTAATAATATACTTAATAATATAGTTTAATAATATAGTTTAATAATATAGTTTAATAATATACTTTAATAATATACTTTAATAATATACTTTAAAAAATATACTTTAATAATATACTTAATAACATACTTAATAATATACTTTAATAATATACTTTAATAATATACTTAATAATATAGTTTAATAATATAGTTTAATAATATAGTTTAATAATATAGTTTAATAATATAGTTTAATAATATACTTAATAATATAGTTTAATAATATACTTAATAATCTACTTAATAATATACTTAATAATATACTTTAATAATATACTTTAATAATATACTTTAATAATATACTTAATAATATACTTTAATAATATACTTTAATAATATACTTTAATAATATACTTAATAATATACTTAATAATATACTTTAATAATATACTTTAATAATATACTTTAATAATATACTTTATTATACTTAATAATATACTTAATAATATACTTTAATAATATACTTTAATAATATAGTTTAATAATATACTTAATAATATACTTTAATAATATACTTTAATAATATACTTTAATAATATAGTTTAATAATATAGTTTAATATATATAGTTTAATATATATAGGTTAGGTTATATAACCTATATTATTAAGTATATTATTAAACTATATTATTAAGTATATTATTAAACTATATTATTAAACTATATTATTGTTAAAGTGGCAAGCTTTCATCCCAACACAGTTTATAGGGCCATACGGTACATAGTTTTCAAGTTACAGACTAAGCTAAGCAAAAGTGAACCAGGCCTTTTTACTGTGAAAATGGCACTTTGGGACTGTGAAAGTGACATTTTGGCCCTGTTGTCCCAAACTGCCCCAGCACTTCCCACATTGCTCAAAGTGGCTAGCTTTCATCCCAACACAGTTTATAGGGCCATAGGGTACATAGTTTTCAAGTTACAGACTAAGCTAAGCAAAAGTGAACCAGGCCTTTTTACTGTGAAAATGGCACTTTGGGACTGTGAAAGTGACATTTTGGCCCTGTTGTCCCAAACTGCCCCAGCACTTCCCACATTGCTCAAAGTGGCTAGCTTTCATCCCAACACAGTTTATAGGGCCATACGGTACATAGTTTTCAAGTTACAGACTAAGCTAAGCAAAAGTGAACCAGGCCTTTTTACTGTGAAAATGGCACTTTGGGACTGTGAAAGTGACATTTTGGCCCTGTTGTCCAAACTGCCCCAGCACTTCCCACATTGCTCAAAGTGGCTAGCTTTCATCCCAACACAGTTTATAGGGCCATACGGTACATAGTTTTCAAGTTACAGACTAAGCTAAGCAAAAGTGAACCAGGCCTTTTTACTGTGAAAACGGCACTTTGGGACTGTGAAAGTGACATTTTGGCCCTGTTGTCCCAAACTGCCCCAGCACTTCCCACATTGCTCAAAGTGGCTAGCTTTCATCCCAACACAGTTTATAGGGCCATACGGTACATAGTTTTCAAGTTACAGACTAAGCTAAGCAAAAGTGAACCAGGCCTTTTTACTGTGAAAACGGCACTTTGGGACTGTGAAAGTGACATTTTGGCCCTGTTGTCCCAAACTGCCCCTGTCCAAACTGCCCCAGCACTTCCCACATTGCTCAAAGTGGCTAGCTTTCATCCCAACACAGTTTATAGGGCCATACGGTACATAGTTTTCAAGTTACAGACTAAGCTAAGCAAAAGTGAACCAGGCCTTTTTACTGTGAAAACGGCACTTTGGGACTGTGAAAGTGACATTTTGGCCCTGTTGTCCCAAACTGCCCCAGCACTTCCCACATTGCTCAAAGTGGCTAGCTTTCATCCCAACACAGTTTATAGGGCCATACGGTACATAGTTTTCAAGTTACAGACTAAGCTAAGCAAAAGTGAACCAGGCCTTTTTACTGTGAAAACGGCACTTTGGGACTGTGAAAGTGACATTTTGTCCCTGTTGTCCCAAACTGCCCCAGCACTTTCCACATTGCTCAAAGTGGCTAGCTTTCATCCCAACACAGTTTATAGGGCCATACGGTACATAGTTTTCAAGTTACAGACTAAGCTAAGCAAAAGTGAACCAGGCCTTTTTACTGTGAAAATGGCACTTTGGGACTGTGAAAGTGACATTTTGGCCCTGTTGTCCCAAACTGCCCCAGCACTTCCCACATTGCTCAAAGTGGCTAGCTTTCATCCCAACACAGTTTATAGGGCCATACGGTACATAGTTTTCAAGTTACAGACTAAGCTAAGCAAAAGTGAACCAGGCCTTTTTACTGTGAAAATGGCACTTTGGGACTGTGAAAGTGACATTTTGGCCCTGTTGTCCCAAACTGCCCCAGCACTTCCCACATTGCTCAAAGTGGCTAGCTTTCATCCCAACACAGTTTATAGGGCCATACGGTACATAGTTTTCAAGTTACAGACTAAGCTAAGCAAAAGTGAACCAGGCCTTTTTACTGTGAAAATGGCACTTTGGGACTGTGAAAGTGACATTTTGGCCCTGTTGTCCCAAACTGCCCCAGCACTTCCCACATTGCTCAAAGTGGCTAGCTTTCATCCCAACACAGTTTATAGGGCCATACGGTACATAGTTTTCAAGTTACAGACTAAGCTAAGCAAAAGTGAACCAGGCCTTTTTACTGTGAAAATGGCACTTTGGGACTGTGAAAGTGACATTTTGGCCCTGTTGTCCCAAACTGCCCCAGCACTTCCCACATTGCTCAAAGTGGCTAGCTTTCATCCCAACACAGTTTATAGGGCCATACGGTACATAGTTTTCAAGTTACAGACTAAGCTAAGCAAAAGTGAACCAGGCCTTTTTACTGTGAAAATGGCACTTTGGGACTGTGAAAGTGACATTTTGGCCCTGTTGTCCCAAACTGCCCCAGCACTTCCCACATTGCTCAAAGTGGCTAGCTTTCATCCCAACACAGTTTATAGGGCCATACGGTACATAGTTTTCAAGTTACAGACTAAGCTAAGCAAAATGAATATATTTTTTTTTACTGTGAAAATGGCACTTTGGGACTGTGAAAGGGTTAGGGTTAGGGTTTTGGCCCTGTTGTCCCAAACTGCCCCAGCACTTCCCACATTGCTCAAAGTGGCTAGCTTTCATCCCAACACAGTTTTTAGGGCCATACGGTACATAGTTTTCAAGTTACAGACTAAGCTAAGCAAAAGTGAACCAGGCCTTTTTACTGTGAAAATGGCACTTTGGGACTGTGAAAGTGACATTTTGGCCCTGTTGTCCCAAACTGCCCCAGCACTTCCCACATTGCTCAAAGTGGCTAGCTTTCATCCCAACACAGTTTATAGGGCCATACGGTACATAGTTTTCAAGTTACAGACTAAGCTAAGCAAAAGTGAACCAGGCCTTTTTACTGTGAAAATGGCACTTTGGGACTGTGAAAGTGACATTTTGGCCCTGTTGTCCCAAACTGCCCCAGCACTTCCCACATTGCTCAAAGTGGCTAGCTTTCATCCCAACACAGTTTATAGGGCCATACGGTACATAGTTTTCAAGTTACAGACTAAGCTAAGCAAAAGTGAACCAGGCCTTTTTACTGTGAAAATGGCACTTTGGGACTGTGAAAGTGACATTTTGGCCCTGTTGTCCCAAACTGCCCCAGCACTTCCCACATTGCTCAAAGTGGCTAGCTTTCATCCCAACACAGTTTATAGGGCCATACGGTACATAGTTTTCAAGTTACAGACTAAGCTAAGCAAAATGAATCTTTTTTTTTTTACTGTGAAAATGGCACTTTGGGACTGTGAAAGGGTTAGGGTTTTGGCCCTGTTGTCCCAAACTGCCCCAGCACTTCCCACATTGCTCAAAGTGGCTAGCTTTCATCCCAACACAGTTTATAGGGCCATACGGTACATAGTTTTCAAGTTACAGACTAAGCTAAGCAAAAGTGAACCAGGCCTTTTTACTGTGAAAACGGCACTTTGGGACTGTGAAAGTGACATTTTGGCCCTGTTGTCCCAAACTGCCCCAGCACTTCCCACATTGCTCAAAGTGGCTAGCTTTCATCCCAACACAGTTTATAGGGCCATACGGTACATAGTTTTCAAGTTACAGACTAAGCTAAGCAAAAGTGAACCAGGCCTTTTTACTGTGAAAATGGCACTTTGGGACTGTGAAAGTGACATTTTGGCCCTGTTGTCCAAACTGCCCCAGCACTTCCCACATTGCTCAAAGTGGCTAGCTTTCATCCCAACACAGTTTATAGGGCCATACGGTACATAGTTTTCAAGTTACAGACTAAGCTAAGCAAAAGTGAACCAGGCCTTTTTACTGTGAAAACGGCACTTTGGGACTGTGAAAGTGACATTTTGGCCCTGTTGTCCCAAACTGCCCCAGCACTTCCCACATTGCTCAAAGTGGCTAGCTTTCATCCCAACACAGTTTATAGGGCCATACGGTACATAGTTTTCAAGTTACAGACTAAGCTAAGCAAAAGTGAACCAGGCCTTTTTACTGTGAAAACGGCACTTTGGGACTGTGAAAGTGACATTTTGGCCCTGTTGTCCCAAACTGCCCCAGCACTTTCCACATTGCTCAAAGTGGCTAGCTTTCATCCCAACACAGTTTATAGGGCCATACGGTACATAGTTTTCAAGTTACAGACTAAGCTAAGCAAAAGTGAACCAGGCCTTTTTACTGTGAAAATGGCACTTTGGGACTGTGAAAGTGACATTTTGGCCCTGTTGTCCCAAACTGCCCCAGCACTTCCCACATTGCTCAAAGTGGCTAGCTTTCATCCCAACACAGTTTATAGGGCCATACGGTACATAGTTTTCAAGTTACAGACTAAGCTAAGCAAAAGTGAACCAGGCCTTTTTACTGTGAAAATGGCACTTTGGGACTGTGAAAGTGACATTTTGGCCCTGTTGTCCCAAACTGCCCCAGCACTTCCCACATTGCTCAAAGTGGCTAGCTTTCATCCCAACACAGTTTTTAGGGCCATACGGTACATAGTTTTCAAGTTACAGACTAAGCTAAGCAAAAGTGAACCAGGCCTTTTTACTGTGAAAACGGCACTTTGGGACTGTGAAAGTGACATTTTGGCCCTGTTGTCCCAAACTGCCCCAGCACTTCCCACATTGCTCAAAGTGGCTAGCTTTCATCCCAACACAGTTTATAGGGCCATACGGTACATAGTTTTCAAGTTACAGACTAAGCTAAGCAAAATGAATCTTTTTTTTTTACTGTGAAAATGGCACTTTGGGACTGTGAAAGGGTTAGGGTTAGGGTTAGGGTTTTGGCCCTGTTGTCCCAAACTGCCCCAGCACTTCCCACATTGCTCAAAGTGGCTAGCTTTCATCCCAACACAGTTTTTAGGGCCATACGGTACATAGTTTTCAATTTACAGACTAAGCTAAGCAAAAGTGAACCAGGCCTTTTTACTGTGAAAATGGCACTTTGGGACTGTGAAAGTGACATTTTGGCCCTGTTGTCCCAAACTGCCCCAGCACTTCCCACATTGCTCAAAGTGGCTAGCTTTCATCCCAACACAGTTTATAGGGCCATACGGTACATAGTTTTCAAGTTACAGACTAAGCTAAGCAAAAGTGAACCAGGCCTTTTTACTGTGAAAATGGCACTTTGGGACTGTGAAAGTGACATTTTGGCCCTGTTGTCCCAAACTGCCCCAGCACTTCCCACATTGCTCAAAGTGGCTAGCTTTCATCCCAACACAGTTTATAGGGCCATACGGTACATAGTTTTCAAGTTACAGACTAAGCTAAGCAAAAGTGAACCAGGCCTTTTTACTGTGAAAATGGCACTTTGGGACTGTGAAAGTGACATTTTGGCCCTGTTGTCCCAAACTGCCCCAGCACTTCCCACATTGCTCAAAGTGGCTAGCTTTCATCCCAACACAGTTTATAGGGCCATACGGTACATAGTTTTCAAGTTACAGACTAAGCTAAGCAAAATGAATCTTTTTTTTTTTACTGTGAAAATGGCACTTTGGGACTGTGAAAGGGTTAGGGTTAGGGTTAGGGTTTTGGCCCTGTTGTCCCAAACTGCCCCAGCACTTCCCACATTGCTCAAAGTGGCTAGCTTTCATCCCAACACAGTTTATACGGCCATACGGTACATCGTTTTCAAGTTACAGACTAAGCTAAGCAAAAGTGAACCAGGCCTTTTTACTGTGAAAATGGCACTTTGGGACTGTGAAAGTGACATTTTGGCCCTGTTGTCCCAAACTGCCCCAGCACTTCCCACATTGCTCAAAGTGGCTAGCTTTCATCCCAACACAGTTTATAGGGCCATACTGTACATAGTTTTCAAGTTACAGACTAAGCTAAGCAAAATGAATCTTTTTTTTTTTACTGTGAAAATGGCACTTTGGGACTGTGAAAGGGTTAGGGTTAGGGTTAGGGTTTTGGCCCTGTTGTCCCAAACTGCCCCAGCACTTCCCACATTGCTCAAAGTGGCTAGCTTTCATCCCAACACAGTTTATAGGGCCATACGGTACATAGTTTTCAAGTTACAGACTAAGCTAAGCAAAAGTGAACCAGGCCTTTTTACTGTGAAAACGGCACTTTGGGACTGTGAAAGTGACATTTTGGCCCTGTTGTCCCAAACTGCCCCAGCACTTCCCACATTGCTCAAAGTGGCTAGCTTTCATCCCAACACAGTTTATAGGGCCATACGGTACATAGTTTTCAAGTTACAGACTAAGCTAAGCAAAATGAATCTTTTTTTTTTACTGTGAAAATGGCACTTTGGGACTGTGAAAGGGTTAGGGTTAGGGTTAGGGTTTTGGCCCTGTTGTCCCAAACTGCCCCAGCACTTCCCACATTGCTCAAAGTGGCTAGCTTTCATCCCAACACAGTTTTTAGGGCCATACGGTACATAGTTTTCAATTTACAGACTAAGCTAAGCAAAAGTGAACCAGGCCTTTTTACTGTGAAAATGGCACTTTGGGACTGTGAAAGTGACATTTTGGCCCTGTTGTCCCAAACTGCCCCAGCACTTCCCACATTGCTCAAAGTGGCTAGCTTTCATCCCAACACAGTTTATAGGGCCATACGGTACATAGTTTTCAAGTTACAGACTAAGCTAAGCAAAAGTGAACCAGGCCTTTTTACTGTGAAAATGGCACTTTGGGACTGTGAAAGTGACATTTTGGCCCTGTTGTCCCAAACTGCCCCAGCACTTCCCACATTGCTCAAAGTGGCTAGCTTTCATCCCAACACAGTTTATAGGGCCATACGGTACATAGTTTTCAAGTTACAGACTAAGCTAAGCAAAAGTGAACCAGGCCTTTTTACTGTGAAAATGGCACTTTGGGACTGTGAAAGTGACATTTTGGCCCTGTTGTCCCAAACTGCCCCAGCACTTCCCACATTGCTCAAAGTGGCTAGCTTTCATCCCAACACAGTTTATAGGGCCATACGGTACATAGTTTTCAAGTTACAGACTAAGCTAAGCAAAATGAATCTTTTTTTTTTTACTGTGAAAATGGCACTTTGGGACTGTGAAAGGGTTAGGGTTAGGGTTAGGGTTTTGGCCCTGTTGTCCCAAACTGCCCCAGCACTTCCCACATTGCTCAAAGTGGCTAGCTTTCATCCCAACACAGTTTATACGGCCATACGGTACATCGTTTTCAAGTTACAGACTAAGCTAAGCAAAAGTGAACCAGGCCTTTTTACTGTGAAAATGGCACTTTGGGACTGTGAAAGTGACATTTTGGCCCTGTTGTCCCAAACTGCCCCAGCACTTCCCACATTGCTCAAAGTGGCTAGCTTTCATCCCAACACAGTTTATAGGGCCATACTGTACATAGTTTTCAAGTTACAGACTAAGCTAAGCAAAATGAATCTTTTTTTTTTTACTGTGAAAATGGCACTTTGGGACTGTGAAAGGGTTAGGGTTAGGGTTAGGGTTTTGGCCCTGTTGTCCCAAACTGCCCCAGCACTTCCCACATTGCTCAAAGTGGCTAGCTTTCATCCCAACACAGTTTATAGGGCCATACGGTACATAGTTTTCAAGTTACAGACTAAGCTAAGCAAAAGTGAACCAGGCCTTTTTACTGTGAAAACGGCACTTTGGGACTGTGAAAGTGACATTTTGGCCCTGTTGTCCCAAACTGCCCCAGCACTTCCCACATTGCTCAAAGTGGCTAGCTTTCATCCCAACACAGTTTATAGGGCCATACGGTACATAGTTTTCAAGTTACAGACTAAGCTAAGCAAAAGTGAACCAGGCCTTTTTACTGTGAAAATGGCACTTTGGGACTGTGAAAGTGACATTTTGGCCCTGTTGTCCCAAACTGCCCCAGCACTTCCCACATTGCTCAAAGTGGCTAGCTTTCATCCCAACACAGTTTATAGGGCCATACGGTACATAGTTTTCAAGTTACAGACTAAGCTAAGCAAAATGAATCTTTTTTTTTTTACTGTGAAAATGGCACTTTGGGACTGTGAAAGGGTTAGGGTTAGGGTTAGGGTTTTGGCTCTGTTGTCCCAAACTGCCCCAGCACTTCCCACATTGCTCAAAGTGGCTAGCTTTCATCCCAACACAGTTTATAGGGCCATACGGTACATAGTTTTCAAGTTACAGACTAAGCTAAGCAAAAGTGAACCAGGCCTTTTTACTGTGAAAATGGCACTTTGGGACTGTGAAAGTGACATTTTGGCCCTGTTGTCCAAACTGCCCCAGCACTTCCCACATTGCTCAAAGTGGCTAGCTTTCATCCCAACACAGTTTATAGGGCCATACGGTACATAGTTTTCAAGTTACAGACTAAGCTAAGCAAAAGTGAACCAGGCCTTTTTACTGTGAAAACGGCACTTTGGGACTGTGAAAGTGACATTTTGGCCCTGTTGTCCCAAACTGCCCCAGCACTTCCCACATTGCTCAAAGTGGCTAGCTTTCATCCCAACACAGTTTATAGGGCCATACGGTACATAGTTTTCAAGTTACAGACTAAGCTAAGCAAAAGTGAACCAGGCCTTTTTACTGTGAAAACGGCACTTTGGGACTGTGAAAGTGACATTTTGGCCCTGTTGTCCCAAACTGCCCCAGCACTTTCCACATTGCTCAAAGTGGCTAGCTTTCATCCCAACACAGTTTATAGGGCCATACGGTACATAGTTTTCAAGTTACAGACTAAGCTAAGCAAAAGTGAACCAGGCCTTTTTACTGTGAAAATGGCACTTTGGGACTGTGAAAGTGACATTTTGGCCCTGTTGTCCCAAACTGCCCCAGCACTTCCCACATTGCTCAAAGTGGCTAGCTTTCATCCCAACACAGTTTATAGGGCCATACGGTACATAGTTTTCAAGTTACAGACTAAGCTAAGCAAAAGTGAACCAGGCCTTTTTACTGTGAAAATGGCACTTTGGGACTGTGAAAGTGACATTTTGGCCCTGTTGTCCCAAACTGCCCCAGCACTTCCCACATTGCTCAAAGTGGCTAGCTTTCATCCCAACACAGTTTATAGGGCCATACGGTACATAGTTTTCAAGTTACAGACTAAGCTAAGCAAAAGTGAACCAGGCCTTTTTACTGTGAAAATGGCACTTTGGGACTGTGAAAGTGACATTTTGGCCCTGTTGTCCCAAACTGCCCCAGCACTTCCCACATTGCTCAAAGTGGCTAGCTTTCATCCCAACACAGTTTATAGGGCCATACGGTACATAGTTTTCAAGTTACAGACTAAGCTAAGCAAAAGTGAACCAGGCCTTTTTACTGTGAAAACGGCACTTTGGGACTGTGAAAGTGACATTTTGGCCCTGTTGTCCCAAACTGCCCCAGCACTTCCCACATTGCTCAAAGTGGCTAGCTTTCATCCCAACACAGTTTATAGGGCCATACGGTACATAGTTTTCAAGTTACAGACTAAGCTAAGCAAAATTAATCTTTTTTTTTTACTGTGAAAATGGCACTTTGGGACTGTGAAAGGGTTAGGGTTAGGGTTAGGGTTTTGGCCCTGTTGTCCCAAACTGCCCCAGCACTTCCCACATTGCTAAAAGTGGCTAGCTTTCATCCCAACACAGTTTTTAGGGCCATACGGTACATAGTTTTCAATTTACAGACTAAGCTAAGCAAAAGTGAACCAGGCCTTTTTACTGTGAAAATGGCACTTTGGGACTGTGAAAGTGACATTTTGGCCCTGTTGTCCCTAACTGCCCCAGCACTTCCCACATTGCTCAAAGTGGCTAGCTTTCATCCCAACACAGTTTATAGGGCCATACGGTACATAGTTTTCAAGTTACAGACTAAGCTAAGCAAAAGTGAACCAGGCCTTTTTACTGTGAAAATGGCACTTTGGGACTGTGAAAGTGACATTTTGGCCCTGTTGTCCCAAACTGCCCCAGCACTTCCCACATTGCTCAAAGTGGCTAGCTTTCATCCCAACACAGTTTATAGGGCCATACGGTACATAGTTTTCAAGTTACAGACTAAGCTAAGCAAAAGTGAACCAGGCCTTTTTACTGTGAAAATGGCACTTTGGGACTGTGAAAGTGACATTTTGGCCCTGTTGTCCCAAACTGCCCCAGCACTTCCCACATTGCTCAAAGTGGCTAGCTTTCATCCCAACACAGTTTATAGGGCCATACGGTACATAGTTTTCAAGTTACAGACTAAGCTAAGCAAAATGAATCTTTTTTTTTTTACTGTGAAAATGGCACTTTGGGACTGTGAAAGGGTTAGGGTTAGGGTTAGGGTTTTGGCCCTGTTGTCCCAAACTGCCCCAGCACTTCCCACATTGCTCAAAGTGGCTAGCTTTCATCCCAACACAGTTTATACGGCCATACGGTACATAGTTTTCAAGTTACAGACTAAGCTAAGCAAAAGTGAACCAGGCCTTTTTACTGTGAAAATGGCACTTTGGGACTGTGAAAGTGACATTTTGGCCCTGTTGTCCCAAACTGCCCCAGCACTTCCCACATTGCTCAAAGTGGCTAGCTTTCATCCCAACACAGTTTATAGGGCCATACTGTACATAGTTTTCAAGTTACAGACTAAGCTAAGCAAAATGAATCTTTTTTTTTTTACTGTGAAAATGGCACTTTGGGACTGTGAAAGGGTTAGGGTTAGGGTTAGGGTTTTGGCCCTGTTGTCCCAAACTGCCCCAGCACTTCCCACATTGCTCAAAGTGGCTAGCTTTCATCCCAACACAGTTTATAGGGCCATACGGTACATAGTTTTCAAGTTACAGACTAAGCTAAGCAAAAGTGAACCAGGCCTTTTTACTGTGAAAACGGCACTTTGGGACTGTGAAAGTGACATTTTGGCCCTGTTGTCCCAAACTGCCCCAGCACTTCCCACATTGCTCAAAGTGGCTAGCTTTCATCCCAACACAGTTTTTAGGGCCATACGGTACATAGTTTTCAATTTACAGACTAAGCTAAGCAAAAGTGAACCAGGCCTTTTTACTGTGAAAATGGCACTTTGGGACTGTGAAAGTGACATTTTGGCCCTGTTGTCCCAAACTGCCCCAGCACTTCCCACATTGCTCAAAGTGGCTAGCTTTCATCCCAACACAGTTTATAGGGCCATACGGTACATAGTTTTCAAGTTACAGACTAAGCTAAGCAAAAGTGAACCAGGCCTTTTTACTGTGAAAATGGCACTTTGGGACTGTGAAAGTGACATTTTGGCCCTGTTGTCCCAAACTGCCCCAGCACTTCCCACATTGCTCAAAGTGGCTAGCTTTCATCCCAACACAGTTTATAGGGCCATACGGTACATAGTTTTCAAGTTACAGACTAAGCTAAGCAAAAGTGAACCAGGCCTTTTTACTGTGAAAATGGCACTTTGGGACTGTGAAAGTGACATTTTGGCCCTGTTGTCCCAAACTGCCCCAGCACTTCCCACATTGCTCAAAGTGGCTAGCTTTCATCCCAACACAGTTTATAGGGCCATACGGTACATAGTTTTCAAGTTACAGACTAAGCTAAGCAAAATGAATCTTTTTTTTTTTACTGTGAAAATGGCACTTTGGGACTGTGAAAGGGTTAGGGTTAGGGTTAGGGTTTTGGCCCTGTTGTCCCAAACTGCCCCAGCACTTCCCACATTGCTCAAAGTGGCTAGCTTTCATCCCAACACAGTTTATACGGCCATACGGTACATAGTTTTCAAGTTACAGACTAAGCTAAGCAAAAGTGAACCAGGCCTTTTTACTGTGAAAATGGCACTTTGGGACTGTGAAAGTGACATTTTGGCCCTGTTGTCCCAAACTGCCCCAGCACTTCCCACATTGCTCAAAGTGGCTAGCTTTCATCCCAACACAGTTTATAGGGCCATACTGTACATAGTTTTCAAGTTACAGACTAAGCTAAGCAAAATGAATCTTTTTTTTTTTACTGTGAAAATGGCACTTTGGGACTGTGAAAGGGTTAGGGTTAGGGTTAGGGTTTTGGCCCTGTTGTCCCAAACTGCCCCAGCACTTCCCACATTGCTCAAAGTGGCTAGCTTTCATCCCAACACAGTTTATAGGGCCATACGGTACATAGTTTTCAAGTTACAGACTAAGCTAAGCAAAAGTGAACCAGGCCTTTTTACTGTGAAAACGGCACTTTGGGACTGTGAAAGTGACATTTTGGCCCTGTTGTCCCAAACTGCCCCAGCACTTCCCACATTGCTCAAAGTGGCTAGCTTTCATCCCAACACAGTTTATAGGGCCATACGGTACATAGTTTTCAAGTTACAGACTAAGCTAAGCAAAAGTGAACCAGGCCTTTTTACTGTGAAAATGGCACTTTGGGACTGTGAAAGTGACATTTTGGCCCTGTTGTCCCAAACTGCCCCAGCACTTCCCACATTGCTCAAAGTGGCTAGCTTTCATCCCAACACAGTTTATAGGGCCATACGGTACATAGTTTTCAAGTTACAGACTAAGCTAAGCAAAAGTGAACCAGGCCTTTTTACTGTGAAAATGGCACTTTGGGACTGTGAAAGTGACATTTTGGCCCTGTTGTCCCAAACTGCCCCAGCACTTCCCACATTGCTCAAAGTGGCTAGCTTTCATCCCAACACAGTTTATAGGGCCATACGGTACATAGTTTTCAAGTTACAGACTAAGCTAAGCAAAAGTGAACCAGGCCTTTTTACTGTGAAAATGGCACTTTGGGACTGTGAAAGTGACATTTTGGCCCTGTTGTCCCAAACTGCCCCAGCACTTCCCACATTGCTCAAAGTGGCTAGCTTTCATCCCAACACAGTTTATAGGGCCATACGGTACATAGTTTTCAAGTTACAGACTAAGCTAAGCAAAATTAATCTTTTTTTTTTTTACTGTGAAAATGGCACTTTGGGACTGTGAAAGGGTTAGGGTTAGGGTTTTGGCCCTGTTGTCCCAAACTGCCCCAGCACTTCCCACATTGCTCAAAGTGGCTAGCTTTCATCCCAACACAGTTTTTAGGGCCATACGGTACATAGTTTTCAAGTTACAGACTAAGCTAAGCAAAAGTGAACCAGGCCTTTTTACTGTGAAAATGGCACTTTGGGACTGTGAAAGTGACATTTTGGCCCTGTTGTCCCAAACTGCCCCAGCACTTCCCACATTGCTCAAAGTGGCTAGCTTTCATCCCAACACAGTTTATAGGGCCATACGGTACATAGTTTTCAAGTTACAGACTAAGCTAAGCAAAAGTGAACCAGGCCTTTTTACTGTGAAAATGGCACTTTGGGACTGTGAAAGTGACATTTTGGCCCTGTTGTCCCAAACTGCCCCAGCACTTCCCACATTGCTCAAAGTGGCTAGCTTTCATCCCAACACAGTTTATAGGGCCATACGGTACATAGTTTTCAAGTTACAGACTAAGCTAAGCAAAAGTGAACCAGGCCTTTTTACTGTGAAAATGGCACTTTGGGACTGTGAAAGTGACATTTTGGCCCTGTTGTCCCAAACTGCCCCAGCACTTCCCACATTGCTCAAAGTGGCTAGCTTTCATCCCAACACAGTTTATAGGGCCATACGGTACATAGTTTTCAAGTTACAGACTAAGCTAAGCAAAATGAATCTTTTTTTTTTTACTGTGAAAATGGCACTTTGGGACTGTGAAAGGGTTAGGGTTAGGGTTAGGGTTTTGGCCCTGTTGTCCCAAACTGCCCCAGCACTTCCCACATTGCTCAAAGTGGCTAGCTTTCATCCCAACACAGTTTATAGGGCCATACGGTACATAGTTTTCAAGTTACAGACTAAGCTAAGCAAAAGTGAACCAGGCCTTTTTACTGTGAAAATGGCACTTTGGGACTGTGAAAGTGACATTTTGGCCCTGTTGTCCCAAACTGCCCCAGCACTTCCCACATTGCTCAAAGTGGCTAGCTTTCATCCCAACACAGTTTATAGGGCCATACTGTACATAGTTTTCAAGTTACAGACTAAGCTAAGCAAAATGAATCTTTTTTTTTTTACTGTGAAAATGGCACTTTGGGACTGTGAAAGGGTTAGGGTTAGGGTTAGGGTTTTGGCCCTGTTGTCCCAAACTGCCCCAGCACTTCCCACATTGCTCAAAGTGGCTAGCTTTCATCCCAACACAGTTTATAGGGCCATACGGTACATAGTTTTCAAGTTACAGACTAAGCTAAGCAAAAGTGAACCAGGCCTTTTTACTGTGAAAACGGCACTTTGGGACTGTGAAAGTGACATTTTGGCCCTGTTGTCCCAAACTGCCCCAGCACTTCCCACATTGCTCAAAGTGGCTAGCTTTCATCCCAACACAGTTTATAGGGCCATACGGTACATAGTTTTCAAGTTACAGACTAAGCTAAGCAAAATGAATCTTTTTTTTTTTACTGTGAAAATGGCACTTTGGGACTGTGAAAGGGTTAGGGTTAGGGTTTTGGCCCTGTTGTCCCAAACTGCCCCAGCACTTCCCACATTGCTCAAAGTGGCTAGCTTTCATCCCAACACAGTTTTTAGGGCCATACGGTACATAGTTTTCAAGTTACAGACTAAGCTAAGCAAAAGTGAACCAGGCCTTTTTACTGTGAAAATGGCACTTTGGGACTGTGAAAGTGACATTTTGGCCCTGTTGTCCCAAACTGCCCCAGCACTTCCCACATTGCTCAAAGTGGCTAGCTTTCATCCCAACACAGTTTATAGGGCCATACGGTACATAGTTTTCAAGTTACAGACTAAGCTAAGCAAAAGTGAATCAGGCCTTTTTACTGTGAAAATGGCACTTTGGGACTGTGAAAGTGACATTTTGGCCCTGTTGTCCCAAACTGCCCCAGCACTTCCCACATTGCTCAAAGTGGCTAGCTTTCATCCCAACACAGTTTATAGGGCCATACGGTACATAGTTTTCAAGTTACAGACTAAGCTAAGCAAAAGTGAACCAGGCCTTTTTACTGTGAAAACGGCACTTTGGGACTGTGAAAGTGACATTTTGGCCCTGTTGTCCCAAACTGCCCCAGCACTTCCCACATTGCTCAAAGTGGCTAGATTTCATCCCAACACAGTTTATAGGGCCATACGGTACATAGTTTTCAAGTTACAGACTAAGCTAAGCAAAATGAATCTTTTTTTTTTTACTGTGAAAATGGCACTTTGGGACTGTGAAAGGGTTAGGGTTAGGGTTTTGGCCCTGTTGTCCCAAACTGCCCCAGCACTTCCCACATTGCTCAAAGTGGCTAGCTTTCATCCCAACACAGTTTATAGGGCCATACGGTACATAGTTTTCAAGTTACAGACTAAGCTAAGCAAAATGAATCTTTTTTTTTTTACTGTGAAAATGGCACTTTGGGACTGTGAAAGGGTTAGGGTTAGGGTTTTGGCCCTGTTGTCCCAAACTGCCCCAGCACTTCCCACATTGCTCAAAGTGGCTAGCTTTCATCCCAACAGTTTTTAGGGCCATACGGTACATAGTTTTCAATTTACAGACTAAGCTAAGCAAAAGTGAACCAGGCCTTTTTACTGTGAAAATGGCACTTTGGGACTGTGAAAGTGACATTTTGGCCCTGTTGTCCCAAACTGCCCCAGCACTTCCCACATTGCTCAAAGTGGCTAGCTTTCATCCCAACACAGTTTATAGGGCCATACGGTACATAGTTTTCAAGTTACAGACTAAGCTAAGCAAAAGTG
This sequence comes from Protomyctophum bolini, assembly GCF_963924005.1. Classification (NCBI taxonomy): domain Eukaryota; kingdom Metazoa; phylum Chordata; class Actinopteri; order Myctophiformes; family Myctophidae; genus Protomyctophum; species Protomyctophum bolini. The sequence continues at coordinate 70,213 of NW_027665431.1, read as the reverse complement.
AACCAGGCCTTTTTACTGTGAAAATGGCACTTTGGGACTGTGAAAGTGACATTTTGGCCCTGTTGTCCCAAACTGCCCCAGCACTTCCCACATTGCTCAAAGTGGCTAGCTTTCATCCCAACACAGTTTATAGGGCCATACGGTACATAGTTTTCAAGTTACAGACTAAGCTAAGCAAAATTAATCTTTTTTTTTTTACTGTGAAAATGGCACTTTGGGACTGTGAAAGGGTTGGGGTTAGGGTTAGGGTTTTGGCCCTGTTGTCCCAAACTGCCCCAGCACTTCCCACATTGCTCAAAGTGGCTAGCTTTCATCCCAACACAGTTTATAGGGCCATACGGTACATAGTTTTCAAGTTACAGACTAAGCTAAGCAAAATGAATCTTTTTTTTTTTACTGTGAAAATGGCACTTTGGGACTGTGAAAGGGTTAGGGTTAGGGTTAGGGTTTTGGCCCTGTTGTCCCAAACTGCCCCAGCACTTCCCACATTGCTCAAAGTGGCTAGCTTTCATCCCAACACAGTTTATAGGGCCATACGGTACATAGTTTTCAAGTTACAGACTAAGCTAAGCAAAATGAATCTTTTTTTTTTTACTGTGAAAATGGCACTTTGGGACTGTGAAAGGGTTGGGGTTAGGGTTAGGGTTTTGGCCCTGTTGTCCCAAACTGCCCCAGCACTTCCCACATTGCTCAAAGTGGCTAGCTTTCATCCCAACACAGTTTATAGGGCCATACGGTACATAGTTTTCAAGTTACAGACTAAGCTAAGCAAAAGTGAACCAGGCCTTTTTACTGTGAAAATGGCACTTTGGGACTGTGAAAGTGACATTTTGGCCCTGTTGTCCCAAACTGCCCCAGCACTTCCCACATTGCTCAAAGTGGCTAGCTTTCATCCCAACACAGTTTATAGGGCCATACGGTACATAGTTTTCAAGTTACAGACTAAGCTAAGCAAAATGAATCTTTTTCTTTTTACTGTGAAAATGGCACTTTGGGACTGTGAAAGGGTTAGGGTTAGGGTTAGGGTTTTGGCCCTGTTGTCCCAAACTGCCCCAGCACTTCCCACATTGCTCAAAGTGGCTAGCTTTCATCCCAACACAGTTTATAGGGCCATACGGTACATAGTTTTCAAGTTACAGACTAAGCTAAGCAAAAGTGAACCAGGCCTTTTTACTGTGAAAATGGCACTTTGGGACTGTGAAAGTGACATTTTGGCCCTGTTGTCCCAAACTGCCCCAGCACTTCCCACATTGCTCAAAGTGGCTAGCTTTCATCCCAACACAGTTTATAGGGCCATACGGTACATAGTTTTCAAGTTACAGACTAAGCTAAGCAAAATGAATCTTTTTTTTTTTACTGGGTAATCTTACCGATAAGACCCAGGAGCCTCTGAACGTCCAGGACACAAGTATGAGACATCTAAAATTCCGTAATGGCGACCCGATTCGGAATCTGTTGTCCTCATTGATTTCTGAGCTTCCTAGCGGCAACAGCGCCACCATTTGTCTGCCATTAAAATTGCACAAAAAAATTCAAAAAAAAAAAAACTTTTGCCTACGTACTAAGTAGGCCACTGCGAATCTTTTTCCCTCTTGAGAGTTTTGTCTAAAATGTCCAGAAGGGGGCGCAACAGCGAACCCGGAAGTGTTTTGACACTTGTGTTATTTTCAAGATTTAGGGTTAGGTAATGGGGGTTCTACCGATAAGACTCAGGAGCCTCTGAGAGTCCAAAACACAAGTATGAGACATCAAAAATTCCGTAATGGCGACCCGATTCGGAATCTGTTGTCCTCATTGATTTCTGAGCTTCCTAGCGGCAACAGCGCCACCATTTGTCTGCCATTGAAATTGCACAAAAAAATTCAAAAAAAAAAAAACTTTTGCCTACGTACTAAGTAGGCCACTGCGAATCTTTTTCCCTCTTGAGAGTTTTGTCTAAAATGTCCAGAAGGGGGCGCAAAGCGAACCCGGAAGTGTTTTGACACTAAGAATGTGTTTTTGGTTGAAATGCTAAACTTAAAATTGAGTACCAGAAGCGAGCCACATATCATCGCGTTCGTCTTATCGATGGCTACGCGTGGACGTGACTAACTTTTATTTCTGACCTTTGTGGGAGGAGCTATCGCACTTTAAAGGCTAACCCTAGGGTTAGGAACCGTGCGACCGTGTGCGGAGAGACACATATCCAAATGTCCGTCTCGACAAGCTATATAACATACTAAAAGATGGGACCGTGTCGACCTTTGTGGGAGGAGCTATCGCACTTTAAAGGCTAACCCTAGGGTTAGGAACCGTGCGACCGTGTGCGGAGAGACACATATCCAAATGTCCGTCTCGACAAGCTATATAACATACTAAAAGATGGGACCGTGTCGACCTTTGTGGGAGGAGCTATCGCACTTTAAAGGCTAACCCTAGGGTTAGGAACCGTGCGACCGTGTGCGGAGAGACACATATCCAAATGTCCGTCTCGACAAGCTATATAACATACTAAAAGATGGGACCGTGTCGACCTTTGTGGGAGGAGCTATCGCACTTTAAAGGGTTAGGGTTAGGGTTAGGGTTAGGCAATGGGGGTTCGCAAGATTACCGGTAATCTTACCGATAAGACCCAGGAGCCTCTGAACGTCCAGGACACAAGTATGAGACATCTAAAATTCCGTAATGGCGACCCGATTCGGAATCTGTTGTCCTCATTGATTTCTGAGCTTCCTAGCGGCAACAGCGCCACCATTTGTCTGCCATTAAAATTGCACAAAAAAATTCAAAAAAAAAAAAACTTTTGCCTACGTACTAAGTAGGCCACTGCGAATCTTTTTCCCTCTTGAGAGTTTTGTCTAAAATGTCCAGAAGGGGGCGCAACAGCGAACCCGGAAGTGTTTTGACACTTGTGTTATTTTCAAGATTTAGGGTTAGGTAATGGGGGTTCTACCGATAAGACTCAGGAGCCTCTGAGAGTCCAAAACACAAGTATGAGACATCAAAAATTCCGTAATGGCGACCCGATTCGGAATCTGTTGTCCTCATTGATTTCTGAGCTTCCTAGCGGCAACAGCGCCACCATTTGTCTGCCATTGAAATTGCACAAAAAAATTCAAAAAAAAAAAAACTTTTGCCTACGTACTAAGTAGGCCACTGCGAATCTTTTTCCCTCTTGAGAGTTTTGTCTAAAATGTCCAGAAGGGGGCGCAAAGCGAACCCGGAAGTGTTTTGACACTAAGAATGTGTTTTTGGTTGAAATGCTAAACTTAAAATTGAGTACCAGAAGCGAGCCACATATCATCGCGTTCGTCTTATCGATGGCTACGCGTGGACGTGACTAACTTTTATTTCTGACCTTTGTGGGAGGAGCTATCGCACTTTAAAGGCTAACCCTAGGGTTAGGAACCGTGCGACCGTGTGCGGAGAGACACATATCCAAATGTCCGTCTCGACAAGCTATATAACATACTAAAAGATGGGACCGTGTCGACCTTTGTGGGAGGAGCTATCGCACTTTAAAGGCTAACCCTAGGGTTAGGAACCGTGCGACCGTGTGCGGAGAGACACATATCCAAATGTCCGTCTCGACAAGCTATATAACATACTAAAAGATGGGACTGTGTCGACCTTTGTGGGAGGAGCTATCGCACTTTAAAGGGTTAGGGTTAGGGTTAGGGTTAGGCAATGGGGGTTCGCAAGATTACCGGTAATCTTACCGATAAGACCCAGGAGCCTCTGAACGTCCAGGACACAAGTATGAGACATCTAAAATTCCGTAATGGCGACCCGATTCGGAATCTGTTGTCCTCATTGATTTCTGAGCTTCCTAGCGGCAACAGCGCCACCATTTGTCTGCCATTAAAATTGCACAAAAAAATTCAAAAAAAAAAAAACTTTTGCCTACGTACTAAGTAGGCCACTGCGAATCTTTTTCCCTCTTGAGAGTTTTGTCTAAAATGTCCAGAAGGGGGCGCAACAGCGAACCCGGAAGTGTTTTGACACTTGTGTTATTTTCAAGATTTAGGGTTAGGTAATGGGGGTTCTACCGATAAGACTCAGGAGCCTCTGAGAGTCCAAAACACAAGTATGAGACATCAAAAATTCCGTAATGGCGACCCGATTCGGAATCTGTTGTCCTCATTGATTTCTGAGCTTCCTAGCGGCAACAGCGCCACCATTTGTCTGCCATTGAAATTGCACAAAAAAATTAAAAAAAAAAAAAACTTTTGCCTACGTACTAAGTAGGCCACTGCGAATCTTTTTCCCTCTTGAGAGTTTTGTCTAAAATGTCCAGAAGGGGGCGCAAAGCGAACCCGGAAGTGTTTTGACACTTGTGTTTTTTTCCAGATTTTTTTTTTTTTTTTTTAGGGTTAAGCCCCATTCAGACCGAAGAAGCAGAAGCTAGCTTCTGCTTCTTCGTCCCATGTTATCTCTATGCAGAACAGCTTCTGCGTTTAAAAGCTGGAACAATAGCTTTTTTTTGTTTTTGCTTTTTTTTTTGCTCACCGGAGCTTAACTTTAAAGCAGCTTTTAAAAGCTGGAGCTTTAAAAATCTGCGTGTAGCCAATCAGAGCACAGCGTGGTTTGAGGAGGCGGAGTTGAGCTCATTTTACAAAACCGAAAACCCTCTGGAAAGCTGTCCGACCCAATTGTCCGCATTAAAAAAGAAACTTTTTGAATATGGGCTGTATATGAAATATGAATGGATATTTGGCAAGACCATAGCATATTTTGTGATAGAAATTAAAGTTTATATGAGAAACAAGTTGTCGAAGCGGTGAAAACAGGTTGTGTTCCGTGTGCCGTCGCGAGTGTCACGTTTCTGGGGACAAGTCATCGTGCATTCACCCCCCCCTCCGGTTCTCATCGAAGCTATGGATGGACTACTGAACTGAACTCTCCGGAACGCTATCCGTCGCTGACGCTGATTGTGGACTAAACAGTGCACACACACACGGTTGATAAATTAGCAGATATAGATAGATAGACAAACAACTAAACAATATGTTGTGTCGGGAGTTTTCGCCAAAACCTTCCCCGAGAAGAGGGGACAGCAGCCCGCTCTCAGCGCGTTTCTGTGCCGATCCTCGTGTGTCTCTCGGTAGTATGTTGAAGCTTTTGCGCCGTCAATCAATACCTTTAAAATAAATAATAAATAGCCTTTATATCAGTTGTATGTACTCCCCCCCCACACACACACACACACACACACACACACACACACACACACACACACACACACAGTACACAGTACACAGTACAGTAGTCCCCAGTACTGGAACGCCGAGGAGAGCTGTGCTCGGAGACGATTTGCGGGACGTTTCCTCGCACTAAAATTAATTGCCCTTGTCGCGGGACCTCGCCCTGAGCACAGGGCGTTGACCACTGGTGTACGCTCCTCGACACCCAGTCTCAACTTAGGGGGTCCTCCGCGGGCCGGGCCACAGGGTCCAGAAGTCGGTCCACTTTCGTGTGTGTGTGTGTGTGTGTGTGTGTCGCTGCATTGTATGTTGATTGTTGAAACGTGGGCACCGTGAATCATACCTTTAAAAAATAATTAATAGCCTTTATATCAGTTGTATGTACCCCCTCTATTTATGCAATATGTTGCCCATGTTTTGTGATTGGTTTGCTGCGTTCTGAATCGATAAACCAATCGCATATATTTATTTGAGGGAATCATTTCAGACAGCGCCGAGATAGGAGCTCCCTTCCACGGGAGACTTGGGACTGAATGTCCGGAAATCGCACGTAAACATAAGCTGTTTTAATTGCTTTTACGACGTGCTGGATACATACAATTGTATTTCTACGGTATGCTCTTTCTAAATCAACATTAACATTACATACAGAGCCGCCATTTAAAACAATGCCCGGAGGGTTTCGCTCGTGGCATGGGGGAGACGAGAGCGGAGTGGGGGGGGGGAGACATGAGCACTGAAGACGGAGGATTGAGATCCCGTCCGTTCGGTTATTTACAAACAAGTTTACCAAGATTATATTATTTATTCATCCATACATAGGTTATGATGTAACTAAATATATAAGTATGTCTCCTCTACAGTCGCTATTTTACATTTTAGACTTTCAAATGCGCATCTGCTCAAACTGCCCGTCTCTCGTCTCAAAGCCAGACAGCCAGTCCAGGCAGCTTGAGTGACAGGTACCTTGTACACGCCCACTTTCTCAAAAAAAAGCTGCGTCTTTCTGAGTTCTGCTTCTGCTTTTTAAAGCAGCTTCTTCAATGTGAACGGAGCTTTAGGCTTAGTGTATACAAGTCTGCGGGTTAGGTTTAGGGTGAGGGTTTGAGATAGGTAGTAGTTGTAGTACTAAGACTGGTTAGGGTTAGTGTATACAAGTCTGCGGGTTAGGTTCAGGGTGAGGGTTTGAGATAGGTTGTAGTTGTAGTACTAAGACAAGTCTAAGTCCACATCAAGAAGGTTTTTTTTTTTTTTTTTTTTTTGGTTTAGTTTCTTTTTTTTTTTTCTTTTTTTTGATTTTTTTTTTTTTTTTTTTGAATTTTTTTTCTTTTTTTTTCTTTTTTTCTTTTTTTTTTTATTTTTTTTTCTTTTTTTGCATGTTTCAAGTGATTTGGGATCGACTGGTAATAGTCCCCAGTGCACTTATTTTGGTGTCCCCAAGCTCTGGGACTTAGTAAAATTTACCCCAGACCTTAGGAGTGTCGTAGAGCGACGGGACCAATTCCATTAAATCCGGCATGAAAAAGTGATTCAGAAAATGTGTTGTTTGAAAAAAAAAAATAATAATTGAGCTCTAGGGGCTGAAAAAACGTGTCTCTTTTGATTTGGCGGAGAGTTAGCAGTGTCGGAGAGCTACGAAACCACTTCCATCGGATTCGGGACGCTTCAAACATTTAGAAACAGTCTTGTTTGTGAAGACAGCAATTTTTTTGAATATCTTATTGAATTTTAAAGCTGCAAGGCCGCAAAATAAAGCCTAAAATGTCAACGCTTGACCTTTGGGTCTTCGGAGTGTCTTTGAGCGTCGGGAGTTGGCTCCCTAGACTCACTTTTTCCCGCTGAATACAGCCGTGGTGGTCTTGTGTCTCTACGATGTCGGGAAGTGGGTGTAATAGCCACTTAGCCGCCAGAAAACTTCTGTAAAAAACCGAGACCATTTTCCGACTCAGAACGACGAGGCGGACGCGCTGATATGTGTTTCCCAGCACACGGACTTACGGTTCTCTTAATTGGCTAGGGTTAGGGTTAGTTTTCAACGCGCGATAGCTCTTGAACGATACGTCCGTCAGACAAGTAATTGACGTTGGCGTTTCCAGCTTTCCGAGGCCTACGATCTGATATGTCCGCCATTGTCGTGCGACCCCCGTAGCCCCTAACCCTAACCCTAGATAACCCTAGTTTTACCTGATCGAAAGGCTTATAGGGTTACCGATGCTAAGAATGTGTTTTTGGTTGAAATGCTAAACTTAAAATTGAGTACCAGAAGCGAGCCACATATCATCGCGTTCGTCTTATCGATGGCTACGCGTGGACGTGACTAACTTTTATTTCTGACCTTTGTGGGAGGAGCTATCGCACTTTAAAGGCTAACCCTAGGGTTAGGAACCGTGCGACCGTGTGCGGAGAGACACATATCCAAATGTCCGTCTCGACAAGCTATATAACATACTAAAAGATGGGACCGTGTCGACCTTTGTGGGAGGAGCTATCGCACTTTAAAGGCTAACCCTAGGGTTAGGAACCGTGCGACCGTGTGCGGAGAGACACATATCCAAATGTCCGTCTCGACAAGCTATATAACATACTAAAAGATGGGACCGTGTCGACCTTTGTGGGAGGAGCTATCGCACTTTAAAGGCTAACCCTAGGGTTAGGAACCGTGCGACCGTGTGCGGAGAGACACATATCCAAATGTCCGTCTCGACAAGCTATATAACATACTAAAAGATGGGACCGTGTCGACCTTTGTGGGAGGAGCTATCGCACTTTAAAGGGTTAGGGTTAGGGTTAGGGTTAGGCAATGGGGGTTCGCAAGATTACCGGTAATCTTACCGATAAGACCCAGGAGCCTCTGAACGTCCAGGACACAAGTATGAGACATCTAAAATTCCGTAATGGCGACCCGATTCGGAATCTGTTGTCCTCATTGATTTCTGAGCTTCCTAGCGGCAACAGCGCCACCATTTGTCTGCCATTAAAATTGCACAAAAAAATTCAAAAAAAAAAAAACTTTTGCCTACGTACTAAGTAGGCCACTGCGAATCTTTTTCCCTCTTGAGAGTTTTGTCTAAAATGTCCAGAAGGGGGCGCAACAGCGAACCCGGAAGTGTTTTGACACTTGTGTTATTTTCAAGATTTAGGGTTAGGTAATGGGGGTTCTACCGATAAGACTCAGGAGCCTCTGAGAGTCCAAAACACAAGTATGAGACATCAAAAATTCCGTAATGGCGACCCGATTCGGAATCTGTTGTCCTCATTGATTTCTGAGCTTCCTAGCGGCAACAGCGCCACCATTTGTCTGCCATTGAAATTGCACAAAAAAATTCAAAAAAAAAAAAACTTTTGCCTACGTACTAAGTAGGCCACTGCGAATCTTTTTCCCTCTTGAGAGTTTTGTCTAAAATGTCCAGAAGGGGGCGCAAAGCGAACCCGGAAGTGTTTTGACACTAAGAATGTGTTTTTGGTTGAAATGCTAAACTTAAAATTGAGTACCAGAAGCGAGCCACATATCATCGCGTTCGTCTTATCGATGGCTACGCGTGGACGTGACTAACTTTTATTTCTGACCTTTGTGGGAGGAGCTATCGCACTTTAAAGGCTAACCCTAGGGTTAGGAACCGTGCGACCGTGTGCGGAGAGACACATATCCAAATGTCCGTCTCGACAAGCTATATAACATACTAAAAGATGGGACCGTGTCGACCTTTGTGGGAGGAGCTATCGCACTTTAAAGGCTAACCCTAGGGTTAGGAACCGTGCGACCGTGTGCGGAGAGACACATATCCAAATGTCCGTCTCGACAAGCTATATAACATACTAAAAGATGGGACCGTGTCGACCTTTGTGGGAGGAGCTATCGCACTTTAAAGGCTAACCCTAGGGTTAGGAACCGTGCGACCGTGTGCGGAGAGACACATATCCAAATGTCCGTCTCGACAAGCTATATAACATACTAAAAGATGGGACCGTGTCGACCTTTGTGGGAGGAGCTATCGCACTTTAAAGGGTTAGGGTTAGGGTTAGGGTTAGGCAATGGGGGTTCGCAAGATTACCGGTAATCTTACCGATAAGACCCAGGAGCCTCTGAATGTCCAGGACACAAGTATGAGACATCTAAAATTCCGTAATGGCGACCCGATTCGGAATCTGTTGTCCTCATTGATTTCTGAGCTTCCTAGCGGCAACAGCGCCACCATTTGTCTGCCATTAAAATTGCACAAAAAAATTCAAAAAAAAAAAAACTTTTGCCTACGTACTAAGTAGGCCACTGCGAATCTTTTTCCCTCTTGAGAGTTTTGTCTAAAATGTCCAGAAGGGGGCGCAACAGCGAACCCGGAAGTGTTTTGACACTTGTGTTATTTTCAAGATTTAGGGTTAGGTAATGGGGGTTCTACCGATAAGACTCAGGAGCCTCTGAGAGTCCAAAACACAAGTATGAGACATCAAAAATTCCGTAATGGCGACCCGATTCGGAATCTGTTGTCCTCATTGATTTCTGAGCTTCCTAGCGGCAACAGCGCCACCATTTGTCTGCCATTGAAATTGCACAAAAAAATTCAAAAAAAAACAAACTTTTGCCTACGTACTAAGTAGGCCACTGCGAATCTTTTTCCCTCTTGAGAGTTTTGTCTAAAATGTCCAGAAGGGGGCGCAAAGCGAACCCGGAAGTGTTTTGACACTAAGAATGTGTTTTTGGTTGAAATGCTAAACTTAAAATTGAGTACCAGAAGCGAGCCACATATCATCGCGTTCGTCTTATCGATGGCTACGCGTGGACGTGACTAACTTTTATTTCTGACCTTTGTGGGAGGAGCTATCGCACTTTAAAGGCTAACCCTAGGGTTAGGAACCGTGCGACCGTGTGCGGAGAGACACATATCCAAATGTCCGTCTCGACAAGCTATATAACATACTAAAAGATGGGACCGTGTCGACCTTTGTGGGAGGAGCTATCGCACTTTAAAGGCTAACCCTAGGGTTAGGAACCGTGCGACCGTGTGCGGAGAGACACATATCCAAATGTCCGTCTCGACAAGCTATATAACATACTAAAAGATGGGACCGTGTCGACCTTTGTGGGAGGAGCTATCGCACTTTAAAGGCTAACCCTAGGGTTAGGAACCGTGCGACCGTGTGCGGAGAGACACATATCCAAATGTCCGTCTCGACAAGCTATATAACATACTAAAAGATGGGACCGTGTCGACCTTTGTGGGAGGAGCTATCGCACTTTAAAGGGTTAGGGTTAGGGTTAGGGTTAGGCAATGGGGGTTCGCAAGATTACCGGTAATCTTACCGATAAGACCCAGGAGCCTCTGAACGTCCAGGACACAAGTATGAGACATCTAAAATTCCGTAATGGCGACCCGATTCGGAATCTGTTGTCCTCATTGATTTCTGAGCTTCCTAGCGGCAACAGCGCCACCATTTGTCTGCCATTAAAATTGCACAAAAAAATTCAAAAAAAAAAAAACTTTTGCCTACGTACTAAGTAGGCCACTGCGAATCTTTTTCCCTCTTGAGAGTTTTGTCTAAAATGTCCAGAAGGGGGCGCAACAGCGAACCCGGAAGTGTTTTGACACTTGTGTTATTTTCAAGATTTAGGGTTAGGTAATGGGGGTTCTACCGATAAGACTCAGGAGCCTCTGAGAGTCCAAAACACAAGTATGAGACATCAAAAATTCCGTAATGGCGACCCGATTCGGAATCTGTTGTCCTCATTGATTTCTGAGCTTCCTAGCGGCAACAGCGCCACCATTTGTCTGCCATTGAAATTGCACAAAAAAATTCAAAAAAAAAAAAACTTTTGCCTACGTACTAAGTAGGCCACTGCGAATCTTTTTCCCTCTTGAGAGTTTTGTCTAAAATGTCCAGAAGGGGGCGCAAAGCGAACCCGGAAGTGTTTTGACACGTGTTTTTTTCCAGATTTTTTTTTTTTTTTTTTAGGGTTAGGCTTAGTGTATACAAGTCTGCGGGTTAGGTTTAGGGTGAGGGTTTGAGATAGGTAGTAGTTGTAGTACTAAGACTGGTTAGGGTTAGTGTATACAAGTCTGCGGGTTAGGTTCAGGGTGAGGGTTTGAGATAGGTTGTAGTTGTAGTACTAAGACAAGTCTAAGTCCACATCAAGAAGGTTTTTTTTTTTTTTTTTTTTTTGGTTTAGTTTCTTTTTTTTTTTTCTTTTTTTTTGATATTTTTTTTTTTTTTTTTGAATTTTTTTTCTTTTTTTTTCTTTTTTTCTTTTTTTTTTAAATTTTTTTTCTTTTTTTGCATGTTTCAAGTGATTTGGGATCGACTGGTAATAGTCCCCAGTGCACTTATTTTGGTGTCCCCAAGCTCTGGGACTTAGTAAAATTTACCCCAGACCTTAGGAGTGTCGTAGAGCGACGGGACCAATTCCATTAAATCCGGCATGAAAAAGTGATTCAGAAAATGTGTTGTTTGAAAAAAAAAAATAATAATTGAGCTCTAGGGGCTGAAAAAACGTGTCTCTTTTGATTTGGCGGAGAGTTAGCAGTGTCGGAGAGCTACGAAACCACTTCCATCGGATTCGGGACGCTTCAAACATTTAGAAACAGTCTTGTTTGTGAAGACAGCAATTTTTTTGAATATCTTATTGAATTTTAAAGCTGCAAGGCCGCAAAATAAAGCCTAAAATGTCAACGCTTGACCTTTGGGTCTTCGGAGTGTCTTTGAGCGTCGGGAGTTGGCTCCCTAGACTCACTTTTTCCCGCTGAATACAGCCGTGGTGGTCTCGTGTCTCTACGATGTCGGGAAGTGGGTGTAATAGCCACTTAGCCGCCAGAAAACTTCTGTAAAAAACCGAGACCATTTTCCGACTCAGAACGACGAGGCGGACGCGCTGATATGTGTTTCCCAGCACACGGACTTACGGTTCTCTTAATTGGCTAGGGTTAGGGTTAGTTTTCAACGCGCGATAGCTCTTGAACGATACGTCCGTCAGACAAGTAATTGACGTTGGCGTTTCCAGCTTTCCGAGGCCTACGATCTGATATGTCCGCCATTGTCGTGCGACCCCCGTAGCCCCTAACCCTAACCCTAGATAACCCTAGTTTTACCTGATCGAAAGGCTTATAGGGTTACCGATGCTAAGAATGTGTTTTTGGTTGAAATGCTAAACTTAAAATTGAGTACCAGAAGCGAGCCACATATCATCGCGTTCGTCTTATCGATGGCTACGCGTGGACGTGACTAACTTTTATTTCTGACCTTTGTGGGAGGAGCTATCGCACTTTAAAGGCTAACCCTAGGGTTAGGAACCGTGCGACCGTGTGCGGAGAGACACATATCCAAATGTCCGTCTCGACAAGCTATATAACATACTAAAAGATGGGACCGTGTCGACCTTTGTGGGAGGAGCTATCGCACTTTAAAGGCTAACCCTAGGGTTAGGAACCGTGCGACCGTGTGCGGAGAGACACATATCCAAATGTCCGTCTCGACAAGCTATATAACATACTAAAAGATGGGACCGTGTCGACCTTTGTGGGAGGAGCTATCGCACTTTAAAGGCTAACCCTAGGGTTAGGAACCGTGCGACCGTGTGCGGAGAGACACATATCCAAATGTCCGTCTCGACAAGCTATATAACATACTAAAAGATGGGACCGTGTCGACCTTTGTGGGAGGAGCTATCGCACTTTAAAGGGTTAGGGTTAGGGTTAGGGTTAGGGCAATGGGGGTTCGCAAGATTACCGGTAATCTTACCGATAAGACCCAGGAGCCTCTGAACGTCCAGGACACAAGTATGAGACATCTAAAATTCCGTAATGGCGACCCGATTCGGAATCTGTTGTCCTCATTGATTTCTGAGCTTCCTAGCGGCAACAGCGCCACCATTTGTCTGCCATTGAAATTGCACAAAAAAATTCAAAAAAAAAAAAACTTTTGCCTACGTACTAAGTAGGCCACTGCGAATCTTTTTCCCTCTTGAGAGTTTTGTCTAAAATGTCCAGAAGGGGGCGCAAAGCGAACCCGGAAGTGTTTTGACACTTGTGTTTTTTTCCAGATTTTTTTTTTTTTTTTTTAGGGTTAGGCTTAGTGTATACAAGTCTGCGGGTTAGGTTTAGGGTGAGGGTTTGAGATAGGTAGTAGTTGTAGTACTAAGACTGGTTAGGGTTAGTGTATACAAGTCTGCGGGTTAGGTTCAGGGTGAGGGTTTGAGATAGGTTGTAGTTGTAGTACTAAGACAAGTCTAAGTCCACATCAAGAAGGTTTTTTTTTTTTTTTTTTTTTTGGTTTAGTTTCTTTTTTTTTTTCTCTTTTTTTTCTCTTTTTTTTTTTTTTTTTTGAATTTTTTTTCTTTTTTTTTTTTTTTTCTTTTTTTTTTTTAATTTTTTTTCTTTTTTTGCATGTTTCAAGTGATTTGGGATCGACTGGTAATAGTCCCCAGTGCACTTATTTTGGTGTCCCCAAGCTCTGGGACTTAGTAAAATTTACCCCAGACCTTAGGAGTGTCGTAGAGCGACGGGACCAATTCCATTAAATCCGGCATGAAAAAGTGATTCAGAAAATGTGTTGTTTGAAAAAAAAAAATAATAATTGAGCTCTAGGGGCTGAAAAAACGTGTCTCTTTTGATTTGGCGGAGAGTTAGCAGTGTCGGAGAGCTACGAAACCACTTCCATCGGATTCGGGACGCTTCAAACATTTAGAAACAGTCTTGTTTGTGAAGACAGCAATTTTTTTGAATATCTTATTGAATTTTAAAGCTGCAAGGCCGCAAAATAAAGCCTAAAATGTCAACGCTTGACCTTTGGGTCTTCGGAGTGTCTTTGAGCGTCGGGAGTTGGCTCCCTAGACTCACTTTTTCCCGCTGAATACAGCCGTGGTGGTCTCGTGTCTCTACGATGTCGGGAAGTGGGTGTAATAGCCACTTAGCCGCCAGAAAACTTCTGTAAAAAACCGAGACCATTTTCCGACTCAGAACGACGAGGCGGACGCGCTGATATGTGTTTCCCAGCACACGGACTTACGGTTCTCTTAATTGGCTAGGGTTAGGGTTAGTTTTCAACGCGCGATAGCTCTTGAACGATACGTCCGTCAGACAAGTAATTGACGTTGGCGTTTCCAGCTTTCCGAGGCCTACGATCTGATATGTCCGCCATTGTCGTGCGACCCCCGTAGCCCCTAACCCTAACCCTAGATAACCCTAGTTTTACCTGATCGAAAGGCTTATAGGGTTACCGATGCTAAGAATGTGTTTTTGGTTGAAATGCTAAACTTAAAATTGAGTACCAGAAGCGAGCCACATATCATCGCGTTCGTCTTATCGATGGCTACGCGTGGACGTGACTAACTTTTATTTCTGACCTTTGTGGGAGGAGCTATCGCACTTTAAAGGCTAACCCTAGGGTTAGGAACCGTGCGACCGTGTGCGGAGAGACACATATCCAAATGTCCGTCTCGACAAGCTATATAACATACTAAAAGATGGGACCGTGTCGACCTTTGTGGGAGGAGCTATCGCACTTTAAAGGCTAACCCTAGGGTTAGGAACCGTGCGACCGTGTGCGGAGAGACACATATCCAAATGTCCGTCTCGACAAGCTATATAACATACTAAAAGATGGGACCGTGTCGACCTTTGTGGGAGGAGCTATCGCACTTTAAAGGCTAACCCTAGGGTTAGGAACCGTGCGACCGTGTGCGGAGAGACACATATCCAAATGTCCGTCTCGACAAGCTATATAACATACTAAAAGATGGGACCGTGTCGACCTTTGTGGGAGGAGCTATCGCACTTTAAAGGGTTAGGGTTAGGGTTAGGGTTAGGGCAATGGGGGTTCGCAAGATTACCGGTAATCTTACCGATAAGACCCAGGAGCCTCTGAACGTCCAGGACACAAGTATGAGACATCTAAAATTCCGTAATGGCGACCCGATTCGGAATCTGTTGTCCTCATTGATTTCTGAGCTTCCTAGCGGCAACAGCGCCACCATTTGTCTGCCATTAAAATTGCACAAAAAAATTCAAAAAAAAAAAAACTTTTGCCTACGTACTAAGTAGGCCACTGCGAATCTTTTTCCCTCTTGAGAGTTTTGTCTAAAATGTCCAGAAGGGGGCGCAACAGCGAACCCGGAAGTGTTTTGACACTTGTGTTATTTTCAAGATTTAGGGTTAGGTAATGGGGGTTCTACCGATAAGACTCAGGAGCCTCTGAGAGTCCAAAACACAAGTATGAGACATCAAAAATTCCGTAATGGCGACCCGATTCGGAATCTGTTGTCCTCATTGATTTCTGAGCTTCCTAGCGGCAACAGCGCCACCATTTGTCTGCCATTGAAATTGCACAAAAAAATTCAAAAAAAAAAAAACTTTTGCCTACGTACTAAGTAGGCCACTGCGAATCTTTTTCCCTCTTGAGAGTTTTGTCTAAAATGTCCAGAAGGGGGCGCAAAGCGAACCCGGAAGTGTTTTGACACTAAGAATGTGTTTTTGGTTGAAATGCTAAACTTAAAATTGAGTACCAGAAGCGAGCCACATATCATCGCGTTCGTCTTATCGATGGCTACGCGTGGACGTGACTAACTTTTATTTCTGACCTTTGTGGGAGGAGCTATCGCACTTTAAAGGCTAACCCTAGGGTTAGGAACCGTGCGACCGTGTGCGGAGAGACACATATCCAAATGTCCGTCTCGACAAGCTATATAACATACTAAAAGATGGGACCGTGTCGACCTTTGTGGGAGGAGCTATCGCACTTTAAAGGCTAACCCTAGGGTTAGGAACCGTGCGACCGTGTGCGGAGAGACACATATCCAAATGTCCGTCTCGACAAGCTATATAACATACTAAAAGATGGGACCGTGTCGACCTTTGTGGGAGGAGCTATCGCACTTTAAAGGCTAACCCTAGGGTTAGGAACCGTGCGACCGTGTGCGGAGAGACACATATCCAAATGTCCGTCTCGACAAGCTATATAACATACTAAAAGATGGGACCGTGTCGACCTTTGTGGGAGGAGCTATCGCACTTTAAAGGGTTAGGGTTAGGGTTAGGGTTAGGCAATGGGGGTTCGCAAGATTACCGGTAATCTTACCGATAAGACCCAGGAGCCTCTGAACGTCCAGGACACAAGTATGAGACATCTAAAATTCCGTAATGGCGACCCGATTCGGAATCTGTTGTCCTCATTGATTTCTGAGCTTCCTAGCGGCAACAGCGCCACCATTTGTCTGCCATTAAAATTGCACAAAAAAATTCAAAAAAAAAAAAACTTTTGCCTACGTACTAAGTAGGCCACTGCGAATCTTTTTCCCTCTTGAGAGTTTTGTCTAAAATGTCCAGAAGGGGGCGCAACAGCGAACCCGGAAGTGTTTTGACACTTGTGTTATTTTCAAGATTTAGGGTTAGGTAATGGGGGTTCTACCGATAAGACTCAGGAGCCTCTGAGAGTCCAAAACACAAGTATGAGACATCAAAAATTCCGTAATGGCGACCCGATTCGGAATCTGTTGTCCTCATTGATTTCTGAGCTTCCTAGCGGCAACAGCGCCACCATTTGTCTGCCATTGAAATTGCACAAAAAAATTCAAAAAAAAAAAAACTTTTGCCTACGTACTAAGTAGGCCACTGCGAATCTTTTTCCCTCTTGAGAGTTTTGTCTAAAATGTCCAGAAGGGGGCGCAAAGCGAACCCGGAAGTGTTTTGACACTAAGAATGTGTTTTTGGTTGAAATGCTAAACTTAAAATTGAGTACCAGAAGCGAGCCACATATCATCGCGTTCGTCTTATCGATGGCTACGCGTGGACGTGACTAACTTTTATTTCTGACCTTTGTGGGAGGAGCTATCGCACTTTAAAGGCTAACCCTAGGGTTAGGAACCGTGCGACCGTGTGCGGAGAGACACATATCCAAATGTCCGTCTCGACAAGCTATATAACATACTAAAAGATGGGACCGTGTCGACCTTTGTGGGAGGAGCTATCGCACTTTAAAGGCTAACCCTAGGGTTAGGAACCGTGCGACCGTGTGCGGAGAGACACATATCCAAATGTCCGTCTCGACAAGCTATATAACATACTAAAAGATGGGACCGTGTCGACCTTTGTGGGAGGAGCTATCGCACTTTAAAGGCTAACCCTAGGGTTAGGAACCGTGCGACCGTGTGCGGAGAGACACATATCCAAATGTCCGTCTCGACAAGCTATATAACATACTAAAAGATGGGACCGTGTCGACCTTTGTGGGAGGAGCTATCGCACTTTAAAGGGTTAGGGTTAGGGTTAGGGTTAGGCAATGGGGGTTCGCAAGATTACCGGTAATCTTACCGATAAGACCCAGGAGCCTCTGAACGTCCAGGACACAAGTATGAGACATCTAAAATTCCGTAATGGCGACCCGATTCGGAATCTGTTGTCCTCATTGATTTCTGAGCTTCCTAGCGGCAACAGCGCCACCATTTGTCTGCCATTAAAATTGCACAAAAAAATTCAAAAAAAAAAAAACTTTTGCCTACGTACTAAGTAGGCCACTGCGAATCTTTTTCCCTCTTGAGAGTTTTGTCTAAAATGTCCAGAAGGGGGCGCAACAGCGAACCCGGAAGTGTTTTGACACTTGTGTTATTTTCAAGATTTAGGGTTAGGTAATGGGGGTTCTACCGATAAGACTCAGGAGCCTCTGAGAGTCCAAAACACAAGTATGAGACATCAAAAATTCCGTAATGGCGACCCGATTCGGAATCTGTTGTCCTCATTGATTTCTGAGCTTCCTAGCGGCAACAGCGCCACCATTTGTCTGCCATTGAAATTGCACAAAAAAATTCAAAAAAAAAAAAACTTTTGCCTACGTACTAAGTAGGCCACTGCGAATCTTTTTCCCTCTTGAGAGTTTTGTCTAAAATGTCCAGAAGGGGGCGCAAAGCGAACCCGGAAGTGTTTTGACACTTGTGTTTTTTTCCAGATTTTTTTTTTTTTTTTTTAGGGTTAGGCTTAGTGTATACAAGTCTGCGGGTTAGGTTTAGGGTGAGGGTTTGAGATAGGTAGTAGTTGTAGTACTAAGACTGGTTAGGGTTAGTGTATACAAGTCTGCGGGTTAGGTTCAGGGTGAGGGTTTGAGATAGGTTGTAGTTGTAGTACTAAGACAAGTCTAAGTCCACATCAAGAAGGTTTTTTTTTTTTTTTTTTTTTTGGTTTAGTTTATTTTTTTTTTTGAATTTTTTTTGATTTTTTTTTTTTTTTTTTTTGATTTTCTTTTCTTTTTTTTTCTTTTTTTCTTTTTTTTTTAAATTTTTTTTCTTTTTTTGCATGTTTCAAGTGATTTGGGATCGACTGGTAATAGTCCCCAGTGCACTTATTTTGGTGTCCCCAAGCTCTGGGACTTAGTAAAATTTACCCCAGACCTTAGGAGTGTCGTAGAGCGACGGGACCAATTCCATTAAATCCGGCATGAAAAAGTGATTCAGAAAATGTGTTGTTTGAAAAAAAAAAATAATAATTGAGCTCTAGGGGCTGAAAAAACGTGTCTCTTTTGATTTGGCGGAGAGTTAGCAGTGTCGGAGAGCTACGAAACCACTTCCATCGGATTCGGGACGCTTCAAACATTTAGAAACAGTCTTGTTTGTGAAGACAGCAATTTTTTTGAATATCTTATTGAATTTTAAAGCTGCAAGGCCGCAAAATAAAGCCTAAAATGTCAACGCTTGACCTTTGGGTCTTCGGAGTGTCTTTGAGCGTCGGGAGTTGGCTCCCTAGACTCACTTTTTCCCGCTGAATACAGCCGTGGTGGTCTCGTGTCTCTACGATGTCGGGAAGTGGGTGTAATAGCCACTTAGCCGCCAGAAAACTTCTGTAAAAAACCGAGACCATTTTCCGACTCAGAACGACGAGGCGGACGCGCTGATATGTGTTTCCCAGCACACGGACTTACGGTTCTCTTAATTGGCTAGGGTTAGGGTTAGTTTTCAACGCGCGATAGCTCTTGAACGATACGTCCGTCAGACAAGTAATTGACGTTGGCGTTTCCAGCTTTCCGAGGCCTACGATCTGATATGTCCGCCATTGTCGTGCGACCCCCGTAGCCCCTAACCCTAACCCTAGATAACCCTAGTTTTACCTGATCGAAAGGCTTATAGGGTTACCGATGCTAAGAATGTGTTTTTGGTTGAAATGCTAAACTTAAAATTGAGTACCAGAAGCGAGCCACATATCATCGCGTTCGTCTTATCGATGGCTACGCGTGGACGTGACTAACTTTTATTTCTGACCTTTGTGGGAGGAGCTATCGCACTTTAAAGGCTAACCCTAGGGTTAGGAACCGTGCGACCGTGTGCGGAGAGACACATATCCAAATGTCCGTCTCGACAAGCTATATAACATACTAAAAGATGGGACCGTGTCGACCTTTGTGGGAGGAGCTATCGCACTTTAAAGGCTAACCCTAGGGTTAGGAACCGTGCGACCGTGTGCGGAGAGACACATATCCAAATGTCCGTCTCGACAAGCTATATAACATACTAAAAGATGGGACCGTGTCGACCTTTGTGGGAGGAGCTATCGCACTTTAAAGGCTAACCCTAGGGTTAGGAACCGTGCGACCGTGTGCGGAGAGACACATATCCAAATGTCCGTCTCGACAAGCTATATAACATACTAAAAGATGGGACCGTGTCGACCTTTGTGGGAGGAGCTATCGCACTTTAAAGGGTTAGGGTTAGGGTTAGGGTTAGGGCAATGGGGGTTCGCAAGATTACCGGTAATCTTACCGATAAGACCCAGGAGCCTCTGAACGTCCAGGACACAAGTATGAGACATCTAAAATTCCGTAATGGCGACCCGATTCGGAATCTGTTGTCCTCATTGATTTCTGAGCTTCCTAGCGGCAACAGCGCCACCATTTGTCTGCCATTGAAATTGCACAAAAAAATTCAAAAAAAAAAAAACTTTTGCCTACGTACTAAGTAGGCCACTGCGAATCTTTTTCCCTCTTGAGAGTTTTGTCTAAAATGTCCAGAAGGGGGCGCAAAGCGAACCCGGAAGTGTTTTGACACTTGTGTTTTTTTCCAGATTTTTTTTTTTTTTTTTTAGGGTTAGGCTTAGTGTATACAAGTCTGCGGGTTAGGTTTAGGGTGAGGGTTTGAGATAGGTAGTAGTTGTAGTACTAAGACTGGTTAGGGTTAGTGTATACAAGTCTGCGGGTTAGGTTCAGGGTGAGGGTTTGAGATAGGTTGTAGTTGTAGTACTAAGACAAGTCTAAGTCCACATCAAGAAGGTTTTTTTTTTTTTTTTTTTTTTGGTTTAGTTTCTTTTTTTTTCTCTTTTTTTTCTCTTTTTTTTTTTTTTTTTTGAATTTTTTTCTTTTTTTTTTTTTTTTCTTTTTTTTTTTAATTTTTTTTCTTTTTTTGCATGTTTCAAGTGATTTGGGATCGACTGGTAATAGTCCCCAGTGCACTTATTTTGGTGTCCCCAAGCTCTGGGACTTAGTAAAATTTACCCCAGACCTTAGGAGTGTCGTAGAGCGACGGGACCAATTCCATTAAATCCGGCATGAAAAAGTGATTCAGAAAATGTGTTGTTTGAAAAAAAAAAATAATAATTGAGCTCTAGGGGCTGAAAAAACGTGTCTCTTTTGATTTGGCGGAGAGTTAGCAGTGTCGGAGAGCTACGAAACCACTTCCATCGGATTCGGGACGCTTCAAACATTTAGAAACAGTCTTGTTTGTGAAGACAGCAATTTTTTTGAATATCTTATTGAATTTTAAAGCTGCAAGGCCGCAAAATAAAGCCTAAAATGTCAACGCTTGACCTTTGGGTCTTCGGAGTGTCTTTGAGCGTCGGGAGTTGGCTCCCTAGACTCACTTTTTCCCGCTGAATACAGCCGTGGTGGTCTCGTGTCTCTACGATGTCGGGAAGTGGGTGTAATAGCCACTTAGCCGCCAGAAAACTTCTGTAAAAAACCGAGACCATTTTCCGACTCAGAACGACGAGGCGGACGCGCTGATATGTGTTTCCCAGCACACGGACTTACGGTTCTCTTAATTGGCTAGGGTTAGGGTTAGTTTTCAACGCGCGATAGCTCTTGAACGATACGTCCGTCAGACAAGTAATTGACGTTGGCGTTTCCAGCTTTCCGAGGCCTACGATCTGATATGTCCGCCATTGTCGTGCGACCCCCGTAGCCCCTAACCCTAACCCTAGATAACCCTAGTTTTACCTGATCGAAAGGCTTATAGGGTTACCGATGCTAAGAATGTGTTTTTGGTTGAAATGCTAAACTTAAAATTGAGTACCAGAAGCGAGCCACATATCATCGCGTTCGTCTTATCGATGGCTACGCGTGGACGTGACTAACTTTTATTTCTGACCTTTGTGGGAGGAGCTATCGCACTTTAAAGGCTAACCCTAGGGTTAGGAACCGTGCGACCGTGTGCGGAGAGACACATATCCAAATGTCCGTCTCGACAAGCTATATAACATACTAAAAGATGGGACCGTGTCGACCTTTGTGGGAGGAGCTATCGCACTTTAAAGGCTAACCCTAGGGTTAGGAACCGTGCGACCGTGTGCGGAGAGACACATATCCAAATGTCCGTCTCGACAAGCTATATAACATACTAAAAGATGGGACCGTGTCGACCTTTGTGGGAGGAGCTATCGCACTTTAAAGGCTAACCCTAGGGTTAGGAACCGTGCGACCGTGTGCGGAGAGACACATATCCAAATGTCCGTCTCGACAAGCTATATAACATACTAAAAGATGGGACCGTGTCGACCTTTGTGGGAGGAGCTATCGCACTTTAAAGGGTTAGGGTTAGGGTTAGGGTTAGGGCAATGGGGGTTCGCAAGATTACCGGTAATCTTACCGATAAGACCCAGGAGCCTCTGAACGTCCAGGACACAAGTATGAGACATCTAAAATTCCGTAATGGCGACCCGATTCGGAATCTGTTGTCCTCATTGATTTCTGAGCTTCCTAGCGGCAACAGCGCCACCATTTGTCTGCCATTAAAATTGCACAAAAAAATTCAAAAAAAAAAAAACTTTTGCCTACGTACTAAGTAGGCCACTGCGAATCTTTTTCCCTCTTGAGAGTTTTGTCTAAAATGTCCAGAAGGGGGCGCAACAGCGAACCCGGAAGTGTTTTGACACTTGTGTTATTTTCAAGATTTAGGGTTAGGTAATGGGGGTTCTACCGATAAGACTCAGGAGCCTCTGAGAGTCCAAAACACAAGTATGAGACATCAAAAATTCCGTAATGGCGACCCGATTCGGAATCTGTTGTCCTCATTGATTTCTGAGCTTCCTAGCGGCAACAGCGCCACCATTTGTCTGCCATTGAAATTGCACAAAAAAATTCAAAAAAAAAAAAACTTTTGCCTACGTACTAAGTAGGCCACTGCGAATCTTTTTCCCTCTTGAGAGTTTTGTCTAAAATGTCCAGAAGGGGGCGCAAAGCGAACCCGGAAGTGTTTTGACACTAAGAATGTGTTTTTGGTTGAAATGCTAAACTTAAAATTGAGTACCAGAAGCGAGCCACATATCATCGCGTTCGTCTTATCGATGGCTACGCGTGGACGTGACTAACTTTTATTTCTGACCTTTGTGGGAGGAGCTATCGCACTTTAAAGGCTAACCCTAGGGTTAGGAACCGTGCGACCGTGTGCGGAGAGACACATATCCAAATGTCCGTCTCGACAAGCTATATAACATACTAAAAGATGGGACCGTGTTGACCTTTGTGGGAGGAGCTATCGCACTTTAAAGGCTAACCCTAGGGTTAGGAACCGTGCGACCGTGTGCGGAGAGACACATATCCAAATGTCCGTCTCGACAAGCTATATAACATACTAAAAGATGGGACCGTGTCGACCTTTGTGGGAGGAGCTATCGCACTTTAAAGGCTAACCCTAGGGTTAGGAACCGTGCGACCGTGTGCGGAGAGACACATATCCAAATGTCCGTCTCGACAAGCTATATAACATACTAAAAGATGGGACCGTGTCGACCTTTGTGGGAGGAGCTATCGCACTTTAAAGGCTAACCCTAGGGTTAGGAACCGTGCGACCGTGTGCGGAGAGACACATATCCAAATGTCCGTCTCGACAAGCTATATAACATACTAAAAGATGGGACCGTGTCGACCTTTGTGGGAGGAGCTATCGCACTTTAAAGGGTTAGGGTTAGGGTTAGGGTTAGGCAATGGGGGTTCGCAAGATTACCGGTAATCTTACCGATAAGACCCAGGAGCCTCTGAACGTCCAGGACACAAGTATGAGACATCTAAAATTCCGTAATGGCGACCCGATTCGGAATCTGTTGTCCTCATTGATTTCTGAGCTTCCTAGCGGCAACAGCGCCACCATTTGTCTGCCATTAAAATTGCACAAAAAAATTCAAAAAAAAAAAAACTTTTGCCTACGTACTAAGTAGGCCACTGCGAATCTTTTTCCCTCTTGAGAGTTTTGTCTAAAATGTCCAGAAGGGGGCGCAACAGCGAACCCGGAAGTGTTTTGACACTTGTGTTATTTTCAAGATTTAGGGTTAGGTAATGGGGGTTCTACCGATAAGACTCAGGAGCCTCTGAGAGTCCAAAACACAAGTATGAGACATCAAAAATTCCGTAATGGCGACCCGATTCGGAATCTGTTGTCCTCATTGATTTCTGAGCTTCCTAGCGGCAACAGCGCCACCATTTGTCTGCCATTGAAATTGCACAAAAAAATTCAAAAAAAAAAAAACTTTTGCCTACGTACTAAGTAGGCCACTGCGAATCTTTTTCCCTCTTGAGAGTTTTGTCTAAAATGTCCAGAAGGGGGCGCAAAGCGAACCCGGAAGTGTTTTGACACTTGTGTTTTTTTCCAGATTTTTTTTTTTTTTTTTTAGGGTTAGGCTTAGTGTATACAAGTCTGCGGGTTAGGTTTAGGGTGAGGGTTTGAGATAGGTAGTAGTTGTAGTACTAAGACTGGTTAGGGTTAGTGTATACAAGTCTGCGGGTTAGGTTCAGGGTGAGGGTTTGAGATAGGTTGTAGTTGTAGTACTAAGACAAGTCTAAGTCCACATCAAGAAGGTTTTTTTTTTTTTTTTTTTTTTGGTTTAGTTTCTTTTTTTTTTTGAATTTTTTTTGATTTTTTTTTTTTTTTTTTTTGATTTTCTTTTCTTTTTTTTTCTTTTTTTCTTTTTTTTTTAATTTTTTTTTCTTTTTTTGCATGTTTCAAGTGATTTGGGATCGACTGGTAATAGTCCCCAGTGCACTTATTTTGGTGTCCCCAAGCTCTGGGACTTAGTAAAATTTACCCCAGACCTTAGGAGTGTCGTAGAGCGACGGGACCAATTCCATTAAATCCGGCATGAAAAAGTGATTCAGAAAATGTGTTGTTTGAAAAAAAAAAATAATAATTGAGCTCTAGGGGCTGAAAAAACGTGTCTCTTTTGATTTGGCGGAGAGTTAGCAGTGTCGGAGAGCTACGAAACCACTTCCATCGGATTCGGGACGCTTCAAACATTTAGAAACAGTCTTGTTTGTGAAGACAGCAATTTTTTTGAATATCTTATTGAATTTTAAAGCTGCAAGGCCGCAAAATAAAGCCTAAAATGTCAACGCTTGACCTTTGGGTCTTCGGAGTGTCTTTGAGCGTCGGGAGTTGGCTCCCTAGACTCACTTTTTCCCGCTGAATACAGCCGTGGTGGTCTCGTGTCTCTACGATGTCGGGAAGTGGGTGTAATAGCCACTTAGCCGCCAGAAAACTTCTGTAAAAAACCGAGACCATTTTCCGACTCAGAACGACGAGGCGGACGCGCTGATATGTGTTTCCCAGCACACGGACTTACGGTTCTCTTAATTGGCTAGGGTTAGGGTTAGTTTTCAACGCGCGATAGCTCTTGAACGATACGTCCGTCAGACAAGTAATTGACGTTGGCGTTTCCAGCTTTCCGAGGCCTACGATCTGATATGTCCGCCATTGTCGTGCGACCCCCGTAGCCCCTAACCCTAACCCTAGATAACCCTAGTTTTACCTGATCGAAAGGCTTATAGGGTTACCGATGCTAAGAATGTGTTTTTGGTTGAAATGCTAAACTTAAAATTGAGTACCAGAAGCGAGCCACATATCATCGCGTTCGTCTTATCGATGGCTACGCGTGGACGTGACTAACTTTTATTTCTGACCTTTGTGGGAGGAGCTATCGCACTTTAAAGGCTAACCCTAGGGTTAGGAACCGTGCGACCGTGTGCGGAGAGACACATATCCAAATGTCCGTCTCGACAAGCTATATAACATACTAAAAGATGGGACCGTGTCGACCTTTGTGGGAGGAGCTATCGCACTTTAAAGGCTAACCCTAGGGTTAGGAACCGTGCGACCGTGTGCGGAGAGACACATATCCAAATGTCCGTCTCGACAAGCTATATAACATACTAAAAGATGGGACCGTGTCGACCTTTGTGGGAGGAGCTATCGCACTTTAAAGGCTAACCCTAGGGTTAGGAACCGTGCGACCGTGTGCGGAGAGACACATATCCAAATGTCCGTCTCGACAAGCTATATAACATACTAAAAGATGGGACCGTGTCGACCTTTGTGGGAGGAGCTATCGCACTTTAAAGGGTTAGGGTTAGGGTTAGGGTTAGGGCAATGGGGGTTCGCAAGATTACCGGTAATCTTACCGATAAGACCCAGGAGCCTCTGAACGTCCAGGACACAAGTATGAGACATCTAAAATTCCGTAATGGCGACCCGATTCGGAATCTGTTGTCCTCATTGATTTCTGAGCTTCCTAGCGGCAACAGCGCCACCATTTGTCTGCCATTGAAATTGCACAAAAAAATTCAAAAAAAAAAAAACTTTTGCCTACGTACTAAGTAGGCCACTGCGAATCTTTTTCCCTCTTGAGAGTTTTGTCTAAAATGTCCAGAAGGGGGCGCAAAGCGAACCCGGAAGTGTTTTGACACTAAGAATGTGTTTTTGGTTGAAATGCTAAACTTAAAATTGAGTACCAGAAGCGAGCCACATATCATCGCGTTCGTCTTATCGATGGCTACGCGTGGACGTGACTAACTTTTATTTCTGACCTTTGTGGGAGGAGCTATCGCACTTTAAAGGCTAACCCTAGGGTTAGGAACCGTGCGACCGTGTGCGGAGAGACACATATCCAAATGTCCGTCTCGACAAGCTATATAACATACTAAAAGATGGGACCGTGTCGACCTTTGTGGGAGGAGCTATCGCACTTTAAAGGCTAACCCTAGGGTTAGGAACCGTGCGACCGTGTGCGGAGAGACACATATCCAAATGTCCGTCTCGACAAGCTATATAACATACTAAAAGATGGGACCGTGTCGACCTTTGTGGGAGGAGCTATCGCACTTTAAAGGCTAACCCTAGGGTTAGGAACCGTGCGACCGTGTGCGGAGAGACACATATCCAAATGTCCGTCTCGACAAGCTATATAACATACTAAAAGATGGGACCGTGTCGACCTTTGTGGGAGGAGCTATCGCACTTTAAAGGGTTAGGGTTAGGGTTAGGGTTAGGCAATGGGGGTTCGCAAGATTACCGGTAATCTTACCGATAAGACCCAGGAGCCTCTGAACGTCCAGGACACAAGTATGAGACATCTAAAATTCCGTAATGGCGACCCGATTCGGAATCTGTTGTCCTCATTGATTTCTGAGCTTCCTAGCGGCAACAGCGCCACCATTTGTCTGCCATTGAAATTGCACAAAAAAATTCAAAAAAAAACAAACTTTTGCCTACGTACTAAGTAGGCCACTGCGAATCTTTTTCCCTCTTGAGAGTTTTGTCTAAAATGTCCAGAAGGGGGCGCAAAGCGAACCCGGAAGTGTTTTGACACTTGTGTTTTTTTCCAGATTTTTTTTTTTTTTTTTTAGGGTTAGGCTTAGTGTATACAAGTCTGCGGGTTAGGTTTAGGGTGAGGGTTTGAGATAGGTAGTAGTTGTAGTACTAAGACTGGTTAGGGTTAGTGTATACAAGTCTGCGGGTTAGGTTCAGGGTGAGGGTTTGAGATAGGTTGTAGTTGTAGTACTAAGACAAGTCTAAGTCCACATCAAGAAGGTTTTTTTTTTTTTTTTTTTTTTGGTTTAGTTTCTTTTTTTTTTTGAATTTTTTTTGATTTTTTTTTTTTTTTTTTTGATTTTCTTTTCTTTTTTTTTCTTTTTTTCTTTTTTTTTTAATTTTTTTTTCTTTTTTTGCATGTTTCAAGTGATTTGGGATCGACTGGTAATAGTCCCCAGTGCACTTATTTTGGTGTCCCCAAGCTCTGGGACTTAGTAAAATTTACCCCAGACCTTAGGAGTGTCGTAGAGCGACGGGACCAATTCCATTAAATCCGGCATGAAAAAGTGATTCAGAAAATGTGTTGTTTGAAAAAAAAAAATAATAATTGAGCTCTAGGGGCTGAAAAAACGTGTCTCTTTTGATTTGGCGGAGAGTTAGCAGTGTCGGAGAGCTACGAAACCACTTCCATCGGATTCGGGACGCTTCAAACATTTAGAAACAGTCTTGTTTGTGAAGACAGCAATTTTTTTGAATATCTTATTGAATTTTAAAGCTGCAAGGCCGCAAAATAAAGCCTAAAATGTCAACGCTTGACCTTTGGGTCTTCGGAGTGTCTTTGAGCGTCGGGAGTTGGCTCCCTAGACTCACTTTTTCCCGCTGAATACAGCCGTGGTGGTCTCGTGTCTCTACGATGTCGGGAAGTGGGTGTAATAGCCACTTAGCCGCCAGAAAACTTCTGTAAAAAACCGAGACCATTTTCCGACTCAGAACGACGAGGCGGACGCGCTGATATGTGTTTCCCAGCACACGGACTTACGGTTCTCTTAATTGGCTAGGGTTAGGGTTAGTTTTCAACGCGCGATAGCTCTTGAACGATACGTCCGTCAGACAAGTAATTGACGTTGGCGTTTCCAGCTTTCCGAGGCCTACGATCTGATATGTCCGCCATTGTCGTGCGACCCCCGTAGCCCCTAACCCTAACCCTAGATAACCCTAGTTTTACCTGATCGAAAGGCTTATAGGGTTACCGATGCTAAGAATGTGTTTTTGGTTGAAATGCTAAACTTAAAATTGAGTACCAGAAGCGAGCCACATATCATCGCGTTCGTCTTATCGATGGCTACGCGTGGACGTGACTAACTTTTATTTCTGACCTTTGTGGGAGGAGCTATCGCACTTTAAAGGCTAACCCTAGGGTTAGGAACCGTGCGACCGTGTGCGGAGAGACACATATCCAAATGTCCGTCTCGACAAGCTATATAACATACTAAAAGATGGGACCGTGTCGACCTTTGTGGGAGGAGCTATCGCACTTTAAAGGCTAACCCTAGGGTTAGGAACCGTGCGACCGTGTGCGGAGAGACACATATCCAAATGTCCGTCTCGACAAGCTATATAACATACTAAAAGATGGGACCGTGTCGACCTTTGTGGGAGGAGCTATCGCACTTTAAAGGCTAACCCTAGGGTTAGGAACCGTGCGACCGTGTGCGGAGAGACACATATCCAAATGTCCGTCTCGACAAGCTATATAACATACTAAAAGATGGGACCGTGTCGACCTTTGTGGGAGGAGCTATCGCACTTTAAAGGGTTAGGGTTAGGGTTAGGGTTAGGGCAATGGGGGTTCGCAAGATTACCGGTAATCTTACCGATAAGACCCAGGAGCCTCTGAACGTCCAGGACACAAGTATGAGACATCTAAAATTCCGTAATGGCGACCCGATTCGGAATCTGTTGTCCTCATTGATTTCTGAGCTTCCTAGCGGCAACAGCGCCACCATTTGTCTGCCATTGAAATTGCACAAAAAAATTCAAAAAAAAAAAAACTTTTGCCTACGTACTAAGTAGGCCACTGCGAATCTTTTTCCCTCTTGAGAGTTTTGTCTAAAATGTCCAGAAGGGGGCGCAAAGCGAACCCGGAAGTGTTTTGACACTTGTGTTTTTTTCCAGATTTTTTTTTTTTTTTTTTAGGGTTAGGCTTAGTGTATACAAGTCTGCGGGTTAGGTTTAGGGTGAGGGTTTGAGATAGGTAGTAGTTGTAGTACTAAGACTGGTTAGGGTTAGTGTATACAAGTCTGCGGGTTAGGTTCAGGGTGAGGGTTTGAGATAGGTTGTAGTTGTAGTACTAAGACAAGTCTAAGTCCACATCAAGAAGGTTTTTTTTTTTTTTTTTTTTTTGGTTTAGTTTCTTTTTTTTTTCTCTTTTTTTTCTCTTTTTTTTTTTTTTTTTTGAATTTTTTTTCTTTTTTTTTTTTTTTTCTTTTTTTTTTTTAATTTTTTTTCTTTTTTTGCATGTTTCAAGTGATTTGGGATCGACTGGTAATAGTCCCCAGTGCACTTATTTTGGTGTCCCCAAGCTCTGGGACTTAGTAAAATTTACCCCAGACCTTAGGAGTGTCGTAGAGCGACGGGACCAATTCCATTAAATCCGGCATGAAAAAGTGATTCAGAAAATGTGTTGTTTGAAAAAAAAAAATAATAATTGAGCTCTAGGGGCTGAAAAAACGTGTCTCTTTTGATTTGGCGGAGAGTTAGCAGTGTCGGAGAGCTACGAAACCACTTCCATCGGATTCGGGACGCTTCAAACATTTAGAAACAGTCTTGTTTGTGAAGACAGCAATTTTTTTGAATATCTTATTGAATTTTAAAGCTGCAAGGCCGCAAAATAAAGCCTAAAATGTCAACGCTTGACCTTTGGGTCTTCGGAGTGTCTTTGAGCGTCGGGAGTTGGCTCCCTAGACTCACTTTTTCCCGCTGAATACAGCCGTGGTGGTCTCGTGTCTCTACGATGTCGGGAAGTGGGTGTAATAGCCACTTAGCCGCCAGAAAACTTCTGTAAAAAACCGAGACCATTTTCCGACTCAGAACGACGAGGCGGACGCGCTGATATGTGTTTCCCAGCACACGGACTTACGGTTCTCTTAATTGGCTAGGGTTAGGGTTAGTTTTCAACGCGCGATAGCTCTTGAACGATACGTCCGTCAGACAAGTAATTGACGTTGGCGTTTCCAGCTTTCCGAGGCCTACGATCTGATATGTCCGCCATTGTCGTGCGACCCCCGTAGCCCCTAACCCTAACCCTAGATAACCCTAGTTTTACCTGATCGAAAGGCTTATAGGGTTACCGATGCTAAGAATGTGTTTTTGGTTGAAATGCTAAACTTAAAATTGAGTACCAGAAGCGAGCCACATATCATCGCGTTCGTCTTATCGATGGCTACGCGTGGACGTGACTAACTTTTATTTCTGACCTTTGTGGGAGGAGCTATCGCACTTTAAAGGCTAACCCTAGGGTTAGGAACCGTGCGACCGTGTGCGGAGAGACACATATCCAAATGTCCGTCTCGACAAGCTATATAACATACTAAAAGATGGGACCGTGTCGACCTTTGTGGGAGGAGCTATCGCACTTTAAAGGCTAACCCTAGGGTTAGGAACCGTGCGACCGTGTGCGGAGAGACACATATCCAAATGTCCGTCTCGACAAGCTATATAACATACTAAAAGATGGGACCGTGTCGACCTTTGTGGGAGGAGCTATCGCACTTTAAAGGCTAACCCTAGGGTTAGGAACCGTGCGACCGTGTGCGGAGAGACACATATCCAAATGTCCGTCTCGACAAGCTATATAACATACTAAAAGATGGGACCGTGTCGACCTTTGTGGGAGGAGCTATCGCACTTTAAAGGGTTAGGGTTAGGGTTAGGGTTAGGGCAATGGGGGTTCGCAAGATTACCGGTAATCTTACCGATAAGACCCAGGAGCCTCTGAACGTCCAGGACACAAGTATGAGACATCTAAAATTCCGTAATGGCGACCCGATTCGGAATCTGTTGTCCTCATTGATTTCTGAGCTTCCTAGCGGCAACAGCGCCACCATTTGTCTGCCATTAAAATTGCACAAAAAAATTCAAAAAAAAAAAAACTTTTGCCTACGTACTAAGTAGGCCACTGCGAATCTTTTTCCCTCTTGAGAGTTTTGTCTAAAATGTCCAGAAGGGGGCGCAACAGCGAACCCGGAAGTGTTTTGACACTTGTGTTATTTTCAAGATTTAGGGTTAGGTAATGGGGGTTCTACCGATAAGACTCAGGAGCCTCTGAGAGTCCAAAACACAAGTATGAGACATCAAAAATTCCGTAATGGCGACCCGATTTGGAATCTGTTGTCCTCATTGATTTCTGAGCTTCCTAGCGGCAACAGCGCCACCATTTGTCTGCCATTGAAATTGCACAAAAAAATTCAAAAAAAAAAAAACTTTTGCCTACGTACTAAGTAGGCCACTGCGAATCTTTTTCCCTCTTGAGAGTTTTGTCTAAAATGTCCAGAAGGGGGCGCAAAGCGAACCCGGAAGTGTTTTGACACTAAGAATGTGTTTTTGGTTGAAATGCTAAACTTAAAATTGAGTACCAGAAGCGAGCCACATATCATCGCGTTCGTCTTATCGATGGCTACGCGTGGACGTGACTAACTTTTATTTCTGACCTTTGTGGGAGGAGCTATCGCACTTTAAAGGCTAACCCTAGGGTTAGGAACCGTGCGACCGTGTGCGGAGAGACACATATCCAAATGTCCGTCTCGACAAGCTATATAACATACTAAAAGATGGGACCGTGTCGACCTTTGTGGGAGGAGCTATCGCACTTTAAAGGCTAACCCTAGGGTTAGGAACCGTGCGACCGTGTGCGGAGAGACACATATCCAAATGTCCGTCTCGACAAGCTATATAACATACTAAAAGATGGGACCGTGTCGACCTTTGTGGGAGGAGCTATCGCACTTTAAAGGCTAACCCTAGGGTTAGGAACCGTGCGACCGTGTGCGGAGAGACACATATCCAAATGTCCGTCTCGACAAGCTATATAACATACTAAAAGATGGGACCGTGTCGACCTTTGTGGGAGGAGCTATCGCACTTTAAAGGGTTAGGGTTAGGGTTAGGGTTAGGCAATGGGGGTTCGCAAGATTACCGGTAATCTTACCGATAAGACCCAGGAGCCTCTGAACGTCCAGGACACAAGTATGAGACATCTAAAATTCCGTAATGGCGACCCGATTCGGAATCTGTTGTCCTCATTGATTTCTGAGCTTCCTAGCGGCAACAGCGCCACCATTTGTCTGCCATTAAAATTGCACAAAAAAATTCAAAAAAAAAAAAACTTTTGCCTACGTACTAAGTAGGCCACTGCGAATCTTTTTCCCTCTTGAGAGTTTTGTCTAAAATGTCCAGAAGGGGGCGCAACAGCGAACCCGGAAGTGTTTTGACACTTGTGTTATTTTCAAGATTTAGGGTTAGGTAATGGGGGTTCTACCGATAAGACTCAGGAGCCTCTGAGAGTCCAAAACACAAGTATGAGACATCAAAAATTCCGTAATGGCGACCCGATTCGGAATCTGTTGTCCTCATTGATTTCTGAGCTTCCTAGCGGCAACAGCGCCACCATTTGTCTGCCATTGAAATTGCACAAAAAAATTCAAAAAAAAAAAAACTTTTGCCTACGTACTAAGTAGGCCACTGCGAATCTTTTTCCCTCTTGAGAGTTTTGTCTAAAATGTCCAGAAGGGGGCGCAAAGCGAACCCGGAAGTGTTTTGACACTAAGAATGTGTTTTTGGTTGAAATGCTAAACTTAAAATTGAGTACCAGAAGCGAGCCACATATCATCGCGTTCGTCTTATCGATGGCTACGCGTGGACGTGACTAACTTTTATTTCTGACCTTTGTGGGAGGAGCTATCGCACTTTAAAGGCTAACCCTAGGGTTAGGAACCGTGCGACCGTGTGCGGAGAGACACATATCCAAATGTCCGTCTCGACAAGCTATATAACATACTAAAAGATGGGACCGTGTCGACCTTTGTGGGAGGAGCTATCGCACTTTAAAGGCTAACCCTAGGGTTAGGAACCGTGCGACCGTGTGCGGAGAGACACATATCCAAATGTCCGTCTCGACAAGCTATATAACATACTAAAAGATGGGACCGTGTCGACCTTTGTGGGAGGAGCTATCGCACTTTAAAGGCTAACCCTAGGGTTAGGAACCGTGCGACCGTGTGCGGAGAGACACATATCCAAATGTCCGTCTCGACAAGCTATATAACATACTAAAAGATGGGACCGTGTCGACCTTTGTGGGAGGAGCTATCGCACTTTAAAGGGTTAGGGTTAGGGTTAGGGTTAGGCAATGGGGGTTCGCAAGATTACCGGTAATCTTACCGATAAGACCCAGGAGCCTCTGAACGTCCAGGACACAAGTATGAGACATCTAAAATTCCGTAATGGCGACCCGATTCGGAATCTGTTGTCCTCATTGATTTCTGAGCTTCCTAGCGGCAACAGCGCCACCATTTGTCTGCCATTGAAATTGCACAAAAAAATTCAAAAAAAAACAAACTTTTGCCTACGTACTAAGTAGGCCACTGCGAATCTTTTTCCCTCTTGAGAGTTTTGTCTAAAATGTCCAGAAGGGGGCGCAAAGCGAACCCGGAAGTGTTTTGACACTTGTGTTTTTTTCCAGATTTTTTTTTTTTTTTTTTAGGGTTAGGCTTAGTGTATACAAGTCTGCGGGTTAGGTTTAGGGTGAGGGTTTGAGATAGGTAGTAGTTGTAGTACTAAGACTGGTTAGGGTTAGTGTATACAAGTCTGCGGGTTAGGTTCAGGGTGAGGGTTTGAGATAGGTTGTAGTTGTAGTACTAAGACAAGTCTAAGTCCACATCAAGAAGGTTTTTTTTTTTTTTTTTTTTTGGTTTAGTTTCTTTTTTTTTTTTCTTTTTTTTTGATTTTTTTTTTTTTTTTTTTGAATTTTTTTTCTTTTTTTTGAATTTTTTTCTTTTTTTTTAAATTTTTTTTTCTTTTTTTGCATGTTTCAAGTGATTTGGGATCGACTGGTAATAGTCCCCAGTGCACTTATTTTGGTGTCCCCAAGCTCTGGGACTTAGTAAAATTTACCCCAGACCTTAGGAGTGTCGTAGAGCGACGGGACCAATTCCATTAAATCCGGCATGAAAAAGTGATTCAGAAAATGTGTTGTTTGAAAAAAAAAAATAATAATTGAGCTCTAGGGGCTGAAAAAACGTGTCTCTTTTGATTTGGCGGAGAGTTAGCAGTGTCGGAGAGCTACGAAACCACTTCCATCGGATTCGGGACGCTTCAAACATTTAGAAACAGTCTTGTTTGTGAAGACAGCAATTTTTTTGAATATCTTATTGAATTTTAAAGCTGCAAGGCCGCAAAATAAAGCCTAAAATGTCAACGCTTGACCTTTGGGTCTTCGGAGTGTCTTTGAGCGTCGGGAGTTGGCTCCCTAGACTCACTTTTTCCCGCTGAATACAGCCGTGGTGGTCTCGTGTCTCTACGATGTCGGGAAGTGGGTGTAATAGCCACTTAGCCGCCAGAAAACTTCTGTAAAAAACCGAGACCATTTTCCGACTCAGAACGACGAGGCGGACGCGCTGATATGTGTTTCCCAGCACACGGACTTACGGTTCTCTTAATTGGCTAGGGTTAGGGTTAGTTTTCAACGCGCGATAGCTCTTGAACGATACGTCCGTCAGACAAGTAATTGACGTTGGCGTTTCCAGCTTTCCGAGGCCTACGATCTGATATGTCCGCCATTGTCGTGCGACCCCCGTAGCCCCTAACCCTAACCCTAGATAACCCTAGTTTTACCTGATCGAAAGGCTTATAGGGTTACCGATGCTAAGAATGTGTTTTTGGTTGAAATGCTAAACTTAAAATTGAGTACCAGAAGCGAGCCACATATCATCGCGTTCGTCTTATCGATGGCTACGCGTGGACGTGACTAACTTTTATTTCTGACCTTTGTGGGAGGAGCTATCGCACTTTAAAGGCTAACCCTAGGGTTAGGAACCGTGCGACCGTGTGCGGAGAGACACATATCCAAATGTCCGTCTCGACAAGCTATATAACATACTAAAAGATGGGACCGTGTCGACCTTTGTGGGAGGAGCTATCGCACTTTAAAGGCTAACCCTAGGGTTAGGAACCGTGCGACCGTGTGCGGAGAGACACATATCCAAATGTCCGTCTCGACAAGCTATATAACATACTAAAAGATGGGACCGTGTCGACCTTTGTGGGAGGAGCTATCGCACTTTAAAGGCTAACCCTAGGGTTAGGAACCGTGCGACCGTGTGCGGAGAGACACATATCCAAATGTCCGTCTCGACAAGCTATATAACATACTAAAAGATGGGACCGTGTCGACCTTTGTGGGAGGAGCTATCGCACTTTAAAGGGTTAGGGTTAGGGTTAGGGTTAGGGCAATGGGGGTTCGCAAGATTACCGGTAATCTTACCGATAAGACCCAGGAGCCTCTGAACGTCCAGGACACAAGTATGAGACATCTAAAATTCCGTAATGGCGACCCGATTCGGAATCTGTTGTCCTCATTGATTTCTGAGCTTCCTAGCGGCAACAGCGCCACCATTTGTCTGCCATTAAAATTGCACAAAAAAATTCAAAAAAAAAAAAACTTTTGCCTACGTACTAAGTAGGCCACTGCGAATCTTTTTCCCTCTTGAGAGTTTTGTCTAAAATGTCCAGAAGGGGGCGCAAAGCGAACCCGGAAGTGTTTTGACACTTGTGTTTTTTTCCAGATTTTTTTTTTTTTTTTTTAGGGTTAGGCTTAGTGTATACAAGTCTGCGGGTTAGGTTTAGGGTGAGGGTTTGAGATAGGTAGTAGTTGTAGTACTAAGACTGGTTAGGGTTAGTGTATACAAGTCTGCGGGTTAGGTTCAGGGTGAGGGTTTGAGATAGGTTGTAGTTGTAGTACTAAGACAAGTCTAAGTCCACATCAAGAAGGTTTTTTTTTTTTTTTTTTTTTTGGTTTAGTTTCTTTTTTTTTTTTCTTTTTTTTTGATTTTTTTTTTTTTTTTTTTGATTTTCTTTTCTTTTTTTTTCTTTTTTTCTTTTTTTTTTAAATTTTTTTTCTTTTTTTGCATGTTTCAAGTGATTTGGGATCGACTGGTAATAGTCCCCAGTGCACTTATTTTGGTGTCCCCAAGCTCTGGGACTTAGTAAAATTTACCCCAGACCTTAGGAGTGTCGTAGAGCGACGGGACCAATTCCATTAAATCCGGCATGAAAAAGTGATTCAGAAAATGTGTTGTTTGAAAAAAAAAAAAAATAATTGAGCTCTAGGGGCTGAAAAAACGTGTCTCTTTTGATTTGGCGGAGAGTTAGCAGTGTCGGAGAGCTACGAAACCACTTCCATCGGATTCGGGACGCTTCAAACATTTAGAAACAGTCTTGTTTGTGAAGACAGCAATTTTTTTGAATATCTTATTGAATTTTAAAGCTGCAAGGCCGCAAAATAAAGCCTAAAATGTCAACGCTTGACCTTTGGGTCTTCGGAGTGTCTTTGAGCGTCGGGAGTTGGCTCCCTAGACTCACTTTTTCCCGCTGAATACAGCCGTGGTGGTCTCGTGTCTCTACGATGTCGGGAAGTGGGTGTAATAGCCACTTAGCCGCCAGAAAACTTCTGTAAAAAACCGAGACCATTTTCCGACTCAGAACGACGAGGCGGACGCGCTGATATGTGTTTCCCAGCACACGGACTTACGGTTCTCTTAATTGGCTAGGGTTAGGGTTAGTTTTCAACGCGCGATAGCTCTTGAACGATACGTCCGTCAGACAAGTAATTGACGTTGGCGTTTCCAGCTTTCCGAGGCCTACGATCTGATATGTCCGCCATTGTCGTGCGACCCCCGTAGCCCCTAACCCTAACCCTAGATAACCCTAGTTTTACCTGATCGAAAGGCTTATAGGGTTACCGATGCTAAGAATGTGTTTTTGGTTGAAATGCTAAACTTAAAATTGAGTACCAGAAGCGAGCCACATATCATCGCGTTCGTCTTATCGATGGCTACGCGTGGACGTGACTAACTTTTATTTCTGACCTTTGTGGGAGGAGCTATCGCACTTTAAAGGCTAACCCTAGGGTTAGGAACCGTGCGACCGTGTGCGGAGAGACACATATCCAAATGTCCGTCTCGACAAGCTATATAACATACTAAAAGATGGGACCGTGTCGACCTTTGTGGGAGGAGCTATCGCACTTTAAAGGCTAACCCTAGGGTTAGGAACCGTGCGACCGTGTGCGGAGAGACACATATCCAAATGTCCGTCTCGACAAGCTATATAACATACTAAAAGATGGGACCGTGTCGACCTTTGTGGGAGGAGCTATCGCACTTTAAAGGCTAACCCTAGGGTTAGGAACCGTGCGACCGTGTGCGGAGAGACACATATCCAAATGTCCGTCTCGACAAGCTATATAACATACTAAAAGATGGGACCGTGTCGACCTTTGTGGGAGGAGCTATCGCACTTTAAAGGGTTAGGGTTAGGGTTAGGGTTAGGGCAATGGGGGTTCGCAAGATTACCGGTAATCTTACCGATAAGACCCAGGAGCCTCTGAACGTCCAGGACACAAGTATGAGACATCTAAAATTCCGTAATGGCGACCCGATTCGGAATCTGTTGTCCTCATTGATTTCTGAGCTTCCTAGCGGCAACAGCGCCACCATTTGTCTGCCATTAAAATTGCACAAAAAAATTCAAAAAAAAAAAAACTTTTGCCTACGTACTAAGTAGGCCACTGCGAATCTTTTTCCCTCTTGAGAGTTTTGTCTAAAATGTCCAGAAGGGGGCGCAACAGCGAACCCGGAAGTGTTTTGACACTTGTGTTATTTTCAAGATTTAGGGTTAGGTAATGGGGGTTCTACCGATAAGACTCAGGAGCCTCTGAGAGTCCAAAACACAAGTATGAGACATCAAAAATTCCGTAATGGCGACCCGATTCGGAATCTGTTGTCCTCATTGATTTCTGAGCTTCCTAGCGGCAACAGCGCCACCATTTGTCTGCCATTGAAATTGCACAAAAAAATTCAAAAAAAAAAAAACTTTTGCCTACGTACTAAGTAGGCCACTGCGAATCTT
This sequence comes from Protomyctophum bolini, assembly GCF_963924005.1. Taxonomy (NCBI): domain Eukaryota; kingdom Metazoa; phylum Chordata; class Actinopteri; order Myctophiformes; family Myctophidae; genus Protomyctophum; species Protomyctophum bolini. Next base: position 32,098 of record NW_027665431.1, on the reverse strand, counting down.
TTTCCCTCTTGAGAGTTTTGTCTAAAATGTCCAGAAGGGGGCGCAAAGCGAACCCGGAAGTGTTTTGACACTAAGAATGTGTTTTTGGTTGAAATGCTAAACTTAAAATTGAGTACCAGAAGCGAGCCACATATCATCGCGTTCGTCTTATCGATGGCTACGCGTGGACGTGACTAACTTTTATTTCTGACCTTTGTGGGAGGAGCTATCGCACTTTAAAGGCTAACCCTAGGGTTAGGAACCGTGCGACCGTGTGCGGAGAGACACATATCCAAATGTCCGTCTCGACAAGCTATATAACATACTAAAAGATGGGACCGTGTCGACCTTTGTGGGAGGAGCTATCGCACTTTAAAGGCTAACCCTAGGGTTAGGAACCGTGCGACCGTGTGCGGAGAGACACATATCCAAATGTCCGTCTCGACAAGCTATATAACATACTAAAAGATGGGACCGTGTCGACCTTTGTGGGAGGAGCTATCGCACTTTAAAGGCTAACCCTAGGGTTAGGAACCGTGCGACCGTGTGCGGAGAGACACATATCCAAATGTCCGTCTCGACAAGCTATATAACATACTAAAAGATGGGACCGTGTCGACCTTTGTGGGAGGAGCTATCGCACTTTAAAGGGTTAGGGTTAGGGTTAGGGTTAGGGCAATGGGGGTTCGCAAGATTACCGGTAATCTTACCGATAAGACCCAGGAGCCTCTGAACGTCCAGGACACAAGTATGAGACATCTAAAATTCCGTAATGGCGACCCGATTCGGAATCTGTTGTCCTCATTGATTTCTGAGCTTCCTAGCGGCAACAGCGCCACCATTTGTCTGCCATTGAAATTGCACAAAAAAATTCAAAAAAAAAAAAACTTTTGCCTACGTACTAAGTAGGCCACTGCGAATCTTTTTCCCTCTTGAGAGTTTTGTCTAAAATGTCCAGAAGGGGGCGCAAAGCGAACCCGGAAGTGTTTTGACACTTGTGTTTTTTTCCAGATTTTTTTTTTTTTTTTTTAGGGTTAGGCTTAGTGTATACAAGTCTGCGGGTTAGGTTTAGGGTGAGGGTTTGAGATAGGTAGTAGTTGTAGTACTAAGACTGGTTAGGGTTAGTGTATACAAGTCTGCGGGTTAGGTTCAGGGTGAGGGTTTGAGATAGGTTGTAGTTGTAGTACTAAGACAAGTCTAAGTCCACATCAAGAAGGTTTTTTTTTTTTTTTTTTTTTTGGTTTAGTTTCTTTTTTTTTTTTCTTTTTTTTTGATTTTTTTTTTTTTTTTTTGAATTTTTTTTCTTTTTTTTTTTAATTTTTTTTCTTTTTTTGCATGTTTCAAGTGATTTGGGATCGACTGGTAATAGTCCCCAGTGCACTTATTTTGGTGTCCCCAAGCTCTGGGACTTAGTAAAATTTACCCCAGACCTTAGGAGTGTCGTAGAGCGACGGGACCAATTCCATTAAATCCGGCATGAAAAAGTGATTCAGAAAATGTGTTGTTTGAAAAAAAATAATAATAATTGAGCTCTAGGGGCTGAAAAAACGTGTCTCTTTTGATTTGGCGGAGAGTTAGCAGTGTCGGAGAGCTACGAAACCACTTCCATCGGATTCGGGACGCTTCAAACATTTAGAAACAGTCTTGTTTGTGAAGACAGCAATTTTTTTGAATATCTTATTGAATTTTAAAGCTGCAAGGCCGCAAAATAAAGCCTAAAATGTCAACGCTTGACCTTTGGGTCTTCGGAGTGTCTTTGAGCGTCGGGAGTTGGCTCCCTAGACTCACTTTTTCCCGCTGAATACAGCCGTGGTGGTCTCGTGTCTCTACGATGTCGGGAAGTGGGTGTAATAGCCACTTAGCCGCCAGAAAACTTCTGTAAAAAACCGAGACCATTTTCCGACTCAGAACGACGAGGCGGACGCGCTGATATGTGTTTCCCAGCACACGGACTTACGGTTCTCTTAATTGGCTAGGGTTAGGGTTAGTTTTCAACGCGCGATAGCTCTTGAACGATACGTCCGTCAGACAAGTAATTGACGTTGGCGTTTCCAGCTTTCCGAGGCCTACGATCTGATATGTCCGCCATTGTCGTGCGACCCCCGTAGCCCCTAACCCTAACCCTAGATAACCCTAGTTTTACCTGATCGAAAGGCTTATAGGGTTACCGATGCTAAGAATGTGTTTTTGGTTGAAATGCTAAACTTAAAATTGAGTACCAGAAGCGAGCCACATATCATCGCGTTCGTCTTATCGATGGCTACGCGTGGACGTGACTAACTTTTATTTCTGACCTTTGTGGGAGGAGCTATCGCACTTTAAAGGCTAACCCTAGGGTTAGGAACCGTGCGACCGTGTGCGGAGAGACACATATCCAAATGTCCGTCTCGACAAGCTATATAACATACTAAAAGATGGGACCGTGTCGACCTTTGTGGGAGGAGCTATCGCACTTTAAAGGCTAACCCTAGGGTTAGGAACCGTGCGACCGTGTGCGGAGAGACACATATCCAAATGTCCGTCTCGACAAGCTATATAACATACTAAAAGATGGGACCGTGTCGACCTTTGTGGGAGGAGCTATCGCACTTTAAAGGCTAACCCTAGGGTTAGGAACCGTGCGACCGTGTGCGGAGAGACACATATCCAAATGTCCGTCTCGACAAGCTATATAACATACTAAAAGATGGGACCGTGTCGACCTTTGTGGGAGGAGCTATCGCACTTTAAAGGGTTAGGGTTAGGGTTAGGGTTAGGGCAATGGGGGTTCGCAAGATTACCGGTAATCTTACCGATAAGACCCAGGAGCCTCTGAACGTCCAGGACACAAGTATGAGACATCTAAAATTCCGTAATGGCGACCCGATTCGGAATCTGTTGTCCTCATTGATTTCTGAGCTTCCTAGCGGCAACAGCGCCACCATTTGTCTGCCATTAAAATTGCACAAAAAAATTCAAAAAAAAAAAAACTTTTGCCTACGTACTAAGTAGGCCACTGCGAATCTTTTTCCCTCTTGAGAGTTTTGTCTAAAATGTCCAGAAGGGGGCGCAACAGCGAACCCGGAAGTGTTTTGACACTTGTGTTATTTTCAAGATTTAGGGTTAGGTAATGGGGGTTCTACCGATAAGACTCAGGAGCCTCTGAGAGTCCAAAACACAAGTATGAGACATCAAAAATTCCGTAATGGCGACCCGATTCGGAATCTGTTGTCCTCATTGATTTCTGAGCTTCCTAGCGGCAACAGCGCCACCATTTGTCTGCCATTGAAATTGCACAAAAAAATTCAAAAAAAAAAAAACTTTTGCCTACGTACTAAGTAGGCCACTGCGAATCTTTTTCCCTCTTGAGAGTTTTGTCTAAAATGTCCAGAAGGGGGCGCAAAGCGAACCCGGAAGTGTTTTGACACTAAGAATGTGTTTTTGGTTGAAATGCTAAACTTAAAATTGAGTACCAGAAGCGAGCCACATATCATCGCGTTCGTCTTATCGATGGCTACGCGTGGACGTGACTAACTTTTATTTCTGACCTTTGTGGGAGGAGCTATCGCACTTTAAAGGCTAACCCTAGGGTTAGGAACCGTGCGACCGTGTGCGGAGAGACACATATCCAAATGTCCGTCTCGACAAGCTATATAACATACTAAAAGATGGGACCGTGTCGACCTTTGTGGGAGGAGCTATCGCACTTTAAAGGCTAACCCTAGGGTTAGGAACCGTGCGACCGTGTGCGGAGAGACACATATCCAAATGTCCGTCTCGACAAGCTATATAACATACTAAAAGATGGGACCGTGTCGACCTTTGTGGGAGGAGCTATCGCACTTTAAAGGCTAACCCTAGGGTTAGGAACCGTGCGACCGTGTGCGGAGAGACACATATCCAAATGTCCGTCTCGACAAGCTATATAACATACTAAAAGATGGGACCGTGTCGACCTTTGTGGGAGGAGCTATCGCACTTTAAAGGGTTAGGGTTAGGGTTAGGGTTAGGCAATGGGGGTTCGCAAGATTACCGGTAATCTTACCGATAAGACCCAGGAGCCTCTGAACGTCCAGGACACAAGTATGAGACATCTAAAATTCCGTAATGGCGACCCGATTCGGAATCTGTTGTCCTCATTGATTTCTGAGCTTCCTAGCGGCAACAGCGCCACCATTTGTCTGCCATTGAAATTGCACAAAAAAATTCAAAAAAAAACAAACTTTTGCCTACGTACTAAGTAGGCCACTGCGAATCTTTTTCCCTCTTGAGAGTTTTGTCTAAAATGTCCAGAAGGGGGCGCAAAGCGAACCCGGAAGTGTTTTGACACTTGTGTTTTTTTCCAGATTTTTTTTTTTTTTTTTTAGGGTTAGGCTTAGTGTATACAAGTCTGCGGGTTAGGTTTAGGGTGAGGGTTTGAGATAGGTAGTAGTTGTAGTACTAAGACTGGTTAGGGTTAGTGTATACAAGTCTGCGGGTTAGGTTCAGGGTGAGGGTTTGAGATAGGTTGTAGTTGTAGTACTAAGACAAGTCTAAGTCCACATCAAGAAGGTTTTTTTTTTTTTTTTTTTTTTGGTTTAGTTTCTTTTTTTTTTTGAATTTTTTTTGATTTTTTTTTTTTTTTTTTTGATTTTCTTTTCTTTTTTTTTCTTTTTTTCTTTTTTTTTTAATTTTTTTTTCTTTTTTTGCATGTTTCAAGTGATTTGGGATCGACTGGTAATAGTCCCCAGTGCACTTATTTTGGTGTCCCCAAGCTCTGGGACTTAGTAAAATTTACCCCAGACCTTAGGAGTGTCGTAGAGCGACGGGACCAATTCCATTAAATCCGGCATGAAAAAGTGATTCAGAAAATGTGTTGTTTGAAAAAAAATAATAATAATTGAGCTCTAGGGGCTGAAAAAACGTGTCTCTTTTGATTTGGCGGAGAGTTAGCAGTGTCGGAGAGCTACGAAACCACTTCCATCGGATTCGGGACGCTTCAAACATTTAGAAACAGTCTTGTTTGTGAAGACAGCAATTTTTTTGAATATCTTATTGAATTTTAAAGCTGCAAGGCCGCAAAATAAAGCCTAAAATGTCAACGCTTGACCTTTGGGTCTTCGGAGTGTCTTTGAGCGTCGGGAGTTGGCTCCCTAGACTCACTTTTTCCCGCTGAATACAGCCGTGGTGGTCTCGTGTCTCTACGATGTCGGGAAGTGGGTGTAATAGCCACTTAGCCGCCAGAAAACTTCTGTAAAAAACCGAGACCATTTTCCGACTCAGAACGACGAGGCGGACGCGCTGATATGTGTTTCCCAGCACACGGACTTACGGTTCTCTTAATTGGCTAGGGTTAGGGTTAGTTTTCAACGCGCGATAGCTCTTGAACGATACGTCCGTCAGACAAGTAATTGACGTTGGCGTTTCCAGCTTTCCGAGGCCTACGATCTGATATGTCCGCCATTGTCGTGCGACCCCCGTAGCCCCTAACCCTAACCCTAGATAACCCTAGTTTTACCTGATCGAAAGGCTTATAGGGTTACCGATGCTAAGAATGTGTTTTTGGTTGAAATGCTAAACTTAAAATTGAGTACCAGAAGCGAGCCACATATCATCGCGTTCGTCTTATCGATGGCTACGCGTGGACGTGACTAACTTTTATTTCTGACCTTTGTGGGAGGAGCTATCGCACTTTAAAGGCTAACCCTAGGGTTAGGAACCGTGCGACCGTGTGCGGAGAGACACATATCCAAATGTCCGTCTCGACAAGCTATATAACATACTAAAAGATGGGACCGTGTCGACCTTTGTGGGAGGAGCTATCGCACTTTAAAGGCTAACCCTAGGGTTAGGAACCGTGCGACCGTGTGCGGAGAGACACATATCCAAATGTCCGTCTCGACAAGCTATATAACATACTAAAAGATGGGACCGTGTCGACCTTTGTGGGAGGAGCTATCGCACTTTAAAGGCTAACCCTAGGGTTAGGAACCGTGCGACCGTGTGCGGAGAGACACATATCCAAATGTCCGTCTCGACAAGCTATATAACATACTAAAAGATGGGACCGTGTCGACCTTTGTGGGAGGAGCTATCGCACTTTAAAGGGTTAGGGTTAGGGTTAGGGTTAGGGCAATGGGGGTTCGCAAGATTACCGGTAATCTTACCGATAAGACCCAGGAGCCTCTGAACGTCCAGGACACAAGTATGAGACATCTAAAATTCCGTAATGGCGACCCGATTCGGAATCTGTTGTCCTCATTGATTTCTGAGCTTCCTAGCGGCAACAGCGCCACCATTTGTCTGCCATTAAAATTGCACAAAAAAATTCAAAAAAAAAAAAACTTTTGCCTACGTACTAAGTAGGCCACTGCGAATCTTTTTCCCTCTTGAGAGTTTTGTCTAAAATGTCCAGAAGGGGGCGCAACAGCGAACCCGGAAGTGTTTTGACACTTGTGTTATTTTCAAGATTTAGGGTTAGGTAATGGGGGTTCTACCGATAAGACTCAGGAGCCTCTGAGAGTCCAAAACACAAGTATGAGACATCAAAAATTCCGTAATGGCGACCCGATTCGGAATCTGTTGTCCTCATTGATTTCTGAGCTTCCTAGCGGCAACAGCGCCACCATTTGTCTGCCATTGAAATTGCACAAAAAAATTCAAAAAAAAAAAAACTTTTGCCTACGTACTAAGTAGGCCACTGCGAATCTTTTTCCCTCTTGAGAGTTTTGTCTAAAATGTCCAGAAGGGGGCGCAAAGCGAACCCGGAAGTGTTTTGACACTAAGAATGTGTTTTTGGTTGAAATGCTAAACTTAAAATTGAGTACCAGAAGCGAGCCACATATCATCGCGTTCGTCTTATCGATGGCTACGCGTGGACGTGACTAACTTTTATTTCTGACCTTTGTGGGAGGAGCTATCGCACTTTAAAGGCTAACCCTAGGGTTAGGAACCGTGCGACCGTGTGCGGAGAGACACATATCCAAATGTCCGTCTCGACAAGCTATATAACATACTAAAAGATGGGACCGTGTCGACCTTTGTGGGAGGAGCTATCGCACTTTAAAGGCTAACCCTAGGGTTAGGAACCGTGCGACCGTGTGCGGAGAGACACATATCCAAATGTCCGTCTCGACAAGCTATATAACATACTAAAAGATGGGACCGTGTCGACCTTTGTGGGAGGAGCTATCGCACTTTAAAGGCTAACCCTAGGGTTAGGAACCGTGCGACCGTGTGCGGAGAGACACATATCCAAATGTCCGTCTCGACAAGCTATATAACATACTAAAAGATGGGACCGTGTCGACCTTTGTGGGAGGAGCTATCGCACTTTAAAGGGTTAGGGTTAGGGTTAGGGTTAGGGCAATGGGGGTTCGCAAGATTACCGGTAATCTTACCGATAAGACCCAGGAGCCTCTGAACGTCCAGGACACAAGTATGAGACATCTAAAATTCCGTAATGGCGACCCGATTCGGAATCTGTTGTCCTCATTGATTTCTGAGCTTCCTAGCGGCAACAGCGCCACCATTTGTCTGCCATTAAAATTGCACAAAAAAATTCAAAAAAAAAAAAACTTTTGCCTACGTACTAAGTAGGCCACTGCGAATCTTTTTCCCTCTTGAGAGTTTTGTCTAAAATGTCCAGAAGGGGGCGCAACAGCGAACCCGGAAGTGTTTTGACACTTGTGTTATTTTCAAGATTTAGGGTTAGGTAATGGGGGTTCTACCGATAAGACTCAGGAGCCTCTGAGAGTCCAAAACACAAGTATGAGACATCAAAAATTCCGTAATGGCGACCCGATTCGGAATCTGTTGTCCTCATTGATTTCTGAGCTTCCTAGCGGCAACAGCGCCACCATTTGTCTGCCATTGAAATTGCACAAAAAAATTCAAAAAAAAAAAAACTTTTGCCTACGTACTAAGTAGGCCACTGCGAATCTTTTTCCCTCTTGAGAGTTTTGTCTAAAATGTCCAGAAGGGGGCGCAAAGCGAACCCGGAAGTGTTTTGACACTAAGAATGTGTTTTTGGTTGAAATGCTAAACTTAAAATTGAGTACCAGAAGCGAGCCACATATCATCGCGTTCGTCTTATCGATGGCTACGCGTGGACGTGACTAACTTTTATTTCTGACCTTTGTGGGAGGAGCTATCGCACTTTAAAGGCTAACCCTAGGGTTAGGAACCGTGCGACCGTGTGCGGAGAGACACATATCCAAATGTCCGTCTCGACAAGCTATATAACATACTAAAAGATGGGACCGTGTCGACCTTTGTGGGAGGAGCTATCGCACTTTAAAGGCTAACCCTAGGGTTAGGAACCGTGCGACCGTGTGCGGAGAGACACATATCCAAATGTCCGTCTCGACAAGCTATATAACATACTAAAAGATGGGACCGTGTCGACCTTTGTGGGAGGAGCTATCGCACTTTAAAGGCTAACCCTAGGGTTAGGAACCGTGCGACCGTGTGCGGAGAGACACATATCCAAATGTCCGTCTCGACAAGCTATATAACATACTAAAAGATGGGACCGTGTCGACCTTTGTGGGAGGAGCTATCGCACTTTAAAGGGTTAGGGTTAGGGTTAGGGTTAGGGCAATGGGGGTTCGCAAGATTACCGGTAATCTTACCGATAAGACCCAGGAGCCTCTGAACGTCCAGGACACAAGTATGAGACATCTAAAATTCCGTAATGGCGACCCGATTCGGAATCTGTTGTCCTCATTGATTTCTGAGCTTCCTAGCGGCAACAGCGCCACCATTTGTCTGCCATTGAAATTGCACAAAAAAATTCAAAAAAAAAAAAACTTTTGCCTACGTACTAAGTAGGCCACTGCGAATCTTTTTCCCTCTTGAGAGTTTTGTCTAAAATGTCCAGAAGGGGGCGCAAAGCGAACCCGGAAGTGTTTTGACACTTGTGTTTTTTTCCAGATTTTTTTTTTTTTTTTTAGGGTTAGGCTTAGTGTATACAAGTCTGCGGGTTAGGTTTAGGGTGAGGGTTTGAGATAGGTAGTAGTTGTAGTACTAAGACTGGTTAGGGTTAGTGTATACAAGTCTGCGGGTTAGGTTCAGGGTGAGGGTTTGAGATAGGTTGTAGTTGTAGTACTAAGACAAGTCTAAGTCCACATCAAGAAGGTTTTTTTTTTTTTTTTTTTTTTGGTTTAGTTTCTTTTTTTTTTTTTTTTTTTTTTGATTTTTTTTTTTTTTTTTTTGAATTTTTTTTACTTTTTTTTTTTAATTTTTTTTCTTTTTTTGCATGTTTCAAGTGATTTGGGATCGACTGGTAATAGTCCCCAGTGCACTTATTTTGGTGTCCCCAAGCTCTGGGACTTAGTAAAATTTACCCCAGACCTTAGGAGTGTCGTAGAGCGACGGGACCAATTCCATTAAATCCGGCATGAAAAAGTGATTCAGAAAATGTGTTGTTTGAAAAAAAATAATAATAATTGAGCTCTAGGGGCTGAAAAAACGTGTCTCTTTTGATTTGGCGGAGAGTTAGCAGTGTCGGAGAGCTACGAAACCACTTCCATCGGATTCGGGACGCTTCAAACATTTAGAAACAGTCTTGTTTGTGAAGACAGCAATTTTTTTGAATATCTTATTGAATTTTAAAGCTGCAAGGCCGCAAAATAAAGCCTAAAATGTCAACGCTTGACCTTTGGGTCTTCGGAGTGTCTTTGAGCGTCGGGAGTTGGCTCCCTAGACTCACTTTTTCCCGCTGAATACAGCCGTGGTGGTCTCGTGTCTCTACGATGTCGGGAAGTGGGTGTAATAGCCACTTAGCCGCCAGAAAACTTCTGTAAAAAACCGAGACCATTTTCCGACTCAGAACGACGAGGCGGACGCGCTGATATGTGTTTCCCAGCACACGGACTTACGGTTCTCTTAATTGGCTAGGGTTAGGGTTAGTTTTCAACGCGCGATAGCTCTTGAACGATACGTCCGTCAGACAAGTAATTGACGTTGGCGTTTCCAGCTTTCCGAGGCCTACGATCTGATATGTCCGCCATTGTCGTGCGACCCCCGTAGCCCCTAACCCTAACCCTAGATAACCCTAGTTTTACCTGATCGAAAGGCTTATAGGGTTACCGATGCTAAGAATGTGTTTTTGGTTGAAATGCTAAACTTAAAATTGAGTACCAGAAGCGAGCCACATATCATCGCGTTCGTCTTATCGATGGCTACGCGTGGACGTGACTAACTTTTATTTCCTTTGTGGGAGGAGCTATCGCACTTTAAAGGCTAACCCTAGGGTTAGGAACCGTGCGACCGTGTGCGGAGAGACACATATCCAAATGTCCGTCTCGACAAGCTATATAACATACTAAAAGATGGGACCGTGTCGACCTTTGTGGGAGGAGCTATCGCACTTTAAAGGCTAACCCTAGGGTTAGGAACCGTGCGACCGTATTTTACAAAATACTTTTTACAAAATACTTTTTACAAAATCTTTTTACAAAATACTTTTTACAATGTCTTTAGCAGGCAAAATATTTTGCAGGCAAATTATTTTGCAGGCAAATTATTTTGCAGGCAAATTATTTTGCAGGCAAATTATTTTGCAGGCAAATTATCTTGGCAAATTATTTTGCAGGCAAATTATTTTGCAGGCAAATTATTTTTTTAGGCAAATTATTAGGGTTTTGGCAAATTATTTTGCAGGCAAATTATTTAGCAGGCAAAATATTTTGCAGGCAAATTATTTTGCAGGCAAATTATTTAGCAGGCAAATTATTTTGCAGGCAAATTATTAGGGTTTTGGCAAATTATTTTGGCAAATTATTTTGCAGGCAAATTATTTAGCAGGCTTTGGCAAATTATTTTGCAGGCAAATTATTTAGCAGGCAAATTATTTAGCAAAATACTTTTTACAAAATACTTTTTACAAAATACTTTTTGGCAAATTATTTTGGCAAATTATTTTTTGGCAAATTATTTTGCAGGCAAATTATTTTGCAGGCAAATTATTTTGCAGGCAAATTATTTAGCAGGCAAATTATTTAGCAGGCAAATTATTTTTTTAGGCAAATTATTAGGGTTTTGGCAAATTATTTTGCAGGCAAATTATTTAGCAGGCAAAATATTTTGCAGGCAAATTATTTTGCAGGCAAATTATTTAGCAGGCAAATTATTTTTTTAGGCAAATTATTAGGGTTTTGGCAAATTATTTTGCAGGCAAATTATTTAGCAGGCAAAATATTTTGCAGGCAAATTATTTTGCAGGCAAATTATTTTGCAGGCAAATTATTTTGCAGGCAAATTATTTTGCAGGCAAATTATTTTGCAGGCAAATTATCTTGGCAAATTATTTTGCAGGCAAATTATTTTGCAGGCAAATTATCTTGGCAAATTATTTTGCAGGCAAATTATTTTGCAGGCAAATTATTTTGCAGGCAAATTATTTTACAAAATACTTTTTACAAAATACTTTTTACAAAATCTTTTTACAAAATACTTTTTACAATGTCTTTAGCAGGCAAAATATTTAGCAGGCAAATTATTTTGCAGGCAAATTATTTTGCAGGCAAATTATTTTGCAGGCAAATTATTTTGCAGGCAAATTATCTTGGCAAATTATTTTGCAGGCAAATTATTTTGCAGGCAAATTATTTTTTTAGGCAAATTATTAGGGTTTTGGCAAATTATTTTGCAGGCAAATTATTTAGCAGGCAAAATATTTTGCAGGCAAATTATTTTGCAGGCAAATTATTTAGCAGGCAAATTATTTTTTTAGGCAAATTATTAGGGTTTTGGCAAATTATTTTGCAGGCAAATTATTTAGCAGGCAAAATATTTTGCAGGCAAATTATTTTGCAGGCAAATTATTTTGCAGGCAAATTATTTAGCAGGCAAAATATTTTGCAGGCAAATTATTTTGCAGGCAAATTATTTTGCAGGCAAATTATTTTGCAGGCAAATTATTTGCAGGCAAATTATTTTTTTAAGCAAATTATTAGGGTTTTGGCAAATTATTTTGCAGGCAAATTATTTTGCAGGCAAATTATTTTACAAAATACTTTTTACAAAATACTTTTTACAAAATCTTTTTACAAAATACTTTTTACAAAATACTTTTTGGCAAATTATTTTGGCAAATTATTTTTTGGCAAATTATTTTGCAGGCAAATTATTTAGCAGGCAAATTATTTAGCAGGCAAATTATTTTGCAGGCAAATTATTTTGCAGGCAAATTATTTTGCAGGCAAATTATTTAGCAGGCAAATTATTTTGCAGGCAAATTATTTTGCAGGCAAATTATTTTGCAGGCAAATTATTAAATACTTTTTACAAAATACTTTTTACAAAATACTTTTTGCAAAATACTTTTTGGCAAATTATTTTGGCAAATTATTTTGGCAAATTATTTTGGGGGGCAAATTATTTTGCAGGCAAATTATTTTTTTAGGCAAATTATTAGGGTTTTGGCAAATTATTTTGCAGGCAAATTATTTTGCAGGCAAATTATTTTACAAAATACTTTTTACAAAATACTTTTTACAAAATACTTTTTACAAAATACTTTTTACAAAATACTTTTTACAAAATACTTTTTACAAAATACTTTTTGGCAAATTATTTTGGCAAATTATTTTTTGGCAAATTATTTTTTGGCAAATTATTTAGCAGGCAAATTATTTAGCAGGCAAATTATTTTGCAGGCAAATTATTGGGGTTTTGGCAAATTATTTTGCAGGCAAATTATTTTGCAGGCAAATTATTTTGCAGGCAAATTATTTTACAAAATACTTTTTACAAAATACTTTTTACAAAATACTTTTTACAAAATACTTTTTACAAAATACTTTTTACAAAATACTTTTTACAAAATACTTTTTACAAAATACTTTTTGGCAAATTATTTTGGCAAATTATTTTTTGGCAAATTATTTTGCAGGCAAATTATTTTGCAGGCAAATTATTTAGCAGGCAAATTATTTTGGCAAATTATTTTGCAGGCAAATTATTTTGCAGGCAAATTATTTTGCAAAATACTTTTTACAAAATACTTTTTACAAAATACTTTTTACAAAATACTTTTTACAAAATACTTTTTACAAAATACTTTTTACAAAATACTTTTTGCAAAATACTTGTTGGCAAATTATTTTGGCAAATTATTTTGGGGGGCAAATTATTTTGCAGGCAAATTATTTTGCAGGCAAATAATTTTTTAGGCAAATTTATAGGGTTTTGGCAAATTATTTTGCAGGCAAATTATTTTGCAGGCAAATTATTTTACAAAATACTTTTTACAAAATACTTTTTACAAAATACTTTTTACAAAATACTTTTTACAAAATACTTTTTACAAAATACTTTTTGGCAAATTATTTTGGCAAATTATTTAGCAGGCAAATTATTTTGCAGGCAAATTATTTTGCAGGCAAATTATTTTACAAAATACTTTTTACAAAATACTTTTTACAAAATACTTTTTACAAAATACTTTTTACAAAATACTTTTTACAAAATACTTTTTACAAAATACTTTTTACAATTTGCAAATTATTTAGCAGGCAAATAATTTTTTTAGGCAAATTATTAGGGTTTTGGCAAATTATTTTTTGGCAAATTATTTAGCAGGCAAATTATTTTGCAGGCAAATTATTTTGCAGGCAAATTATTTAGCAGGCAAAATATTTTGCAGGCAAATTATTTTGCAGGCAAATTATTTAGCAGGCAAATTATTTTGCAGGCAAATTATTAGGGTTTTGGCAAATTATTTTTTTTGGCAAATTATTAGGGTTTTGGCAAATTATTTTGCAGGCAAATTATTTTGCAGGCAAATTATTTTGCAGGCAAATTATTTAGCAAAATACTTTTTACAAAATACTTTTTACAAAATACTTTTTGGCAAATTATTTTGGCAAATTATTTTTTGGCAAATTATTTTTTGGCAAATTATTTTGCAGGCAAATTATTTTGGCAAATTATTTTGCAGGCAAATTATTTTGCAGGCAAATTATTTTGCAGGCAAATTATTTTGCAAAATACTTTTTACAAAATACTTTTTACAAAATACTTTTTACAAAATACTTTTTACAAAATACTTTTTACAAAATACTTTTTACAAAATACTTTTTACAAAATACTTTTTACAAAATACTTTTTGCAAAATACTTGTTGGCAAATTATTTTGGCAAATTATTTTGGCAAATTATTTTGGGGGGCAAATTATTTTGCAGGCAAATTATTTTGCAGGCAAATTATTTTTTTAGGCAAATTTATAGGGTTTTGGCAAATTATTTTGCAGGCAAATTATTTAGCAGGCAAAATATTTTGCAGGCAAATTATTTTGCAGGCAAATTATTTAGCAGGCAAATTATTTTTTTAGGCAAATTATTAGGGTTTTGGCAAATTATTTTGCAGGCAAATTATTTAGCAGGCAAAATATTTTGCAGGCAAATTATTTTGCAGGCAAATTATTTTGCAGGCAAATTATTTAGCAGGCAAAATATTTTGCAGGCAAATTATTTTGCAGGCAAATTATTTTGCAGGCAAATTATTTTGCAGGCAAATTATTTTGCAGGCAAATTATTTTTTTAAGCAAATTATTAGGGTTTTGGCAAATTATTTTGCAGGCAAATTATTTTGCAGGCAAATTATTTTACAAAATACTTTTTACAAAATACTTTTTACAAAATACTTTTTACAAAATCTTTTTACAAAATACTTTTTACAAAATACTTTTTGGCAAATTATTTTGGCAAATTATTTTTTGGCAAATTATTTTGCAGGCAAATTATTTTTTGGCAAATTATTTAGCAGGCAAATTATTTTGCAGGCAAATTATTTTGCAGGCAAATTATTTTGCAGGCAAATTATTTAGCAGGCAAATTATTTTGCAGGCAAATTATTTTGCAGGCAAATTATTTAGCAGGCAAATTATTAAATACTTTTTACAAAATACTTTTTACAAAATACTTTTTGCAAAATACTTTTTGGCAAATTATTTTGGCAAATTATTTTGGCAAATTATTTTGGGGGGCAAATTATTTTGCAGGCAAATTATTTTTTTAGGCAAATTATTAGGGTTTTGGCAAATTATTTTGCAGGCAAATTATTTTGCAGGCAAATTATTTTACAAAATACTTTTTACAAAATACTTTTTACAAAATACTTTTTACAAAATACTTTTTACAAAATACTTTTTGGCAAATTATTTTGGCAAATTATTTTTTGGCAAATTATTTTTTGGCAAATTATTTTGCAGGCAAATTATTTTGGCAAATTATTTTGCAGGCAAATTATTTTGCAGGCAAATTATTTTGCAAAATACTTTTTACAAAATACTTTTTACAAAATACTTTTTACAAAATACTTTTTACAAAATACTTTTTACAAAATACTTTTTACAAAATACTTTTTACAAAATACTTTTTACAAAATACTTTTTGGCAAATTATTTTGGCAAATTATTTTTTGGCAAATTATTTTTTGGCAAATTATTTTGCAGGCAAATTATTTTGGCAAATTATTTTGCAGGCAAATTATTTTGCAGGCAAATTATTTTGCAGGCAAATTATTTTGCAAAATACTTTTTACAAAATACTTTTTACAAAATACTTTTTACAAAATACTTTTTACAAAATACTTTTTACAAAATACTTTTTACAAAATACTTTTTACAAAATACTTTTTGCAAAATACTTGTTGGCAAATTATTTTGGCAAATTATTTTGGCAAATTATTTTGGGGGGCAAATTATTTTGCAGGCAAATTATTTTGCAGGCAAATTATTTTTTTAGGCAAATTTATAGGGTTTTGGCAAATTATTTTGCAGGAAAATTATTTTGCAGGCAAATTATTTTACAAAATACTTTTTACAAAATACTTTTTACAAAATACTTTTTACAAAATACTTTTTACAAAATACTTTTTACAAAATACTTTTTACAAAATACTTTTTACAAAATACTTTTTACAAAATACTTTTTACAAAATACTTTTTACAAAATACTTTTTGGCAAATTATTTTGGCAAATTATTTTTTGGCAAATAATTTTTTGGCAAAATATTTTGCAGGCAAATTTTTTTGCAGGCAAATTATTTTGCAGGCAAATTATTTTTTTAGGCAAATTATTAGGGTTTTGGCAAATTATTTTGCAGGCAAATTATTTAGCAGGCAAATTATTTTGCAGGCAAATTATTTTGCAGGCAAATTATCTTGGCAAATTATTTTGCAGGCAAATTATTTTGCAGGCAAATTATCTTGGCAAATTATTTTGCAGGCAAATTATTTTACAAAATACTTTTTACAAAATACTTTTTACAAAATACTTTTTGCAAAATACTTTTTACAAAATACTTTTTACAAAATACTTTTTACAAAATACTTTTTGCAAAATACTTTTTGGCAAATTATTTTGGCAAATTATTTTGGGGGGCAAATTATTTTGCAGGCAAATTATTTTGCAGGCAAATTATTTTGCAGGCAAATTATTTTGCAGGCAAATTATTTTGCAGGCAAATTATTTTGCAGGCAAATTATCTTGGCAAATTATTTTGCAGGCAAATTATTTTGCAGGCAAATTATCTTGGCAAATTATTTTGCAGGCAAATTATTTTGCAGGCAAATTATTTTGCAGGCAAATTATTTTACAAAATACTTTTTACAAAATACTTTTTACAAAATACTTTTTACAAAATACTTTTTACAAAATACTTTTTACAAAATACTTTTTACAAAATACTTTTTGCAAAATACTTTTTGGCAAATTATTTTGGCAAATTATTTTGGGGGGCAAATTATTTTGCAGGCAAATTATTTTGCAGGCAAATTATTTTGCAGGCAAATTATTTTTTTAGGCAAATTATTAGGGTTTTGGCAAATTATTTTGCAGGCAAATTATTTTGCAGGCAAATTATTTTGCAAAATACTTTTTACAAAATACTTTTTACAAAATACTTTTTACAAAATACTTTTTACAAAATACTTTTTACAAAATACTTTTTGGCAAATTATTTTGGCAAATTATTTTTTGGCAAATTATTTTGGCAAATTATTTTGGGGGGCAAATTATTTTGCAGGCAAATTATTTTGCAGGCAAATTATTTTTTTAGGCAAATTTATAGGGTTTTGGCAAATTATTTTGCAGGCAAATTATTTTGCAGGCAAATTATTTTACAAAATACTTTTTACAAAATACTTTTTACAAAATACTTTTTACAAAATACTTTTTGGCAAATTATTTTGGCAAATTATTTAGCAGGCAAATTATTTTGCAGGCAAATTATTTTGCAGGCAAATTATTTTACAAAATACTTTTTACAAAATACTTTTTACAAAATACTTTTTACAAAATACTTTTTACAAAATACTTTTTACAAAATACTTTTTACAAAATACTTTTTGGCAAATTATTTTGGCAAATTATTTTTTGGCAAATTATTTTGCAGGCAAATTATTTTGCAGGCAAATTATTTTGCAGGCAAATTATTTAGCAGGCAAATAATTTTTTTAGGCAAATTATTAGGGTTTTGGCAAATTATTTTGCAGGCAAATTATTTAGCAGGCAAATTATTTTGCAGGCAAATTATTTTGCAGGCAAATTATTTAGCAGGCAAAATATTTTGCAGGCAAATTATTTTGCAGGCAAATTATTTAGCAGGCAAATTATTTTGCAGGCAAATTATTAGGGTTTTGGCAAATTATTTTTTTAGGCAAATTATTAGGGTTTTGGCAAATTATTTTGCAGGCAAATTATTTTGCAGGCAAATTATTTTGCAGGCAAATTATTTAGCAAAATACTTTTTACAAAATACTTTTTACAAAATACTTTTTACAAAATACTTTTTGGCAAATTATTTTGGCAAATTATTTTTTGGCAAATTATTTTTTGGCAAATTATTTTGCAGGCAAATTATTTTGGCAAATTATTTTGCAGGCAAATTATTTTGCAGGCAAATTATTTTGCAAAATACTTTTTACAAAATACTTTTTACAAAATACTTTTTACAAAATACTTTTTACAAAATACTTTTTACAAAATACTTTTTACAAAATACTTTTTACAAAATACTTTTTGCAAAATACTTGTTGGCAAATTATTTTGGCAAATTATTTTGGCAAATTATTTTGGGGGGCAAATTATTTTGCAGGCAAATTATTTTGCAGGCAAATTATTTTTTTAGGCAAATTTATAGGGTTTTGGCAAATTATTTTGCAGGCAAATTATTTTGCAGGCAAATTATTTTAGAAAATACTTTTTACAAAATACTTTTTACAAAATACTTTTTACAAAATACTTTTTACAAAATACTTTTTACAAAATACTTTTTGGCAAATTATTTTGGCAAATTATTTTTTGGCAAATTATTTTTTGGCAAATTATTTTGCAGGCAAATTATTTTGCAGGCAAATTATTTAGCAGGCAAATTATTTTACAAAATACTTTTTAAAATATACTTTTTACAAAATACTTTTTACAAAATACTTTTTACAAAATACTTTTTACAAAATACTTTTTGGCAAATTATTTTGGCAAATTATTTTTTGGCAAATTATTAGGGTTTTGGCAAATTATTTTGCAGGCAAATTATTTTGCAGGCAAATTATTTTACAAAATACTTTTTAAAATATACTTTTTACAAAATACTTTTTACAAAATACTTTTTACAAAATACTTTTTACAAAATACAATTTCCACAATTGCCAATTTCCGCAATTTCCAAAATTTCCAATTTCCGTAATTTCCGCAATTTCCAATTTCCGCAATTTCCGCAATTTCCAATTTCCGCAATTTCCGCAATTTCCGCAATTTCCAATTTCCGCAATTTCCGCAATTTCCGCAATTTCCATAATTTCCACAATTTCCAATTTCCGCAATTTCCGCAATTTCCAATTTCTGCAATTTCCAATTTTCGCAATTTCCAATTTCCGCAATTTCCAATTTCCGCAATTTCCGCAATTGCCAATTCCCGCAATTTCCAAAATTTCCACAATTTCCGCAATTTCCGCAATTTCCAATTTCGGCAATTTCCAATTTCCGCTATTTCCACAATTGCCAATTTCCGCAATTTCCACAATTTCCAATTTCCTCAATTTCCGCAATTTCCAATTTGGTAATTGCGGAAATTGCGGAAATTAGAAATTGTGGAAATTGTGGAAATTGCGGAAATTGGAAAATGTGGAAATTGCGGAAATTGCGGAAATTGCGGAAATTGTGGAAATTGCGGAAATTGGAAATTGCGGAAATTGGAAATTGCGGAAATTGCGGAAATTGGAAATTGCGGAAATTGGAAATTGCGGAAATTGCGGAAATTTTGGAAATTTTGGAAATTGCGGAAATTGGCAATTGCGGAAATTGCGGAAATTGGAAATTGCGGAAATTGGAAATTGCGGAAATTGCGGAAATTGGAAATTGCGGAAAAAAGGTTTTATTATAAAAAATAACCCATCCTTTTTTTTCTAACACTCCGCAATTTGCTAATGTTTCCCATCCTTTCCGGTAAATACAACACATTGAGCAGGGCACTGCAGGGAGTTGAACCCCGTTCCGGTAAACCAGAAGTCCGACACCAGTGCCTTAGTTTTTGTGTTGTTCATTTACAGGTCCAGGTGTGCATACGCATGTGCGCCTGTGCGTGTGTAGGTGCACGCTTCAATATAACCCATCGTTTTTTTCATTTTTTCAATATTGTCAAATCATCAAAAATGATGAAAAACGGCGCGCTATAGTATGCCGTACGATATGGGCTATAGCCCATGGTCCAAAATGATGAGAAACGAGGCTAACTTTTTTTTCCAAAATTTAAAAAAACATGGGTGTTACATTCCCCTTTTTAGGTCTAGGGGTATAAGAAGAGGATGCAACACGGCTGGCATGATAATTGTTATTTATTCACGTTATAAGGATAAGGTATCATAATAATAAACAATAAAGATGTACAACTGGAATACAAACGAAAAGACAGGCTATATGGGGCAACTCAAAGAAACCATCAAAACTATCTAGCCCTATTCTAAAGTATCGCACAACACTCTTACCTAACTCTAACCAATGAATGAAATGAAATGTACACAAAGTCAATCTACCTAAACTGTCTACGCTAACTACTGCCTAACAAAGATTTACAAAAAGTACGCACCGATACGCCGTAAGTATATATTATATATTATATATCTCTATATATATATATATATATATAATTATAATCAGTTGTATCTTTAAGCTCTGAACCACCAATGACCGAAATAAAGCTCAGGGGACCACACACAGGTTTAGCCCCTGGCCTATGCTTATTAAACAGATTTGATCTTGAGCGTTTTAACTAGCTCCTACACGGACAAAGTACTGCTCAGTATGAGGTGACTGAGAGACAATGCCAATGAGTGCATGTCACAGGTGCTGCTAAGTAGTCTTCACAGTCTAGTCCTCTGAGCGCGGATTGGCTCCTGGTGACTAGGAGGTGGGCAGACAGCAAGGAGGTTGATGGTTCTTCTCCGCCTCCACGCCCCACAGCAGACCAGACCTGTGACTGAAAGTGTTGATCAGCACTCTGTACAATGCAACCCATTCATGATATATTATATATACATATATATACACATACAAACATAACCACGTTATCATATGATATATATATATATATATATATATATATATATATAAATATAATCATTACTTTATCATCTCATAACTATAAACATACTCCCCGATTATGTAACAATGGGCTATAACCCATCGTTTTTGTCATTTTGTCATTTTTTTCAAATCGTCAAAAATGATGAAAAACGGCGCGCTATAGTATGCCGTACGATATGGGCTATAGCCCATGGTCCAAAATGATGAGAAACGAGGCTAACTTTTTTTCCCCCAAAATTTCAAAAACATGGGCTATAACCCATCGTTTTTGTCATTTCGTCATTTTTGTCAAATCCTCAAAAATGATGAAAAACGGCGCGCTATAGTATGCCGTACGATATGGGCTATAGCCCATGGTCCAAAATGATGAGAAACGAGGCTAACTTTTTTTTTCAAAATTTCAAAAACATGGGCTATAACCCATCGTTTTTGTAATTTCGTCATTTTTTTTCAAATCGTCAAAAATGATGAAAAACGGCGCGCTATAGTATGCCGTACGATATGGGCTATAGCCCATGGTCCAAAATGATGAGAAACGAGGCTAACTTTTTTTTCCAAAATTTCAAAAAACATGGGCTATAACCCATCGTTGTTGTCATTTTTTTCAAATCCTCAAAAATGATGAAAAACGGCGCGCTATAGTATGCCGTACGATATGGGCTATAGCCCATGGTCCAAAATGATGAGAAACGAGGCTAACTTTTTTTTCCAAAATTTCTAAAAACATGGGCTATAACCCATCGTTTTTGTCATTTCGTCATTTTTTTCAAATCCTCAAAAATGATGAAAAACGGCGCGCTATAGTATGCCGTACGATATGGGCTATAGCCCATGGTCCAAAATGATGAGAAACGAGGCTAACTTTTTTTTTCAAAATTTCTAAAAACATGGGCTATAACCCATCGTTTTTGTCATTTCGTCATTTTTTTCAAATCCTCAAAAATGATGAAAAACGGCGCGCTATAGTATGCCGTACGATATGGGCTATAGCCAATGGTCCAAAATGATGAGAAACGAGGCTAACTTTTTTTTTCAAAATTTCAAAAAACATGGGCTATAACCCATCGTTTTTGTCATTTCGTCATTTTTTTCAAATCCTCAAAAATGATGAAAAACGGCGCGCTATAGTATGCCGTACGATATGGGCTATAGCCCATGGTCCAAAATGATGAGAAACGAGGCTAACTTTTTTTTTCAAAATTTCAAAAAACATGGGCTATAACCCATCGTTTTTGTCATTTCGTCATTTTTTTCAAATCCTCAAAAATGATGAAAAACGGCGCGCTATAGTATGCCGTACGATATGGGCTATAGCCAATGGTCCAAAATGATGAGAAACGAGGCTAACTTTTTTTTTCAAAATTTCAAAAAACATGGGCTATAACCCATCGTTTTTGTCATTTCGTCATTTTTTTCAAATCCTCAAAAATGATGAAAAACGGCGCGCTATAGTATGCCGTACGATATGGGCTATAGCCCATGGTCCAAAATGATGAGAAACGAGGCTAACTTTTTTTTTCAAAATTTCAAAAAACATGGGCTATAACCCATCGTTTTTGTCATTTCGTCATTTTTTTCAAATCCTCAAAAATGATGAAAAACGGCGCGCTATAGTATGCCGTACGATATGGGCTATAGCCAATGGTCCAAAATGATGAGAAACGAGGCTAACTTTTTTTTTCAAAATTTCAAAAAACATGGGCTATAACCCATCGTTTTTGTCATTTCGTCATTTTTTTCAAATCCTCAAAAATGATGAAAAACGGCGCGCTATAGTATGCCGTACGATATGGGCTATAGCCCATGGTCCAAAATGATGAGAAACGAGGCTATCTTTTTTTTTCAAAATGTCTAAAAACATGGGCTATAACCCATCGTTTTTGTCATTTCGTCATTTTTTTCAAATCCTCAAAAATGATGAAAAACGGCGCGCTATAGTATGCCGTACGATATGGGCTATAGCCCATGGTCCAAAATGATGAGAAACGAGGCTAACTTTTTTTTCCAAAATTTCTAAAAACATGGGCTATAACCCATCGTTTTTGTCATTTCGTCATTTTTTTCAAATCCTCAAAAATGATGAAAAACGGCGCGCTATAGTATGCCGTACGATATGGGCTATAGCCAATGGTCCAAAATGATGAGAAACGAGGCTAACTTTTTTTTTCAAAATTTCAAAAAACATGGGCTATAACCCATCGTTTTTGTCATTTCGTCATTTTTTTCAAATCCTCAAAAATGATGAAAAACGGCGCGCTATAGTATGCCGTACGATATGGGCTATAGCCCATGGTCCAAAATGATGAGAAACGAGGCTATCTTTTTTTTTCAAAATGTCTAAAAACATGGGCTATAACCCATCGTTTTTGTCATTTCGTCATTTTTTTCAAATCCTCAAAAATGATGAAAAACGGCGCGCTATAGTATGCCGTACGATATGGGCTATAGCCCATGGTCCAAAATGATGAGAAACGAGGCTAACTTTTTTTTCCAAAATTTCTAAAAACATGGGCTATAACCCATCGTTTTTGTCATTTCGTCATTTTTTTCAAATCCTCAAAAATGATGAAAAACGGCGCGCTATAGTATGCCGTACGATATGGGCTATAGCCCATGGTCCAAAATGATGAGAAACGAGGCTAACTTTTTTTTCCAAAATTTCTAAAAACATGGGCTATAACCCATCGTTTTTGTCATTTCGTCATTTTTTTCAAATCCTCAAAAATGATGAAAAACGGCGCGCTATAGTATGCCGTACGATATGGGCTATAGCCAATGGTCCAAAATGATGAGAAACGAGGCTAACTTTTTTTTTCAAAATTTCAAAAAACATGGGCTATAACCCATCGTTTTTGTCATTTCGTCATTTTTTTCAAATCCTCAAAAATGATGAAAAACGGCGCGCTATAGTATGCCGTACGATATGGGCTATAGCCCATGGTCCAAAATGATGAGAAACGAGGCTATCTTTTTTTTTCAAAATGTCTAAAAACATGGGCTATAACCCATCGTTTTTGTCATTTCGTCATTTTTTTCAAATCCTCAAAAATGATGAAAAACGGCGCGCTATAGTATGCCGTACGATATGGGCTATAGCCCATGGTCCAAAATGATGAGAAACGAGGCTAACTTTTTTTTCCAAAATTTCTAAAAACATGGGCTATAACCCATCGTTTTTGTCATTTCGTCATTTTTTTCAAATCCTCAAAAATGATGAAAAACGGCGCGCTATAGTATGCCGTACGATATGGGCTATAGCCCATGGTCCAAAATGATGAGAAACGAGGCTAACTTTTTTTTGCAAAATTTCAAAAAACATGGGCTATAACCCATCGTTTTTGTCATTTCGTCATTTTTTTCAAATCCTCAAAAATGATGAAAAACGGCGCGCTATAGTATGCCGTACGATATGGGCTATAGCCCATGGTCCAAAATGATGAGAAACGAGGCTAACTTTTTTTTTCAAAATTTCTAAAAACATGGGCTATAACCCATCGTTTTTGTCATTTCGTCATTTTTTTCAAATCCTCAAAAATGATGAAAAACGGCGCGCTATAGTATGCCGTACGATATGGGCTATAGCCCATGGTCCAAAATGATGAGAAACGAGGCTAACTTTTTTTTTCAAAATTTCAAAAAACATGGGCTATAACCCATCGTTTTTGTCATTTCGTCATTTTTTTTAAATCCTCAAAAATGATGAAAAACGGCGCGCTATAGTATGCCGTACGATATGGGCTATAGCCCATGGTCCAAAATGATGAGAAACGAGGCTAACTTTTATTTTCAAAATTTCAAAAAACATGGGCTATAACCCATCGTTTTTGTCATTTCGTCATTTTTTTCAAATCCTCAAAAATGATGAAAAACGGCGCGCTATAGTATGCCGTACGATATGGGCTATAGCCCATGGTCCAAAATGATGAGAAACGAGGCTAACTTTTTTTTTCAAAATTTCAAAAAACATGGGCTATAACCCATCGTTTTTGTCATTTCGTCATTTTTTTCAAATCCTCAAAAATGATGAAAAACGGCGCGCTATAGTATGCCGTACGATATGGGCTATAGCCCATGGTCCAAAATGATGAGAAACGAGGCTAACTTTTTTTTTCAAAATTTCAAAAAACATGGGCTATAACCCATCGTTTTTGTCATTTCGTCATTTTTTTCAAATCCTCAAAAATGATGAAAAACGGCGCGCTATAGTATGCCGTACGATATGGGCTATAGCCCATGGTCCAAAATGATGAGAAACGAGGCTAACTTTTTTTTTCAAAATTTCAAAAAACATGGGCTATAACCCATCGTTTTTGTCATTTCGTCATTTTTTTCAAATCCTCAAAAATGATGAAAAACGGCGCGCTATAGTATGCCGTACGATATGGGCTATAGCCCATGGTCCAAAATGATGAGAAACGAGGCTAACTTTTTTTTCCAAAATTTCTAAAAACATGGGCTATAACCCATCGTTTTTGTCATTTCGTCATTTTTTTCAAATCCTCAAAAATGATGAAAAACGGCGCGCTATAGTATGCCGTACGATATGGGCTATAGCCAATGGTCCAAAATGATGAGAAACGAGGCTAACTTTTTTTTTCAAAATTTCAAAAAACATGGGCTATAACCCATCGTTTTTGTCATTTCGTCATTTTTTTCAAATCCTCAAAAATGATGAAAAACGGCGCGCTATAGTATGCCGTACGATATGGGCTATAGCCCATGGTCCAAAATGATGAGAAACGAGGCTAACTTTTTTTTCCAAAATTTCTAAAAACATGGGCTATAACCCATCGTTTTTGTCATTTCGTCATTTTTTTCAAATCCTCAAAAATGATGAAAAACGGCGCGCTATAGTATGCCGTACGATATGGGCTATAGCCCATGGTCCAAAATGATGAGAAACGAGGCTAACTTTTTTTTGCAAAATTTCAAAAAACATGGGCTATAACCCATCGTTTTTGTCATTTCGTCATTTTTTTCAAATCCTCAAAAATGATGAAAAACGGCGCGCTATAGTATGCCGTACGATATGGGCTATAGCCCATGGTCCAAAATGATGAGAAACGAGGCTAACTTTTTTTTTCAAAATTTCTAAAAACATGGGCTATAACCCATCGTTTTTGTCATTTCGTCATTTTTTTCAAATCCTCAAAAATGATGAAAAACGGCGCGCTATAGTATGCCGTACGATATGGGCTATAGCCCATGGTCCAAAATGATGAGAAACGAGGCTAACTTTTTTTTTCAAAATTTCAAAAAACATGGGCTATAACCCATCGTTTTTGTCATTTCGTCATTTTTTTAAATCCTCAAAAATGATGAAAAACGGCGCGCTATAGTATGCCGTACGATATGGGCTATAGCCCATGGTCCAAAATGATGAGAAACGAGGCTAACTTTTATTTTCAAAATTTCAAAAAACATGGGCTATAACCCATCGTTTTTGTCATTTCGTCATTTTTTTCAAATCCTCAAAAATGATGAAAAACGGCGCGCTATAGTATGCCGTACGATATGGGCTATAGCCCATGGTCCAAAATGATGAGAAACGAGGCTAACTTTTTTTTTCAAAATTTCAAAAAACATGGGCTATAACCCATCGTTTTTGTCATTTCGTCATTTTTTTCAAATCCTCAAAAATGATGAAAAACGGCGCGCTATAGTATGCCGTACGATATGGGCTATAGCCCATGGTCCAAAATGATGAGAAACGAGGCTAACTTTTTTTTTCAAAATTTCAAAAAACATGGGCTATAACCCATCGTTTTTGTCATTTCGTCATTTTTTTCAAATCCTCAAAAATGATGAAAAACGGCGCGCTATAGTATGCCGTACGATATGGGCTATAGCCCATGGTCCAAAATGATGAGAAACGAGGCTAACTTTTTTTTTCAAAATTTCAAAAAACATGGGCTATAACCCATCGTTTTTGTCATTTCGTCATTTTTTTCAAATCCTCAAAAATGATGAAAAACGGCGCGCTATAGTATGCCGTACGATATGGGCTATAGCCAATGGTCCAAAATGATGAGAAACGAGGCTAACTTTTTTTTCAAAATTTCAAAAAACATGGGCTATAACCCATCGTTTTTGTCATTTCGTCATTTTTTTCAAATCCTCAAAAATGATGAAAAACTGCGCGCTATAGTATGCCGTACGATATGGGCTATAGCCCATGGTCCAAAATGATGAGAAACGAGGCTAACTTTTTTTTGCAAAATTTCAAAAAACATGGGCTATAACCCATCGTTTTTGTCATTTCGTCATTTTTTTCAAATCCTCAAAAATGATGAAAAACGGCGCGCTATAGTATGCCGTACGATATGGGCTATAGCCCATGGTCCAAAATGATGAGAAACGAGGCTAACTTTTTTTTTCAAAATTTCTAAAAACATGGGCTATAACCCATCGTTTTTGTCATTTCGTCATTTTTTTCAAATCCTCAAAAATGATGAAAAACGGCGCGCTATAGTATGCCGTACGATATGGGCTATAGCCCATGGTCCAAAATGATGAGAAACGAGGCTAACTTTTATTTTCAAAATTTCAAAAAACATGGGCTATAACCCATCGTTTTTGTCATTTCGTCATTTTTTTCAATCCTCAAAAATGATGAAAAACGGCGCGCTATAGTATGCCGTACGATATGGGCTATAGCCCATGGTCCAAAATGATGAGAAACGAGGCTTAACTTTTTTTTTCAAAATTTCAAAAAACATGGGCTATAACCCATCGTTTTTGTCATTTCGTCATTTTTTTCAAATCCTCAAAAATGATGAAAAACGGCGCGCTATAGTATGCCGTACGATATGGGCTATAGCCCATGGTCCAAAATGATGAGAAACGAGGCTAACTTTTTTTTTCAAAATTTCAAAAAACATGGGCTATAACCCATCGTTTTTGTCATTTCGTCATTTTTTTCAAATCCTCAAAAATGATGAAAAACGGCGCGCTATAGTATGCCGTACGATATGGGCTATAGCCCATGGTCCAAAATGATGAGAAACGAGGCTAACTTTTTTTTTCAAAATTTCAAAAAACATGGGCTATAACCCATCGTTTTTGTCATTTCGTCATTTTTTTCAAATCCTCAAAAATGATGAAAAACGGCGCGCTATAGTATGCCGTACGATATGGGCTATAGCCCATGGTCCAAAATGATGAGAAACGAGGCTAACTTTTTTTTTCAAAATTTCAAAAAACATGGGCTATAACCCATCGTTTTTGTCATTTCGTCATTTTTTTCAAATCCTCAAAAATGATGAAAAACGGCGCGCTATAGTATGCCGTACGATATGGGCTATAGCCCATGGTCCAAAATGATGAGAAACGAGGCTAACTTTTTTTTCAAAATTTCAAAAACATGGGCTATAACCCATCGTTTTTGTCATTTCGTCATTTTTTTCAAATCCTCAAAAATGATGAAAAACGGCGCGCTATAGTATGCCGTACGATATGGGCTATAGCCCATGGTCCAAAATGATGAGAAACGAGGCTAACTTTTTTTTTCAAAATTTCAAAAAACATGGGCTATAACCCATCGTTTTTGTCATTTCGTCATTTTTTTCAAATCCTCAAAAATGATGAAAAACGGCGCGCTATAGTATGCCGTACGATATGGGCTATAGCCCATGGTCCAAAATGATGAGAAACGAGGCTAACTTTTTTTTTCAAAATTTCAAAAAACATGGGCTATAACCCATCGTTTTTGTCATTTCGTCATTTTTTTCAAATCCTCAAAAATGATGAAAAACGGCGCGCTATAGTATGCCGTACGATATGGGCTATAGCCCATGGTCCAAAATGATGAGAAACGAGGCTAACTTTTATTTTCAAAATTTCAAAAAACATGGGCTATAACCCATCGTTTTTGTCATTTCGTCATTTTTTTCAAATCCTCAAAAATGATGAAAAACGGCGCGCTATAGTATGCCGTACGATATGGGCTATAGCCCATGGTCCAAAATGATGAGAAACGAGGCTAACTTTTTTTTTCAAAATTTCAAAAAACATGGGCTATAACCCATCGTTTTTGTCATTTCGTCATTTTTTTCAAATCCTCAAAAATGATGAAAAACGGCGCGCTATAGTATGCCGTACGATATGGGCTATAGCCCATGGTCCAAAATGATGAGAAACGAGGCTAACTTTTTTTTTCAAAATTTCAAAAAACATGGGCTATAACCCATCGTTTTTGTCATTTCGTCATTTTTTTCAAATCCTCAAAAATGATGAAAAACGGCGCGCTATAGTATGCCGTACGATATGGGCTATAGCCCATGGTCCAAAATGATGAGAAACGAGGCTAACTTTTTTTTTCAAAATTTCAAAAAACATGGGCTATAACCCATCGTTTTTGTCATTTCGTCATTTTTTTCAAATCCTCAAAATGATGAAAAACGGCGCGCTATAGTATGCCGTACGATATGGGCTATAGCCCATGGTCCAAAATGATGAGAAACGAGGCTAACTTTTTTTTTCAAAATTTCAAAAAACATGGGCTATAACCCATCGTTTTTGTCATTTCGTCATTTTTTTCAAATCCTCAAAAATGATGAAAAACGGCGCGCTATAGTATGCCGTACGATATGGGCTATAGCCCATGGTCCAAAATGATGAGAAACGAGGCTAACTTTTTTTTTCAAAATTTCAAAAAACATGGGCTATAACCCATCGTTTTTGTCATTTCGTCATTTTTTTCAAATCCTCAAAAATGATGAAAAACGGCGCGCTATAGTATGCCGTACGATATGGGCTATAGCCCATGGTCCAAAATGATGAGAAACGAGGCTAACTTTTTTTTTCAAAATTTCAAAAAACATGGGCTATAACCCATCGTTTTTGTCATTTCGTCATTTTTTTCAAATCCTCAAAAATGATGAAAAACGGCGCGCTATAGTATGCCGTACGATATGGGCTATAGCCCATGGTCCAAAATGATGAGAAACGAGGCTAACTTTTTTTTTCAAAATTTCAAAAAACATGGGCTATAACCCATCGTTTTTGTCATTTCGTCATTTTTTTCAAATCCTCAAAAATGATGAAAAACGGCGCGCTATAGTATGCCGTACGATATGGGCTATAGCCCATGGTCCAAAATGATGAGAAACGAGGCTAACTTTTTTTTCAAAATTTCAAAAAACATGGGCTATAACCCATCGTTTTTGTCATTTCGTCATTTTTTTCAAATCCTCAAAAATGATGAAAAACGGCGCGCTATAGTATGCCGTACGATATGGGCTATAGCCCATGGTCCAAAATGATGAGAAACGAGGCTAACTTTTTTTTTCAAAATTTCAAAAAACATGGGCTATAACCCATCGTTTTTGTCATTTCGTCATTTTTTTCAAATCCT
Organism: Protomyctophum bolini; assembly: GCF_963924005.1. Taxonomy (NCBI): domain Eukaryota; kingdom Metazoa; phylum Chordata; class Actinopteri; order Myctophiformes; family Myctophidae; genus Protomyctophum; species Protomyctophum bolini. The sequence continues at coordinate 2,215 of NW_027665431.1, read as the reverse complement.
CAAAAATGATGAAAAACGGCGCGCTATAGTATGCCGTACGATATGGGCTATAGCCCATGGTCCAAAATGATGAGAAACGAGGCTAACTTTTTTTTTCAAAATTTCAAAAAACATGGGCTATAACCCATCGTTTTTGTCATTTCGTCATTTTTTTTCAAATCCTCAAAAATGATGAAAAACGGCGCGCTATAGTATGCCGTACGATATGGGCTATAGCCCATGGTCCAAAATGATGAGAAACGAGGCTAACTTTTTTTTTCAAAATTTCAAAAAACATGGGCTATAACCCATCGTTTTTGTCATTTCGTCATTTTTTTCAAATCCTCAAAAATGATGAAAAACGGCGCGCTATAGTATGCCGTACGATATGGGCTATAGCCCATGGTCCAAAATGATGAGAAACGAGGCTAACTTTTTTTTTCAAAATTTCAAAAAACATGGGCTATAACCCATCGTTTTTGTCATTTCGTCATTTTTTTCAAATCCTCAAAAATGATGAAAAACGGCGCGCTATAGTATGCCGTACGATATGGGCTATAGCCCATGGTCCAAAATGATGAGAAACGAGGCTAACTTTTTTTTTCAAAATTTCAAAAAACATGGGCTATAACCCATCGTTTTTGTCATTTCGTCATTTTTTTCAAATCCTCAAAAATGATGAAAAACGGCGCGCTATAGTATGCCGTACGATATGGGCTATAGCCCATGGTCCAAAATGATGAGAAACGAGGCTAACTTTTTTTTTCAAAATTTCAAAAAACATGGGCTATAACCCATCGTTTTTGTCATTTCGTCATTTTTTTCAAATCCTCAAAAATGATGAAAAACGGCGCGCTATAGTATGCCGTACGATATGGGCTATAGCCCATGGTCCAAAATGATGAGAAACGAGGCTAACTTTTTTTTTCAAAATTTCAAAAAACATGGGCTATAACCCATCGTTTTTGTCATTTCGTCATTTTTTTCAAATCCTCAAAAATGATGAAAAACGGCGCGCTATAGTATGCCGTACGATATGGGCTATAGCCCATGGTCCAAAATGATGAGAAACGAGGCTAACTTTTTTTTTCAAAATTTCTAAAAACATGGGCTATAACCCATCGTTTTTGTCATTTCGTCATTTTTTTCAAATCCTCAAAAATGATGAAAAACGGCGCGCTATAGTATGCCGTACGATATGGGCTATAGCCCATGGTCCAAAATGATGAGAAACGAGGCTAACTTTTTTTTTCAAATTTCAAAAAACATGGGCTATAACCCATCGTTTTTGTCATTTCGTCATTTTTTTCAAATCCTCAAAAATGATGAAAAACGGCACGCTATAGTATGCCGTACGATATGGGCTATAGCCCATGGTCCAAAATGATGAGAAACGAGGCTAACTTTTTTTTAAAAATTTCAAAAAACATGGGCTATAACCCATCGTTTTTGTCATTTCGTCATTTTTTTCAAATCCTCAAAAATGATGAAAAACGGCGCGCTATAGTATGCCGTACGATATGGGCTATAGCCCATGGTCCAAAATGATGAGAAACGAGGCTAACTTTTTTTTGCAAAATTTCAAAAAACATGGGCTATAACCCATCGTTTTTGTCATTTCGTCATTTTTTTCAAATCCTCAAAAATGATGAAAAACGGCGCGCTATAGTATGCCGTACGATATGGGCTATAGCCCATGGTCCAAAATGATGAGAAACGAGGCTAACTTTTTTTTTCAAAATTTCAAAAAACATGGGCTATAACCCATCGTTTTTGTCATTTCGTCATTTTTTTCAAATCCTCAAAAATGATGAAAACGGCACGCTATAGTATGCCGTACGATATGGGCTATAGCCCATGGTCCAAAATGATGAGAAACGAGGCTAACTTTTTTTTTCAAAATTTCTAAAAACATGGGCTATAACCCATCGTTTTTGTCATTTCGTCATTTTTTTCAAATCCTCAAAAATGATGAAAAACGGCGCGCTATAGTATGCCGTACGATATGGGCTATAGCCCATGGTCCAAAATGATGAGAAACGAGGCTAACTTTTTTTTAAAAATTTCAAAAAACATGGGCTATAACCATCGTTTTGTCATTTCGTCATTTTTTTTAAATCCTCAAAAATGATGAAAAACGGCGCGCTATAGTATGCCGTACGATATGGGCTATAGCCCATGGTCCAAAATGATGAGAAACGAGGCTAACTTTTATTTTCAAAATTTCAAAAAACAT